>NC_088921.1:71560000-71880000 GCF_038396675.1 Hydra vulgaris | reverse complement strand
ATGGATCGAAAACGGTAAAAAATAGCATGAAGTTTTTAATAATGACCCGTTCCAAGAAATCTTACAGTTTGATTATTTATAAAATCAAGATTTTCAATGTACAAACTGGACATCTGATTCACGTTTCTTTTTTAATAACAAACTTGTTTATAAAATACAAGTACTAGAAGCTCCAAAATCTTAAGAAACTTTAGGCGCTAGGTTACTTTTTTATACGAAACTTTTTTTGATTAAGAGTTCTAGGAATATTTCCTAATTTTTCACCTACATATCGTAACAACATATCTGAGTTAAGTTAAAAAGTATTATTTACAACGGAGAAAACAATTTTAAATGAGTTTTCAACATTCGATTTAACAAGTTTAAATTTGCACGCGCAATGAATCCTACGCGATTCAATTGCGAATAAAATACGTAACAAACTTGAGAAAATTTTAATCTAGCGCAATACTAAAAGTTTCTTGAAAGATTTAAAAAATAGTACTCTTATGATAAAACCTTTCATGTAGTAGCCCATTTCCTTGGTTTTTTACACACACACAAAAAACGACTTGTAACTCAAGACCTTGTTACAAAAATATATAAATGCTTTTAGAAAGATTAAAGCAACGAACAAAAATAAGATAAAAATCAATAACTTAATCGATCAATATTATATGTTTTTCAAATATATCTTTATGAATAGTTAATATCTAATATATCTTTGTATTCAGAGACACCGCAGTTAAAAAGGTTATCAGCGTTTTTCAAAACCTGTTGTAAGCTAAAAAAAGTTTAAATATACTTTCTAGAATGTCACTCTATTATTTACATTTACAAGTGTACAAAATAAAATTGAAGTCTGTTGAATATACAGTCGATTAACATCTCAGTTAAGTCAAAAAATTGGTATGGCATGTTTTATTTTAATGTATATATTTTAAAAAATTAGCTGAAGTATAAATCAAACTATTGCAATTATTTACGAAATTACAATGCTTACTTATTTTGTTTCTTGTTTTTGTACTCATATATGTTTAGTTAATAAAAAAAAAACATAAGCTTGTTACCAACAACTCCATATAATCGCTGTAAGTTATTTTTTTGTACCAATTCAAATTTAGTTACAAGATATAAATTTTTAAATAAAAACAAACGATAAACTTATATTGAAGTATACCTACGATTCGATAAGTTTAAGAAGTTTTGTTACCAGTGATCGATAATAAAATTGCCAGTACTGGAGGGTCTCTTCAAACACACTTTACGAAAATGATACCTAGTGCAAAGGAAATAGAAGATGCAAATAACTCCAAAAAATTATGCGCAAATGAAGGTGAGGAAGAGATGCTACTAAAAAAACAATGATAACAAACCCAGAAGACACTACCACCCTTTATATGGTAGCAAGTTTGGTGAAAACAGAAGTCGGAAGATATGAGCTAAAATTATCATAGAAAGAAATCAGACTGTTCGATGATAATTATTAAATGGCGTTAAACAAGCTGCAAAATATGGAAAAACGCCTAATAAAAAACCAAGGTTTCGGAGATGAGTATAATAAAATTTTTGAGTAGTATCTAAAAAATTGTGATAGGTGAATATCGATAAAAAAAGAATTATGAGATGGCTGGTACTTACATTATTTTCTAATTCACTGTCCTGAGAAATAAACTTCAAAAGTCAGAATAGTGTTTGGTGGATTTGCAAAATACAATGGTAAATCCATTACCAACTTTTTTTTCAAGGACCAAAACTTCACCAAGATCTTGTAACAGTTTCGCTTCGTTTTCGAAAATATCCTGTCGCTTTATCTTATGATATAGCAGAAATGTATCTAAGAATCGAGATACATAAAAATGATCAAAGGCACCAACGACATCTATGGAGAAATTTTGGATCCAATTGCAGTGTCTGACGTGTTTCAGTTTAATCGACTAGTATTTGGAATCAACTCATAGCCTTTTATGGCTCAATTTGTAACACAAGAACACGCAAGAAAATATGCAAAAATATTTCCTTTGACTTATAAAGCTGTTTTTAAAGCAATTTGCATGAAAAAGTAGGAATTCAATTATACATAGAACTCACACTACTATGGAGTTCACCCGAAATGTTTGCACGAAAATGGCTTTCAATCTCTGTTGAAGTTCTTAAAGTTACACCCAAAAATGATCGTGCAGAACATATAAATTTAGATTATGGAGAATTACCTTCTATGAAAACGCTTGGAGTAGTCCGGAAAGCAAAACTTGATTTATTTACTTTCCGTTCCATTGCAACCGAAGAAACTGTGGTATATACGATTTTTGCTAAAAAATACTGGCAACTTTGATCGATCCACTGGGGGTTTTATCGCCATACATCATTCTGATTAAAATAATTATGCAAGAATTGTGGATTAATGGAATTGAGTGGGATGATCAAATTCCGGATAGAATTTTTAAAAATGTTGATCAATGGTTTCAAGAACTCAAAGATCTTCCCATGATAAACATTTCTAGATGTTTACAAACGACTTCAACAATTGTAAATCGATCTATACACGTTTTTACAGATGCGTCTTGTAAAGCATACGGTGGTGTTGCTTATCTACAATGTTTATATTATACAGGAGAAGTTACATGTGTAATAATGTCAAAGGCCCGAGTAAGTCCATTGCAATCTATCAGTATACCAAGACTTGAGTTACTTTGAGCTATCTTCGGTTTACGACTTGCAGAAAAGACTGTTAAGGCCTTGAAGCTTGAAATTAAAGATATAACTATATGGTGTGATAGTCTTAACGTTTTATGGTGGATAAGGAATCACAGTCGAAAGTTGAAACCATTCGTTGCTAACCGCGTCGGACTCATTCAATCAAAGACTGAACTAAAACAGTTAAGGTATATACCTACAAAAACTAACATAGCCGATTTACTATCTCGAGGAACTTCAGTGACTGAGTTAAAAAATAATGTGTTGTGGCATAGACCAAGTTTCCTGATTTCTTAAAAGGAAAATAGGCCTTAGAATCACGTTGACATCTCACAAGAAGCTTCAATTAAAGTAAAGAAAAAAGCTGTGTTAATGAATTTCGGATTATCTTCTCAAGCAGTAAATCAATTGCTTGATACATATCAATTCTCATGTTGGAAATAACTTGTCAGGATAAACGGATGGGTGAATCGATTTATAAATAATTATTGATGTAAAATTGATTTGCGTACTATTGGTGATATAACAGTTGATGAATATCATAAAAGTAAAAGGAAATTATTGTTAAAGCTCAACAGGAAAGCTTTAAAGAAGTATATACCAGCTTTAAAAAAGGAAAAACAATATCAGTATCAAGCAAAATTATATCCTTAAATCCACAGATTGATGAAGATGGCTTATTACGCTCTTGTTGTCGATTACAAAATGCTTACTACTTACCTTACAATGTTAAGTATCGAATCATTTTGCCGAGAGGTAATGCGGTTACAAAATTGATTGTAAAACATTACCATGAAAAAGGTAATCATGTAATGGGAAGAAATCAGTTACTAACAAAATATTCAGAACGATATTGGATTATACGAGGACAATTCGCTTCTGACTCAAGTCAATCAAAAAATTATCCTAAAACACGCTGGCATCGAGTACAAGAATTATTACGTCATTTTTCAAAAAGATGGTTGTGAGAATGGCTTCCCTCTTTATCAAAGTGGTATAAATGAAATCAAGAAAGCCGCAAAATGAAAATAGATGACATTGTATTAGTTATTTTTTCGGATTCAGCCAGAGCATATTAGCCGCTCGAAAGAATAACAGAAGTATTTGAAGAAAAGGATGGATGTGTAAGAGTTGTAAAAGTTAAAATTGGCGACAAAGAATTTATACGACCAATTACAAAGTTGTGTCTTCTTGAATTCGATAAATAAAAAGATTTGATAGACTGAAATCTATTAAAGAGGGGAAGAATGATTGGAAGAAATTTAAGTTAAAATTATTTTTGTAACTTGACGTATGAAAGGACATACCGATCCTATAATTTTGCGTGGTTGTGGTTACCATAATTAAACTATGGTTTATATATAATTGTAACTTTGATATATGTAGCACATTTTTGGCGACTATTAATAACTAATTTATCTATATTTAACAGTTTTAAATTGTACAAATAAAGTAAAAAATTTTGTTATTTACATGTTGAATTAAAAGTAACAAATACAAACGGTGTTCAGCTTAAAAATATAATTTATAATACGCAATCGGTATCCTTTCAGATCGCCTTCGGATCAACCAGTGTTAATTAAAATTAATAGTAACAATATGAGATTTTATATATTTAAAAACTCGCCCAGCCAACATTGACAGACGGGTACCATGTGGTTTTATATTTAAAAACTTGATTATAGAGCTACAAAAAATCCTTTAACAAATTCAAAAAATACAAATGAAACTCGAAATAACCGAATTGCTAAAAGATATTTACGTTTATTGTAAATACCGCAACACAGTGGAAAGTTGTTATTGAAAGCCAAATAAACTTCAAGTTCATTTTTTAAAAAATATTTTAAAAGCATGATTTGTTCAGAAAGTATACTAGTTTGAAAAGCCTATATTTGTTGCAAAATTTAGGTAATATGTATAAATAATACATTAAAGTCATTGTTGGCGTTATATAATAAAAAATGTTGCTATATAAGCAGTGCTAGTGTGATAATCGTACGTAAAAACAATCTTAGACTGCATTTTATGTAAATGTAAATGTTAACTTCATAGATTATTGCGCAAAATTTTTTTTACATGTAGTACCTAATGAAACAACTAAAATTTAGTAAAATTTTAGTGTTTTTTAACTTGTTTTTTATTATAAAAAATAATTTATCTCTAAAAGTGCTAAGTTGGCACTAGTAAACCCATATATTTTTAAACTCCTATGACAAAGAGGAAAAAAATTTAAACGTATTGTGTCAACTTAGCACTTTTAAATTAAAAAAAATAAAAGAATGATTCTATCACTTTTGTATAAATTTTTATAAAATATATTAAAAAATAATAATGCAAATAGTTTTACATTATTTTGTGCATATTTATTAAAGACAAAGATGTGTTCAGTAAAAGTGTATGTCTAGAAATTGAAAAGAGGATTAAAACCAATTTTTGACCAACACCACTACCTCCCCCCACCCCTCCCCCCCCACCTATTCTTTCCCTTTTTTCTATTGTACTTTTATTTTCAACGAAATTTAATCTAGTTAGTAGAATCATTATTAAAAAAAATATTGCAGCATTTAAATTTGTACATTAAAATGTACGAATTACAAGAGTTAAAATCAAAACTGAGCACAGTTTTTGACAGGGCCGTACCGAACGACAAAGACGTGGGGGGAGGAGGGGGGGGTGAAAATGAAAAAAACAAATTTTACCGACAAAATTTTTTTTTTTTTTTTTTTTTAGAAGCCAAATTTCAGTTTAACCGACATAAACCATAATTTTCGAGTTTTCCGTCAAAAACCGACAGAATATAGCACAAAATATAGGTTATTCCAATAAATATGAACTAGGGAAACAAAAAGACATATTCTGAGAGTTTATCGTGTATCTAAAATGAAAATTATGCTTTAAAATAAATATTCTAATACAAGAAAAAATCATTCTAAAATGGCTCTTTTCACAAGCAATGTTTACTATTAAAGTCCACAAGGCAGCATTGCAACTTTTTACTGTATTCAGGATGATGGTTAGGTCATTTGTACCTTTGCCAATGCACTTGAAAGTTGTGATGCATTGCCTCTGTTGCTTGTTCTGAGTAAAGTCCGAGAGCTTGGCCGTGTTTGTCAATGAAATCTTTCACATGAAAAAATACAGCATGAACCTTGGGTGTCACAGAAACATTTTGCAGTGCCACATAAGCCACTCTGAAAGCTTCAATTTTTTGTACATAACTTGGATCAAGAACGAATCCAAAACAGGCAGACACTACTGCATTGAATTTTCGAAATACATCAACTAATGGTATTGCAGCATAGCATGAGTGTTTCTCGACAATAGATTGAAGAAGATCAATATTTTTTAGCAGTTTCCTGCACCCATTTCCTGCAAAATGCCCTCCGTGATAAGGCTGTTGTTTAATGTGCAGTGAATCAGTCCAAAGAGTTCCTTGAGGGAAAACTTTTAGTAGGGCAGCAAAGAGATGATTGAAAACACCAATAAGGAGATGGAACTTCATTGGCGGTATAAAGTCCAAAACTAATGTGCCACCAGCAAGATTAAATACAGGAGAATGAACAACATTTATGTAACCACGAGCTCTTTTGATGTTTGATCCTGCTGCATTGAAAAGTGAGACATTCTGATCAAGAGTTTGGAAAGTTCTTAATTTTCCTTGATTTAAAAGGTCCTTTGCACTTGACTCACACCAGGTGCAGGGGTGTGCACTTGAGTGTGCTTGGAGACCACAAATTATATTTGCCAGTTTTAGGTCACAGGACAAAACAAAATCTTGGTCTCTCATATTAATCAATTCAAAAATTTGAGACACATTTGAGTAGTTTTCTTGCAGGTCCTCAGAGACAGCAATAATAAGTTGCCGCTTAACTCCAGTGTCCTTGAAAAACTTGTTTGTGCAATTGAGTTTTGCTGGGGGAGTGTTAGGTTCACGATTTAATTCAATAATTCCAAGGCTTACTTTCAGGAATCCTCCCCCACCGTCAATTCCAACTTTCACAATATGATTGTTTGATGTGCTTCTCATTGAAATGAGTTCATTTTTAAGCTCTTTGAAGTCCTTGCAATGAATGACAGTCCTTCCACATCCAGTATGATCTTTAATCAATGAACTCGTGAAATGGTGAGAAAGCTGCTTACTAACTGCATCAAATTTTACAGCATAGTTTTTCTCAACAATATGTTGTGAAGTTGACTGATTAATTGTAGCAGCTAGTCTCTTGATGCCATTGTTTGAAAGCCCTGTGTTTGCCTGAACTTGAACAAGTTCTTTTATACTAATTGATGGGTTTGGAGGAAATATTTTTCTAGCTGATGAGGAACCTAAAATAAATGCAGATATTGTTTAATTTCGAAATTTCTAAAATATCTTTTTATGAAAGTTAAACTTTTACCTGGCATTACTGGAAGCATTCTTCCACCTTGTGGTTGACTCAATCGAACAGTGCCATGTGGAGAAGAATCCTTACTTGAAACAACAAGAGCAGCAACTCGTTCAGATGCAACAGGACCTTGATTGCAACAGCAACAAGGTTATTTCGCAAAGTGCCCTTTGTGCAATGATGAGGTAATCCTCTTCCAATAATTGAAAAACAGTCAGAGCATCGTTTTTGGGCAGTTGAAGATGGAGTATTTTGTGCTGAGCTCTGCAAAAGCTGAGTTTTCTGTTGACCATTATTTCTCAGTTTTCCAACAGAAAAAATCAAACAGTCACATTGTGTGTCTCTAGTTTGAGGTCGAATTTTTATAGTCTCAAAATTGTAAAGTGATGGGAGATTGGTGTGTTCTCCAGAATCCTTTCTTCTTAAACAAGAACGACACTTTTCACAAATTCCAAGCGGAACTTTGTCATTACTAAAATCGATCCTCTCATTGAGTATTGTTTGGCATTTTTCTTTCAGGATAGGTGTCAATTCCCTCTGACATTTACTGAAGCAAAGAAAACAGACAGTTTTCCTGCAGTCTTGGAGGTTTTTTGCTGTATTCGGCATTTTTTTGTAAAATTAGATGTGCGCAGTTTTGCTTTCGTGAATAAAGTAAATAAATCATGCCTTTTCCCGAAATTTTTATTTTCCCGAAATTTTCCCGAAATTCAAAAACTGTCTTATTTTCACAGTTAAAAATAATTTTTATGAAAAGAATAAAAAATGAGAAGAATAAAAAAATATTATATTTGTTTGGTAATAAAGGAAGCTTATCTTCTTGATATCTTTTAATTTTTCAACTTTTTTTTATGTTTTCATAAAAAATAATGCTCTTTGTGCTACAGCATGTTTGTTTACTTGAATTTAAAATTATATCTTACTGTAAAAATGCAAAACAAGCTGTCATTTCGAATGTGTGTGTAATCAATAAATTCAGAAAATTTAAACATCAATAACTTGCCAGGACGTTGTAATCTGATTTTAATACTTATATCCAAGTGATCCCCATAGTGTGGGCTATCATTCCACAAAAGGGTTTTCTCGGGTCAGAAAGTCAAGATTAGAACCCATTTTATAACACTGTGTGAGTGCATTGTGGTTAGGGTTGAGCTTTTACCATTTTTCACCATTTTACCGGTGACTTTTTTTACCAATTTACCGGTAAATTTTGATGGTAAATGGTAAAATAAAGAATAATAAAAATAAAGCGTTTTAAGCTTTTTCTGGCATTTTAATTAAATATTCATATTAAAACAAACAAATTTTGAACTTTTTAATTAATTTTTCCATTACAAATGGCGTCTGATGCCACTTGATGCATCTTATGAATTAAAGGAATGTGTTAGAGTTTATTTTTTTTATTCATTTTTTATTCAATTTTATTCAATCATTTTTATTTAATACTATTATTTATTTAGTCAAGGAGCACTTTAGTCAGTCAACTGACACACATAAAATAGTTACAGTTTTCATAAAAAAATGTCTGGAGCCTGGAAACATTATGAAAAAGATCGTTCTGAAAGTGTTTGCAAGATATGTGGGAACAAAACTCAGTTCACAGGATCTACAACAGGAATTTGGTACCATCTTGGTCAAAATCATGGGATAAAAAAAACCCCAGGACAAGAATGAAACAAGAAAACCTTCAGCCAAAACAATCCCCAAAATCTTAACATTTTATCAGAAAGAGTCAATTGGTGAAGTTCTTTCAAAACTCTCAGCATCGGACGGATTTAGTTTTAATGCTTTAACCAAAAGCACATTCGCTCGGTCGGCAATGACAGAAAAAGGCTACGATTTCCTAAAAAACCACAAACAAGCCATTCAGCTGGTGAAAAACTTTTCTGCCAGTGTTAAAGCTGAGTTGAAAAATCAACTAAACTCATTGTTGTTGACCGGAGAACGTTTTTCCATCACTCTGGATGAATACACATCCCTGAAAAACATAAGATTTCTCAACATCAACATTTACCAGAAAAACAACACCCCTTAATTCTTATAAAACCTATCTAACACCATCAAATGATAAAACGTTGTATGATTTCGACTTAACATTAAAAGAATTTGAAACGGCTTTTTCTTCGATAAAAAATAAAAATTCATCAGGATTTGACGGTATTCCCAGTAATATACTAATTTCAAATAAAAAAAGCATCAGTAGACCATTGTTCTATATAGTCAAGCTTTCACTGGGCCAAGGAATATTTCCTGATGTACTAAAACTCGCAAAAGTAATTCCAGTTTATAAAAATAATGATCATGCAAATGTTTCTAACTACAGGCCTATATCATTGCTTTCTGTATTTTCAAAGATATTCGAACGTGTAATTTATAATAGAATCTTTGACCACTTAACAAAAAACAATTTTTTTTATCCAAAACATTTCGGATTTCAGAAAAATCTTTCAACTGAACATGCGAATATTGAATTAGTCGATCAAATAAATAATCGCTTTAATGAAAATAAATTTAACTTAGGTATATTTATTGATCTAACTAAAGCTTTTGACACTGTTGATCATTCCATCTTGTTAGAAAAATTAAAGTATTATGGGGTAATTAATAAGGACTTCAATTGGATTAAAAGTTACCTTACTGATAGAACACAATATGTTCATAAAAAAGAATACGGAATTCTTAAAGTTCCTGTGGAGTACCCCAAGGATCAATACTAGGCCCTCTCTTATTCTTAGTTTATATAAACGACTTAAGTAATGCATCAGTGAAATTAAACCCAATTATGTTTGCTGATGATTCAAATCTCTTTCTTTCCAACTATAGTATCAAGCAACTTTATGCTGACATGAACTTTGAATTAAATAAGATAATGATTGGTTTCAAGCAAATAAACTCTCATTAAACGTTAAAAAAACAAAGTACACATTATTTTATAAAAAGTTGCATGAAGTAAACCTTCCCCTTAAACTACCAGATCTTTTTTTAAATAATAAATAAATAAAACAGGAAGACTCTTTAAAGTTCTTAGGGATACTTGTGGACAAGCATTTATCTTGGCTTTCCCATATTAAATATTTACAATCAAAAGTTAGTAAAGCCATCGGCATGATGTACCAAGTTCGTCCTTATGTTAATATTATATGTCTTAAATTAATTTACTTCTCTTTAATTCATTTTTTTATCAGTTATGCCAATATTACATGGGGCAGCACGCAAACTACTAAACTTACAAAAATACTTAGTGTTCAAAAACATGCGTGTAGAATTATATACGGATAAAAAAGAAGGGAGCACACAAAGCCCTTAATGCTTGACATGAAAATGATGAATATTTATGAAATAAATATTTATCAACACCTATTTTTTATGTATAAGTTTACAAATAACCTAACTCCAGTAAATTTTAATTGTAAGTTTAAAAAAAATATAAATGAAAAGTATTTCCTTAGAACAAACTAATCAAATTTCTTTAAATTGCCTAAGAAACTAAACATGTTTACAGAGTGTTCAATAGCATTTCGTGGACCAAAAATATGGAACTATTTTAAAAAAAAAGAAGCTAAAAAAGATATTATGGTAAAATAATTAAACTCATTTAAGTTGCTAGCAAAAAAACACATTTTTATTTCGGAGGAATTACAAGAACTCCGTTAAGTTTTATCAAAATAGTTTTACTTTTTTATTCTTTGAAAAATTAATTGTACATATCTTTTGTAGTTATTTATGCAATGGTGTATATATTTTAAATCCTTGAGTATTTAAATTTGAAGTTTTTACATCTTACTTTTATCTGCAGTTTATTTGAACATTTTGACGACATTTTATTTTTTCGAGGGGCTCTATGAAAAGATTGTGGTGGTATTGTATCACTCATATCTTCTGTGAGTCCCGGTCTGTTTTTTAAATTGTCTTATTTGTTTATATATTTTATTACGTGATAATCATATGTAACTTATATTATTAAACAGCAAAATATATTCTAAACTAAAAAAAAACAAACAAACACTAGAACCTTGGACTCAGGCGTGTTTCCGGGTCTTTCTCTGCAGAAAAAGCAGCAAAAATTGTTTCAGAGAGAGTGGAAGAATTTGGACTGAACTTGGCTGATTGCATTGTTTGTTCTGTCACTGACGAGGCTTCAATGATGGTCAAGTTAAGGAAAATTGTTCAAATCAAACTTACTAGATTCACGGGGTTCATCTGGCTGTTCAGGAAATTTTGTACAAAAATAATCAGAGCAACAATTTGGACGAGCAAATAGTGGAGAGCAACAATGACGAAGAGGAAGATTCAGGTTCGGACAACGAAAAAAATTTCAAATTCATTGATGACAAAATCAATGAAAGCATTTCTCTCCCAAAGTTCAAAGTTCATTTCCAGTCTGTCATCATCAAAGTTCGGAAGATTATCAAGTTGTTCAGGAAATCTCTAGTCAAAAATGATGTGCTCCAAGAAGAAGTTAAAAAACACCACAGCCGAGAAGTTGATCTCATTTTGGACTGTCGAACAAGATGGAACAGCCTCTTGGCAATGATTCAACAGTTTCTAAAAATCAATGAACAAATTGGAGTTGTTCTTGCAGACATTTTTCCAAGTCTTATTTGCACAGAGCAAGAGTTGGACAACTTGACCAACATTGTTGATGCCCTTGAACCAGTCAAATTAGCAACTGAAGCTTTTGCAGAAAAAATGCCACCCTGTTGACAGCAGAAGGAATCTTTAAGTTTCTGATCAATAAATTGAATCAGAAAAAATCTAGCTTTTGCATCAGAATGAAAGATAATGTCTTAAAGCCATTTACAGAGAGGAGACAAACCAACTTGGTCAGTCTGTACAAATATTTGTCCAACCCAGACTGCCTTCAAGAAATTGAAGAGCATGAAATTTTCAACATGCCTTCTAAGACTGTCCTTCAGAAAACTGCAAAGGCGTTGCTTTCAAGGTTTTTCCCCACAAAAGACATCAAAATCCTGGATCAAGTAAAGAGAGGCAAAGGACAAAAAGAAGCTAAAGAACAACTTTCTCTCCAGGATGAGTTGGAAGAAGCCATCGAACATTCAGCCAAAAAGCAGAGACATAACTCAAATGATGAGTTTAAGGCCATTTCAAAAGAAATGATGGTCTTTGAATCCACCAGCAAAAGAACTGCAAATCTTGAGCTGCTTTTTAATGCTCTGGAAACTATCCCTCTCATAAGTGTTGAATCGGAGAGAGCTTTTTTTGCTGCTGGACAATTTGTCACATAAATATTTTTATTTTTAAATTTACCATTTTTTTACCATTTACCGGTAAATTCCTTTATTTTTACCAATTTACCGGTAAATTTAAAACCCGGTAAAAGCTCAACCGTAATTGTGGTGTATATAGTAATAATACAATATTTTTACTTATCACATAAAATTGTTTATATTTTGAATGATATTATTTAAAGTTCAAATCATTTTGTTTGAAAGATTTTAGAGAAACTCTTCAACCATTGTTGGTCTTTAATTTTGACTTTAAAGAGTTAAAAAATAAACGTTTTCTTATGTATAAAGAGGGAAAACAATTTAATGTAAAGGTGATAGTGCAGTTATATATGATGTGTATGAAAGCAGTGAATCTTTTTTTAGGTGCATTTTGTAATATTTGTCCATGCTCAAAAAATCAGTGTTTGAATATTGAATGAATTGAAAACGGTTTTGTGTCAATCGAGAAACTACAACTATGAATAAAATATTTAACCAACTTGCACAGGAAGACAGTTCTTTACTTAAAAACACCCTGATTATATTACAAGGACTGGACAAACCCTCAAACCAATTCCAACCTGTGATATTAAAATTATTACATTTAAAGTTATTGATATTTCTATAGATTCATTATGTCTTACTGAGTACTTTAGACCATTTCATAGAGACTGTTTTACATGTAAAAACTGGTGCTTTTGATTGGTCTGAGTCCCCTTTTAGTGCTTCTAATAGATTTCTGAAGCAAGCAGAGACTTTATTACAAACAGAGATATTAAAAAAAAAACTGGCATAGAATGGAACTACTCTGATAAAATTGTAAAAAGAAGAAGAATAGGTTATAAAGTTACTGAACTATTGCACAAAAAATTAAACAGGAATTTAATTATTGCACAATTGCCTGCTCAATATCATGAAGTGTTTCAAAGGAATTGGTACTTTAAGTAACTCTTTAAGTACTTATCTTAAAAAAAAAATTTATTTGGATCAATATAACAGCTATTGTCTATTCCTATTTAATGAGTTTATTTTTTGTTTTTTTTTTTTGTTAATTGACCTTCTCAAGGCCATAATGGCCACTACAGGCGAGGAGGCTACTTAATTGCGGTTATAACTCTCTTTCTCAACTCTATATGTTCGATAAACGAACCTTGAAAACAAAGGCCGCTGGGCGAAGAAACAAGTTGAGCGTGGTTGAGTTTCCACCTAAAACAAAAATAAATTTACCTGGACCATGGATTATTATAACACTATCACTTCACAAACTGATTGGTTATTCGTGGTGGCTAATTTTGAATAGTTATGAAAGCGGTTTCGGATATCTTTATGATTCAGGGTTAAAAGGTAATAACAAAACAATAAGATTGATACATACTAGACTCTCAAGAAAAAACTCCTAAGTTTTCAATTTAACAGACACCATTAACAGAATATGTTGTTTTCTTCTTTTGATAATTTTTATTGTTTTTGTCATTGATGTACCTATGTATTCTTTGTATTACAAAATATACATATGTATTTATAAACATTTATACGTATTTTGTTATAACCAATAAAATAGCAAGTTTTGAGAAATTTTTAATATTTTTTTTTAAAATTATGATCTAAATATTCTGCAACAAAATTATTTTTTAGTTTTTCCAAAAATTACACATAAAATCCTTTCCGAAAAGTCCTTAATCAACCCCATAGCAATATCCATTAAAAAGTTATGATCCAATGTCCGTGAAAGCAGCTATTTGGCCCACTGTGCGCAACCGTTATAAAAAGAATGTTTGCGACTTTGATGAAATGACTATAAATTAGATTTAAAGCTTGAAAATATGTTAATTAATAATTTAGAAATTTTGATTGGAAAACATAAACTAATAATTTTAAAGATTTTTGCTTGAATAAAATAATTCAAAAATAATAAAAACATTCATCGACGTCATTATTATAATTTTAAAGTCAATGTTTTTTTGCGGCGTAATGACGTCATGAACAGACGTGTTTTGCAGCGTAAAATTTAAACGAAAAAACTACTTAGTATTTTAAAATTTGAAATTATGAAAAGTTAAGGCAATTGGAGGACAGGCTTATGAGAAACAATCTGCGAATTGATGGAATTACCGAAAACGAAAATGAAAATTGGGACTACACTGAAAAAAAAGTATAAGTTTATTTGAAAACAATCTTTCTCTAAGTAATATAAATATAGAAAGAGCTCATAGAACTGGTAAAAAGGATGGTAACAAATCAAGGACAATAGTCGTTAAATTTACTTCATTATAAGGACAAAGTTAAAGCGTTGCATGCTGCTAATAAGCTTAAAGGTTCCGGAATGTACATCAATGAAGATTTCTCCTTCGAAACAAATGAAATAAGAAAAAAATTAGTGGACGAAATGAAGTTACACCGAAAGAATGGAAATTATTCAATTATTATTTATGACAAACTTATTGTTAAAGAATTTAAAAAAAAGCAACCCAGCTATTAAAAACTATATTCTATATTTTAATATTACTCTTATTTAAAATGGCTGACGATCCTCCTTTAAAAAACTTTGAACTTAAATCATTACTAACTAAAAAATCAATACTTTTAAAAAAACATTCTGATCCGGATATTAATTTTTTTAACAACGATTTGATGAAAAATATTAACCCATTATATTATAACGTAAATTCAAAAAATATAATTGAAGGAATGGTTCTCTATTCTTCATGTTAATATTAGAAGTCTACAAAAAAATTTTGGGTTTATTCAAACAATTTTTGTATAAAGTTAATATGAATTTTCAAATTATTTGTCTCAGCAAGACATGGTGTGATGATCAAAATATCAAGAACAATTATAATTTCCATTTACCAAATTATAAAGTGATTCACCAAATTATGACCTCCATTAATGACTACAATATTTCACAAATAATTATTTCCTAATTTATTACTTACAACGACTAACGTATTATGGGTAATTGAACACATATTATGCGTAATGAGCTTGAACCCATGAGGAGAATCCTGAAAAAAAGTGATCAATTAGGATAAGTAGTTAAACAAAAAAACAAAAACAAAAATGTAAAAATTTACTTTTTCAATGATGTAGACGTTGGGTGCAATAGCCACTGGATGCAAAAGTATCTTTACTTTTTCGTCACACACACGGCCTTCTATAATAACAGGCCTTGACATCGCGCAAAATGCCGTAAAAACTGAAGGCCGATTAAACTTTCATTTTTACTTATATTGATATATTTTTATATTAGGTAGGGTGTAATGGCAGTCTATGTTTTCTAATAATAATCTCTATTAAAGACGGAAATATAAAAAGAAAACCAAAAAGTTGTTAAAAGATAATCATATTTTTCGTATTTCAAATTTCATTAAGAATATATATGTAATAATAAATAGTATCAATAACAAGCAGAACCATAACAAAGTATATATCTATATATTAAAAAGATAACTGTATTTTTAATTTTTTTTGCTAAAAATGGTAACAATAAAAATCACCAACAATAAAAAACACCAACAAAAGTTGATTCAAGCAAAAAAAAAGTTTTATCAATATATCTCAACAGGGTAAAGATTTACAAATCCAAACATATTGAGAGACATATAGGCTAATGAGAAAATAAAAAACATAACAAGTAAATAGCATAATTAATTACAAAACTAACTTTCACATAAATTATGATAGCTTTAGTATTTTGGGAGTGGTAATTAGTGAGTAATTCCTTAGCAGAATATTAGAATATACTCTGCATTGTTTTTTTGTGATTTTAAATTAATATTTAGCAGCAATGAACTAAAACTGGGTAACACAAAATGTTTTGTATAAAGGGTCAGTAGCACCTTGAAAAAAAAAAGCAAAATATTGACCATTAGAAAAAAGCATCAGAAGGAATTTTCAAGTCTGTTTAGGCTATACAGATAACTTCCATATTTATAATAATAATTGGTAGAATCATCATAAATTTTTATTTCGCTTTTTTGCACATAGCCAGCTATGTAAACTATAGCCACTAATGTAGATTTATTAACTGAGCTTTCAAGATCATGTATATTATCCAGAAGTTCTTTTTCATCAGTAGAAATATCTCTAAAACATATGTCACAAGTATGACCATCGATACCATCAACAGGAATGTCAAGTTGTAATATCAGTTTAGTAAGTTGAATATTAATTTTTTCAATTACAGATTTAGCGTTTATAAAGTAAGTACCTCCAGATCCCTGTCAAAGCTTAGAAAAAGCTTTTTCAAGTGGATCTGTTGAAAACCAACCTAATAAGACATACTTTGCTCCATTACTCAACAAAGTTTCTACAAGATCAATAAAGCCATAACATGAATGCTCTATTGCATTGCTAGTATCTAGCGTAAGCTGTTTTACACGCTTACCTGTATGTTTGATAAAATTTGACAGTTCAGCAATATTTCGTAGCAGTTGTAACTGTTGATCTCCAACTGAGTGGATTTCTTCGCATAATTCATTTCTAAACCGAATGCCAGCACCAGGTGCTTTGACATTAACAACATTCGAAAAAAATTTGTTTTTCCGATAAATACAGCAATACCTTCAAATGCTTTATTTTCAATCTCTAGATGCGTTCTTAATGCAGCTACTGTTTCTTCGCAAAAAACAGACAAACAAAACTTTACAGATTGTCTCTCTATTGGTTTTGGATAAACTGATTTAACTGTAAATTTAGAGAGTTTAAAAAGACTATTGCATTCAGTTTTATATATAGTTTCTAAATCACTCCACTTAGCCACAGCCAGTTCTTTATCGTTCAAAAATTGAAGTTCCCCATTCTTTTTTGTCAACCAATTGTTTCGTATAGATTTTAGTAGATGCACATAATCATACAGTAAATATATACCTGATGTTGTTAATCATGGTTTACTATCAACTGTTTTAAACATTCCAGAAAATCTTTGATTTACACGGTTACCATCAGTAATTAATACCAGTGTCTTACTATTTTCAATATTATTTATTGTATAGACAATTTGTTGACATTGAGCAAACTGAAATTCAGAGGAAATATTTGCAACAGGTTGAGCTCTACATATAAATTCTGGACCTCCAAAAAGACATTTAATCATAAATGATAAAATTGTTTTAGCTAACTTTTCAGGGTAGTTTACTGCTTGACCAAACAAAGCACCTCTTTGGTAAAGTAATGGAGCTTTGACATAGACCTCATCAATTAGTAGTAGGGAAATTTTTTTTAATGGATTTAAATTCATAAAAATACTATTTATGAAACTTAGGTCCTCCATTGAGCTTATTTTTGAAGTCAATCGTGTTAAAGTCCTTATACTTAGCAACTTGTAGTCAATACACAAACAATCATATAAACTTCGTTGTAGTTGTAATTGATATTGTAGTTGTAGTTGTATAAATTGATATTTTTGTTGTAGTTGAGATAGTTCGACTTGCAAAGAGATACACAGCATTTCAAAGGTATTTTTAAGGCATTTAAAAGAACTAATCGTTAGTTTGACAATATTATTACCTTACAATGTTAACGCCTTGAAACTTACAACGTTATCGTCTTGAAGTTGCGCTATCTAGTTTATAAACCAATCAAATTTTAAAGATTTATTAAAAAAGCGCGAACACAAACTTTCGTCTAATGTTAAAAGATGAAAATGTAAACACAGTATTAGGAATTGGCCTTCAGTTTAACAAATTTGTTGCGCGATGTCAAGGCCTGTTATTTTAGAAGGCCGCGGTCACACATAATATAATATTCTGAAACTAATAAACAAACATCTAAATTTCTATAAGTAAATTTATTCTTTGATCATTGCCTTTATATCCTATCTTATTTTCATATCATAATCTATTATGGTATTATTTATATAACATATCACAACAATATTATTAAATTTGTGATGTTCAAATATCATATGAACATTCTCTAACATGTTCATATGATATTTGAATATAGTTCTTGAGTACATTATCTGCAAACAATTGACTGATGCAAGTTCAAATGTTGTCAAAAACCAAGCATGCATGCATGGGACACTGCAGTGTCCTACAAAGAAATGCTGGTTTGAAAGACAAATTTTCTTTATAAAAAAAAAAATTAAAACAGGGGGGAGATAGGGAGGTTTCTGTAATTATTTTTAGGCTCCAAAACTTTTAACTTTATATATAATAAGGTTCATAAAACTTAAGGGACTTACGAAGTAAATTGAGGAACAAAAACAGGATATTGACAGAAACTTTTCAATTTTTAATCTGGAGTACCACAGTGTAATTGGGAATAAAGTCTCTGGGTCCAGTATTCAAAGTAATATAATCTAAAGTAATATATAAATTAAATAAAAGGCTTTAAAATGCATGCAGTTATACATATAACTCCTGATAGTTAACTATATGTATAACTAGTTATACATAAAATTTATTATATAAACTTATTTTTTAAGGTTATGCTTGAACAAATTATTACCAATTAATTCAAATTTAAGATTTAGTTCAAGTTCAAGTTCTTATTTGTTCATTGTTTTTTCACTATTTTATATTTATTGGTTTAAAATTGTTAACTTGTACTAATTCTTACTACAGTAAGAATATTTATCATTGTTGAACGTGATTTTATTAGTAACTTCATTTTACCTTCAACAAATTTTGACAACACCCTTTACATTTTAAATGATGACAGCTTTACTTTTCTATTGATGTTAAATTTATTACGTTTCAATAACTCAGATTGAATTTTACTGAATTATTGTAAGCTTTGTAAGAATTTGTTGTATATCAAATGGTGTTGTAAATAAAGTAAAAATTATATATATATATATATATATATATATATATATATATATATATATATATATATATATATATATATATATATATAGTATTTAGGCTATGGGATCATCCATAAATGATGCCAGTAGATAGAGGGGCAATGTGAGTTTAACAATAATTAACAATGGGGAGGGAATGCTGAGACCAAAATAATGTCAATTAAAAAATTGAATTAAAAAAAAAAGTAAATTATTTTGTTTAAAAAAAAGTAAAACAATTTATGCTAGCTATGAGCAGGTTTAAGAGGTATTTACACCAACAATGTGGTCTAAAAACTTCTTGCTTTTGTTGCTTAAAACTGTAGAGAATCATAGGAAAAACAATTTAAATTCAGAAATTAGCTTGCTTATCTTAAAGAATTTTTTTTTTTTTTTATTTACTTTTAGTACTGTTGAGAATAAATGTATAATTAAACCAGAAAAAAATTGACGGTATATGCATTTTTTATATTATATTTACAATTCAGATATACCATCATAATATGATAACAAAAACTGAAATCATTTTCAATGGGAGATGGCAAAAAATTGACTGAGATTGATAAAGGGTGAAGGTGTTCAATAAACTGGGTCATCATTTGACATCATTATGCATAGATGATCCTATGATTTAGGTAAAATAAGTAATCAATTTGCCATATTTCTCTTTAGAAAGTGTAAGAAAAAAGCATCGTTATGCTGAGAACCTCCCTATTGAGCAAGCTTTGACCACCTATTTTATAAATTTGAGAGACAGAAGTGGATGTGCGAATCGCAAAAGAACTAATAACAATGCTCTAAATTGATTTTAACATTGTAGACTAACATTAATATAGTATTTAGAAATAATAAATTAAGTTTACATGATTTTTATAATTTGTATTTATTTCCATTAATTATCAGTTGTCAGTCTCTATTTTATAAAATGAATTAAAAAACTATTTATTTATAGTATAATATTAATACATAAATACAAGTTTCCTAATGCTATTATCATCACAATGTTAATGGTATTCGCTTTAAAGTGAAATTTTGTATCAATTTTATTGTTTTAATGTTGCATATATATATATATATATATATATATATATATATATATATATATATATATATATATATATATATATATATATATATTATTTTTACTTTATTTAAAACACCATTTGATATACAACAAACCCCTACAAAGCTTACAATAATTCATTTATGATACAATCTGAGTTATTGAAACGTAATAAATTTAACATCAATAGAAAAGTAAAGCTGTAATCATTTAAAATGTAAAGGGTGTTGTCAAAATATGTTGAAAATAAAATTAACAAATAAAATCACATTCAACAATGATAAACATTCTTACTGTAGTAAGAAATAGTACTAATTAACAAATTTGAACAAATAAATATAAAACTAACAAAAACAATGAATAAATAAGAACTTTAACTTGAACTTTAACGAAATCTTAAATTTGAATTAATTGGTACTAATTTGTTCATGCATAACCTTAAAAAATAAGTTTCTATAACAAATTATATGTATAACTAGTTATACCTATAGTTAACTATCAGGAGTTATTTAAAGTATACTATTTTACTTAAACATTACTTTAGATTATAATACTTTGAAAACTGGACCCAGAGGCTTTATTTCCAATAACACTGTGGTACTCCAGATCAAAAATTTAAAAGTTTTTGTTAATATCCTGTTTTTGTTCCTTAATGTAGTTTGTAAGTCCCTTAAGTCATAAGGACCTTATTATATCTAAAGTTAAAAGTTTTGGAGCATAAAAAAAGTTACAGAAACATATCTCCCCCACCACCACCACCCTATTTTTTTCTTTTTTAACAAAGAAAATTGGGAATTCTTTGACTTTCAAACTTGCATTTCTTTGTGGAACACTGTAGTGTCCCATGCATGCATGCTTGGTTTTTGACAACATTTGAACTTTCATCAGTTAATTGTTTGCAGATATTATACTCAAGATCTATATTAAAATAACTATTATATTATCCTAATAATACGTCTATTTGCACAAATCTTAATCTTATTTCTATAAAGAAAGATAAACATTATTCGTGGTACTTACATACTTGCTTGCCATTCTCTATATTAATATAAAATATTTTTACACAATATAAACGTAACGCAATGCAATGTCGATTTAAAAATTTTTATTTAGTTTTTTTTAAAAAGTTTATTTTTTCGTTTCCAGCTTTCAAATTAATTCCCATGCAAATCCCACATGAAACCCACGTGGGATTTCCCATGTGTGTAAAATCCCACATGTAACTCATGTGGGATTACCCACATGGGTTTAAAGTGGCAAATTTCCATACGGATACCACATGGGAAAATCCGTCCTACGTAAATCCCATCAATCCCACACGGAACCCACGCGGAACCCATGTGGGACGCGGTTTTATTTTTTACTGGGCTCGGGCAAGGTAGGCGGGGGTTTGTGTATTTTTATTAAAAGCTCACTATTGTACAAAGTAAGTCAGATTTGAGTTCAACCACTAATGATTATGAGTCATTGTGCATTGAACTTGTTAGTAAAACCTTCAAAAATATAATAATCCATGCTTTATACAGACGACCTTCAGGTTCTATTAAAGAGCTTGAAGACCACATTAGAAACGTCATTAAAAATAATTATATTAAAAAAAAAACTGTTTACATGGTTGGTGACCTGAACCTCAATATTTTAGAGTATGACTCAAATAAAAACATTCAACAATTTTTTAACGTCATTTTTGAAAATAGCTACATTCCTGTCATCAACAAACCTACTCGCATAAGCAACAAAAGTGAAACTTCGATAGATCAAATTATCACCAATGACTTCATAAATATGAAGATAAAAACCGGAATATTTAAAACAGATATTTCTGATCATTTTCCCATATTCATCGTTGTTCAAAAATATAGTAAAAGTGATTGCCAAAAAATAAAAAAAATAAAAGCAAGAATAATAAACGACTCTTCTGTTAACCATTTTCATGACCTTTTATCAAGTGTTAAATGGGATGACTTGTTATTGAATCTAAACGCTGATAAAGCCTACAATATATTTATATCAGAATATTATAAATATTATAGCAAAGCATTTCCTGAAATTACAAAATTAGTTAAATCAAAAACGTTATCAAATCCTTGGATAACTAAGGGTATCCTTAAATCTTCTAAAATAAAACAAAGATTATATAATAAATTTCTTAAAAAAAAACCCCCTACGTAATGAAAGCAATTATAAAAACTACAAACGACTCTTTGAGTCAATTATAAAAAGATCAAAAAAAAACTACTATTCAGATCAACTAAAAAAGCATTCAAATGATCCTCAAAGTACTTGGCGCATAATTAACGAATTTATTGGTAAAAATAATCCAGAGAGAAATAATTTTCCGAAAATTCTTAAATTCAAAGACAACTATGTTATAGAAAAAGAATTAGTGGCTGAAGCAGTTAATAAATTTTTTATTAATATTCGTCCGTCTTTAGCATCAAAAATTGAATCCTCTAAAATCAACTTTGATGCATACTTAGTCTCTAATAAAACTAATATTATGCCTAATGATAAAAGAATTACTATGCGCAGTTTCTTCGAATAAGCCCAAAAAAAGTATAGGTGTCGACAATATAAGAGGTAACATCATTATAAATTCAATAAAACTGATTACAATCCCGCTTTTTATCTTCAACTTATCTTTAAAAGAGGGAGTTTTTCCAGAAAAAATATAAATTGCTCCCTAGTCTCTGTTTTCAAATCAGGCGATCCTAGTGACCTTACTAGTTATAGGCCGATCTCTGTTCTTACATGTATTTCAAAAGTTCTTGAACGAATTATGTATAATAGACTCTATTCTTTCTTAATCCAAAATAATATTTTGTACAATAAACAATTTGGTTTTAAATCTGGTTATTCTACTGATCACGCAATCTTACATCTTGTCCACGATATATTTAAAGGTTTCAATGAAAAAAAATATACTTTAGGTGTTTTCATAGATCTAAGTAAAGCCTTTGATACTGTCGATCATTTAATTCTTTTTTTCCAAACTCGAGTTCTATGGCATCAAAAATTCTAACTTGGCTTGGTTTAAAAGTTACTTGTCTAATAGGAAGCAATATATTTCTTACGATGGTGGTAAAACGGATAATATGATTATTACATGCGGTGTTCCCCAGGGATCAATTCTAGAGCCCTTTTGTTTCTAATTTATGTCAATGACTTATATAAATTTTCTAATATTTTAAACACAACTTTATTCGCCGATGATACGAATTTGTTTTATTCTAATGAAGACAATAATATTTTATTTTTAACAGTTAACAAAGACCTTGATAACCTAATGGTTTAAAGCCAATAAATTTTCTTTAAACATTACTAAAACTAAATACACATTTTTCCATCGTGTTCATAAAAAAAAATATTCCACTTAAACTTCCAAATCTTTTTATTGATAAAAATATAATAAAAAGGGAAATATCGTTAAAGTTTTTGGGCGTAATACTCGATGAAAATGTTACATGGAGTGAAATATAAGTGGTAATGAGAATGAGGTTTCTAAAAATATTTGTATCTTGTATAAAGCTAAACAGTTCTTAAACCAATCTTCTCTTAAAAACATATACTTTTCATTTTTACCTGTTACCTAAACTATGCTAACATTGCTTGGAGCAGCACCAATGTCACAAAGCTAAGTAAACTTCTATGTAAATAAAAATACGCCATTAGGATTATTACAAATGAAAATCGCTTCTCTTTTGCCCCGGTCATTGTATTGTTTTTATTCATGAACATTGTTATTGTAAATACTATTAACGACGACATATATAATAAAAAAAAAAAATATGTAAGATAAATAAAACTATTTAATAACAGTAAAAATTTGTAAATTATTATAAGTTACTTTATTTATATCTACTAACAAGTAAAAAGTGATAAAAAAATAACTTGCATATAACAAATATCTTAAAAATATTTACCAAAATTAAATAAACGTAACGACAAGACGAATGAAACGACGTAAAACACTATTTTAACTATTGCTTATCTGATGTTCAGAATTTTTATCTGTAATTAGATGTTTAATAAACATTATGGACGCTTAAAAAAAGACAAATACAAAAAAACATCCAATTAATATTAAATGATCAAAAAATAGCTTTAATGTCTTAATTTAAGTTGATCATTATTAATGCGTTATTTATTTGTCTCTAAGCTCTATCTTTTATTTCTTTCAAGAGGTGTTGAAAAAAAAAAAAAAGTAAAAACTTGAATTTTTTATTCTTCATGTTCTTTGGTTTTAGTTGTAGAAATGTATAACAGTTTTGCAACAATTAGGTTTTAATACAAAAACATTCTCTAGCGTACAACTCTGTCTTTTAATCAAAAAAAGTTACGCAAAACAATCGTGGCTTTAGAAAAAATAAATCAACAACTAATTGTACAAAACATTTTTAAAACTGTTGTATGATATTTCTATATTAATTGAAACAAAGTTAGTGTATTTATATTTATATTTAAATAAAATAAAATTGCCATTCCCTCATGACGCACATTGGGACGAAATCCCGATTTTGTGGCCAAAAGTCAAATTTTTTGAGTTTTATATTTTCGTCTTTTTACGTTCAGATCTTGTTTACAGATAGTCCGAGAACAAAATTCCGAACAGAGCAGGTATATCCTGCTCTAGGGTGGCCTGGGCGTCAGTTGACATTTAGCCTCCGTTCGGTACGCACTAAACAAGTGGACTCGTCGAAAAATTCTTGTCTGTTTTAAAGTGATCCTAAACTTAAGAAACTATTTCAATTGGAATTCGGCAAAATGGAATCATTTTCTGGAGGCATGTAGAATATATGGTTATGCACTGTTATTGCTAATTTTAATTTCTTTCATATTTTGATCGCGCGACAAGTAAACATAAAAAATTGTAAATTTTTTATCTGAAATTGATTTTCTAATGTCGTTTTAAAAATTTAACCGCGGTTATCCACCTTCTTTTGACAAGGAACTGATCGTGTATAGTGTTAAATATAACATATTAAAAAACTGGCTGCCATTGAGTGCCATTTGAATAATGAGACTAGTTTTTATGGAGGAATGCGTGGTGCGACATTAAACTATGTTAATAGATTAATGTCGCACCACGCATTAATGGTCATGGAAATTAGTGAATTAACATTATTTTAATAGCACTAATTACATTTTAATGCAATATTTTTTTATTTTAAATATATGTTTTAAAAGTTTTTTTCTCATTCCGTTTTATGATAATTATAAAGTTTTATAATAGTCCTCAAAGAACTTTCAGCAGTTATTACTCTATTTTTTTTACAGAGTCTTCCAAATCTTTAAATATGTAGTTTTCAAGAAAAAATATATTCTTTATCGTGAAAGCCAGTTTAAAAAATGAATATAAATTCATCATTGATATTTTGACAGATGCAATTTTCAAAAAAACGGAACATGTGATACAATGAGGCGAACATGTGATACAAATAGGCGAGGATGAAATCTCATTATCACGGTTATTTTCAAACTTTCGATCAAGATGGAGAGCAGCAGGAAGATGGGAAGATTTTTTTCTGAAAAAAATTGAAGAATGGTTGAAGGGCACCGTACAATTTTCAAAATTATTCAATACTAAATGCACAACACCTGAGAAGGTTGTGAAGAGTGATAATAAAAAAAGGAACATGTGGGCGACCTTCGCAATCCTTTGCTTCATCTAGTGAAAGATCAAAGAGGCGAAAGACTCAAGAAGTACGTTCTACTTTTTCTACAGAAGAATTGGCATATGCTGCTCAAATGAGTTTAAGGACTTCTGGTCAAGTACATGCTGCTCAAGTTTAACCCCAGATGAAGCATTTTCTTTAATGATCGAGAAAGGAGAATCAAAGCACTCTTATCAACTATCAAGAAATGTAGCAAGAGCACATAAGTGCAAATTATACCCATCATATCTTGAAGTAGAAAAAGCAAAAAAACGTTGTTATCCATCAGTTGTGTACACAACTGTTAGTGAGTCGTGCGCACAGATTGAATTACAGGCTTTACTTGATCATACCACATCTAGAATTATACAACTTTAGGCTGATGTCATTGATACTCTAAATCCGGAAATTCTGCAAAATGTAATACTTTACTGTAAATGGGGATGTGATGGAAGCAGAGGTCAAAGTGTTTATAAACAAAAACTTACCGAGACTGGAAAATCTGATGAAAGCATTTTTTATACTTCTCTTGTACCTTAACAATTAATACACAACAACCACGAGACGGGTGAAGCAACTATTGTGTGGAAAAATCCTAGACCATCATCTCCTCGATTCTGCAGACCAATACGATTGCAGTTTGTACATAAAGATGTACAATGAACATTGAAAGTAGTTACCGACATTGAACTGCAGATTGAGGATCTTGCACCATATGCTAATGAACAAAATGGAAAATCCATTTCAGTAACTTATCGCAAGTCGTTTACGATGATAGACGGTAAAGTCTGTAATGCAGTAACTGGTACCACTTCTACACAACGCTGCTTCCTGTGCAAAGCTTCCTCTAAAGAATTTAATGACATCAACAACATTATAAAAATGGACATTACAACAGGTAATTTAAGATTTGGCATATCTACATTGCATGCATGAATTCGTTATTTCGAGTGCTGTTTGCATCTGTCGTATAAGCTAACAACTGAAAAATGGCAAGCTCGTCGAGAGGAAGATAAAAAAGAATGTGAAAATACGTAAGGAAGAAATACAGACTCAATTTAGGATAAATGGGGCTTATCGTTAATCGACGAAAGCCAGGATATGGAAGCTCTAACAATGGAAATACAGCGCGCCGCTTTTTTCAAAATGCTGCTATATCTGCTGAAATAACAGGATGAAAAATTAATTCACCAATTTTATGTTATTTTGCAGGTAATTTCGAGCGGGTTTGATATAGATGATGAAAAATTCAAAGACTATTGTGTAAATACCGCCCATTTATTTGTTGCTTTATATCCGTGGTATTACATGCCTACATCTGTACATAAATTGCTGATCCATGGAGCAGAAATTGTAAAGTATGCCCCTTTACCGATTGGACAACTTTCTAAAGATGCCCAAGAGTCACGCAATAAGAACATTAAAAGCTTCAGATTACATCATTCAAGAAAATGTTCAAAAGAATCGAATATGAGAGACGTTTTTAATAGGCTCTTATTAACATCAGATCCATTTCTCTCAAGCATCAGGAAATTGCCCCAGATACCGGTAAAATCTCTACATCAAGAAGCTATACAATTGTTAAAACAACCAGAAAAGAGACAAGGAACAATTTTGATTTAGATACAAGTGGTTCAACATCAGATTCCGAATCGAATGATTCGAACATTGATGAATATGACATACGTGATTTTTGTTACTAGGATTAAATAAACAATTTTTTTACATAGATGTGAGTTAATCTTTTACCAATTTAAAAAAAAATAATAAAATTAAAATTACAAATTTCTGTTTTTTTTATTAATAGTATAAATTTGAAAATAATTTTGCAATGTTTTTGCTCTAACTTAACTCCTTAATCATTAGCAATGACCTTGAAAACCAAACTACACGAGATTTCATATTTTCAACGTATGGTCGCCATATTGGAGCCGCCATTTTGAATTTTTTAAATCTGACCTCAATTCCTAATCAAGGACCTTGAAAACCCTTATGTAGGTAATTTGGGAATTTTGGCCACAAAATCAGAATTTCGTCCCATAGTGTGACGTTTGTGAGATTTTACAAATAAGTAAATGTCCATTACACGGTTAAAAAATCGGGCAAAACACATGGAATAAATAAGACTTTATAGAGGATATTTTGTATATTTAAATGAATAAAATGATTTTTAATGAATTAATTTTAAATAATTAATTTTATTAAGTAACATAATATAATATTCAACTCTCTTTATATTAGCGAAATCGCCCCATAAAAAATGAAATCAAATTTTTTCAACTTGAATTAAAAAATAGTATATATATATATACATACATATATATATATATATATATATATATATATATATATATATATATATATATATATATATATATATATATATATATATATATATATATATATATATATATATATATATATATATATATATATATATGTATTCTCTATATCTAAGCCACAAACTGTCATTGTTTGGCCTTGTGACTTATTTATAGTTATAACATATGCTGAGCGAATTGGAAATTGTAAACGTTTAAATGGTATAGGTGAATCTGAAGGAATCATTGGGATCCGTGGTAGAAGTACAACTTCACCTTGAAACTTCCCAATCAAAATAGTGGCTTCAAGAATGTTGCCCATGATTTTTTTATAACTAATTGCGTGCCATTACAAATTTTCGGGGCCCTTAAATTTCGAAGCAAAATTATAGGTGAGCCAATCTTCAGTTATCAAATTATGTGGTGGCATTCCAGTTAAATCTATTAAATTTAAAAACTCTACAGGATAGTTGACAACTTTGTCTGGATCAACAACAGTATCAATAGATTTAAAAGTAATTTCATTACCAGGTAATGACTGCTGTATTTTGAAATTGGTAGCGTCAACAGAGCGAGTTAAATAGCTCGCTCTCGTAGCCATCCATGATTAGTATAATTTTGTTTCAAATCTCGAAAGATACTTTTTATCAACTCATCTTTGGTAACTAACATGTTGAAAAAATAATCTGGAAGTCGAATATATTGCGCATCTTTAAACAATTGACTTTTACAGTTGCTTATATCTAACAATTGTTCAGCAAGTCCTGATGCTAATGTATCATTTTGAAGTTGAACGCGCATATTATTAGTAAGGCATAATTTACTGACACTTCGCCATAGATAAGATTCTTTCAAACATGCGTTTATTTCGTCTGCATATGTCTCACGTGGAATAACTGGTAATGTTTGTCTGAAATTGCCTGACAACAGCAATAGAGCACCACCGAAAAGCCTAGATTAATTAAAAAAAACACTTTCCAGTGGACCAAACTGTGAATCTAAACCATTCTCGAATTTCCTTGAAAACATACAAATAATTTCATCAAAATTGGTCCAGTCGTTTACTCCCAAACCTATGCATAGTTCAAAGATTTGGAAGATATATCTAAGCTACAGTTTATATCACACGTATGATCTTTCTATTGAAACTGACTGAACTCCTCCTTTCAAAGGAGGAGTTCAGTCACATACAAGTTATTTCTCATAGCGCTATAATAATGTTAAGTTGCAAATATTCCGAGGATTAGATACACAATAGAAAGAGCATACGTGTGATATAAACTGTAGCTTAGATATATCTTCCAAATCTTTGAACTATGCATAGGTTTGGGAAAAATGTGGTCTGAGTAGTGTTTAAGATTGCTCGATGTCTTTTAATTCTCGAGAAATGAGAAATTGAGAACGAGCTTCTCGAAAATTCTTGAGAAATTTTGAGAAATGTTAAAATCTTAATTTTTTTAAAGTTTTAATATAATTTATGTTTATAAAATGTATATGGACAAACATTGGTTAAAAAAAAACAGCAGAGTAAGAAATTTAAAACTCAATTAATATAAAAAAATAATGGTATAAAAACATGAGGAATAAAAGATATACTCTAAAATATACTAGTGTAACAAGTTTTTAATTGTTATTTATTAGTTAATTTATACAATCAAAAAATACTAATACAAAAATGTGAAACGGAAACAGCAATTAAACAAATTATAAGCACATAAGTAATAATTTTTTTTTTTTTTTTTTGAAGTAATATTTTAAAAAAGCATAACACAATGACGTGTTTGATAATCTAGTTCTTTTTTTGTAACAAAATCATTAGCAGTCGAGTAATTACGTTCGTTTTGCGTTGAAGTAGGTTTTATTGTAGATAATGTATCTTTTAGATTTTCCAAAGTTAGTGACTATTTCATTTGTTTGGAATATACTTTTGAATATACTTGGGATATTCTTTTTTAAGTGTCTGATAAGGATTCTGGTTATCATTATCGCAACGTTGGCGTCCCAGAGCGACGAATCTTGCAAATTTTAATAAGATTTTCTAATAAGAATCTTTGTAAGATTAGTAGACTTGCAAGACGTGCAAACTAGTAAGATCTTATTACTAATTTTGTAAGTTTTGTATATATATTTAAAATAATATGATAATAATATCTTAAATATACATTTAAGTATTTTTTTTTTTTTTTGATTTGTAAGTTTTCGTGCAATTTCTTAGCAAGATTTCTAAAAAACGAAAGAGCTCAATAAGATTCGTAGGATTAATCTTAATTTCTTAGTAAGATTTCCAGGTTGTAGGAAGAATTCTTAGTAAGATTTTTAAGATCTTATAAGATTATTTTGTATTTATTCCGATCCTACTAAATTCCACTTTCGCGTAGAAAATTAATGAATTAATAAAGCAATTAAATACTTTAATACATTTTTTCTCAAAACAAATATATAATCACAATAAATAACAACATATAAATACATTATAAGTACAACATGCTCATGTTAACAGAATATGTAATACATATAAATATAATACAGCAAATCACTTATGCAAGACTATTCCATACTGCATAGACACTTTAAATGAGAAAATTGTATTTTAAAACCTTAAAAAAAAGGTATTACCGATGAAATATATTAATACTCATAAAAAACATTATACACTGAAGTTGTATAAAAAAGGCATTCTGGAACATTTTTTTTTCAACCATCACACTAATAATTGTAATTGTTATGCTATAATTTCACAAGTTAAATCTAAACATAAATGAAATCTAGCTACGCATAGCTCATTGAGACCCTACGCGTAAAAGAAATTTGCATAAGCGTAATATAAAGAATATCCTATTACAGTAAAACTTCCCGATTGTCCAACTTGTGCATCCCCAGAGTTTAATGTTACTACTAGTCTTCTTCCAGTAGGAACACTAGGAATGGAATCAGTAAAATTTCTGTAAAATGAGAGAGTAGTTGTAGAGTCAATTGCATCTCTTGGTTAATACAATAGTCCAGATGATGCATTATTAAAAGATTTAATATTATCACCGTTCCACGAAGAAAGATACAAGTCTTCTAAACCAGATGAGATGTATTTGCATTCACAATTCACATCAAATCCTTGAAATACTGTATAATTTTGTTCGTTATATGGTGTACAAGGTTGTAAACAAAGTTAGTATTTACTGGAGACTTATATGCATTATACATGCGTACTCTAGATTCCCACCAATTTCCAGATACTCCAATAACATGCATTCTAATATATTTCAAACACCAAGACCATCATTGTCTGTAGGGTCTAATAATATATATTCTTTACCATAAGTTGTGTTAATAAATCTAAATGTTTCTGTGTATAATTTAATAGGTGACCATTTGTGTATAATTTAATAGGTGATTGAGGTATTGATGTAGTTATTGTAATATAGGGTTGTATCCAAAATGTAATGTTTTGACTAGTTTTATTATATAATTGAATAACTCGTTTAGTAGTAAATGGTAAATCTAGTGTAAAGTATCATCCTAATGCATTAGCAGTATGCACATTGCAACCTTGTAAAGAGTTTGCATAAAATGATCCACCAAGTGGTGTAAATAAAAAATCACAGGCTAAAGTAATATTATCATCTCCAACACTATCTGTAGAAGTAGAATAATCTATGATGCAAATTGAATGATCTGCGTATATTCTAAGAAACACATTACCTGGAACATTATGATTAGGATCTGATCCTTGTACTGATAACCATAGTTTTCTGAGAATACCAGGACCAGAAGATCGTACAAAAACTGTTGTTGCATCAACACCTGTATTTGGTGGAATAGCCTGTTATTTTAATCAAAGGCATGTTAAACTTGAATTCGGTGTAACTCCAAATTCATTAAGATTTAGTGTTTTATTATCAACATATTTTTTTGTAGCAGCATCATAGGATGATGCTGGTACAAAAAAATATGTTGATAATAAAAAAAGCTAGTAGGTTCTGCTATATTTATTAATTAATTGGAATTCATATTAATCATACTAGCTGCATGATTTTTTCGATCTCTCCTAATGAACAAGTTAGTAGCTTAAGATATTGTTAAACCATCTATAGCTACAGCTGAAGTAGTGTCGCGTCCGAATTTATCAACAGGCATTTTATATATAAAGAAAAAAATTTTTAACTATATATATATTTTTTTAATTACTATAGCTTTTTTTAAAAACTACCATAGATTATTAATATAATTCTGAAAATAATGTCGTTAATCTAGCTTTTTAAGAACATATAAACACAAGCGTCTACAGAATGAGGTATTTCCAAATTGAACCCTATCACTATTATAATAAACAGGACTTTTTAAATAATTAACAACTTCAACGGGCGGTGGTAGTCCATATGAGTCAAAACTTATTTTTTTATCTCCATCTTTATACCAGCAAATCCAGTAAAATCCCGGCGTACTTGAATCTCCTGTATTTAATATTATACATTCTTTTCTTTGTGTATTTTTGGGTAATTCATCTCTTACAAAAACACCTTTAAAATGTTTTAGTTTTAGTTTTTTTGCTGTTTCGATCAATTTAAAATTTGTTAGTGGTTCATTAGGTAAAATTATTTCTTCAACATTGATAAGATTATGATTATTGTTATTAATTTTTTTCACTTTTATTTCTAAATTGTTTTTTTTTATCAAAATACAATTTGACTCTTTGGGCTCTCTTACCCCCCACCCATATGCTCATGTGTATGTCATCTTCTAAAATAATTCTTTTATCATCTTCTGCGCTTAATGCTATTTTATTGACCTCTTCTGTGTAAATTTCATGTCAATGTGATCTTATTATATTCATATTCACCATCTTATTTTCTTTACTTAATAAACATTATTTGTAATCTTCATGTGTAATATACTTTTTAACAACATTTTTCTTTACTCCTTTACATCTTTTGTTATCTTTTCAATGTACTTTGTAAGAATACAACTTTGATCTGAGTCCTACAAAATCTTCAATTTGTGCTCCTCCAGTCTCATCTTTAAACATTCCTATTACTTTTTTATTAACACCAACTTTAAAGTCTACATTGTTAATTGCTGGGTGCTTTGGGTTAAATTTACTTGTATCAAATTTTCTTTTAACATCTTTAGAAATATCAGCATATAAGTTTTCTGTTTTAATTTCATATGCTAAGGAATCTGTATCTGTGAATAATAGTTTGGCTCGATTAGCATATTTTTTCTTTATGTAATCATAATGAAATTCGTACATTAGAGCTTTGCTTAAATCTAATATTCACATTCCTAAGTTAATTGGTTTAGCATATTTTAATTTTGTTCTTTTTATATGTATTGCTATTAAGTTTTTATCAAATATTGTTCTACTTTCAAAGTTCGGTTTTGATGCTAGTTTAGTAGCTTTATTTCTGTCTGTTACTAATCTAATATTAACTCTGTTTTCAACATTCTCCATTGTTTTTCCGAAAACTGAATTGTTCGTGAGTTTAAAAAAGTCTTTTTCAAAGTCATTAGTTGCTTTAGGTCTAAGGTTTGTATTTAGTTCAATGTATTCATATAGCCATGCTCTTTCTTCAAATTTTATTCCTCTTTGAATTTTAGTAATAATTAATTATAATCTTTCATGCAATTTAAGGTTTTCATAATGAATTACATACGTTTTTTTTATTATTCACGTTAGGTACTAATTTTTAACATTATTAATATTTATCTTTTCTGGTGCAAGTGGGTAATTGTTATGTTCATTGTGTAGATATTCAGGGTAATCTAAATCTACCTCTAGTATAAATGTAAATGATTTCCGCTTTTCTATTTCATTTTCGTCCATCCATTTAAAACCATTTGTTGGAAGTGGTGTACTCATTGTCCATCCATATAAATTTTTAGCATCTAAATATTGGATGAATGTTTGCTTTGATCATACTCATCACCCATGTACTTATTACAACAAGTTCCTAACATATTTGATATCATACTGATTCCATCTCTTATAACTTTCTTTATCATTAGTATTATATTGTGATCACTTGGCAATTTTAATTTTATTTTTGTTTTCTTCAATGCTGCATCTCAAGCTAATCCTGGTGATGTATAATACCAAGCAGGATCTAATTTAAAACAATTCATACAAACGTCTCTAAAATTATCAAAGACGTCAGCTAGTAAAAGCCCATCTGGAACATTGTACAAGTCATGTTAATGTCTAAATGTTTTTAATTTAAATTCCATACATGAGCATGTGAATATTCATAATCACTTAAATCTTCGTCGTTTATATTTGAAAAGAATGATTCTTTTGGCAGAAATTGTGTCTCATTAAATCAATGAATAGAATCAACCCAGTCATATGGGTATACACCTTTTATTGGTAACCAATCAAATTTTTTAAGATTCTTCGAATCCATTCTTTGAGTTTTTTACCTGAATATAATTTTCCGATATTTTTACACTGGTCTCTTGCTAAATTCTTTGATAAAGCATCTAAACTATAAGGCATAAATCTATAACTATCTAAGAAACGAAGTTCACGTTTAACTTCAACTTTCTAACCCTCTTCAATATACTCGTCAGCTTTAATTCCTTTAGAGAAGCTAATATACTTTTCTTCATTGTTGGGTATACAACTCAATTTTCTTCCTGATAATTTCGTTATAAGTAAGTGAGAATCATAGCCAGATAAATTATGAAAAATACTGGAAAGAATTTTGGAACTTCAAAACTTATATTACGATTTTGATGAACACACCTCTTTATTTCCCAGTAATTTGACCATGGTCACGTACTTTAACGTCATTTAGTTTTTCTCCACAAATGTGACATGATATTGCTGCATTAAAATCATGCTTGTTTATAGTAGTAAATATCATCTTTATTGAAAATTTAATCTTGTAATAAATTTTCTTAATATTTCATTGTAAACTATTAACAAAAATTTGTGCAACATCATCTGTTTCACTACTTGCAGTAAATGTGACTAATTTATCTGGATAAAAACGTTCATCAAAACATTTAATATAATAACAGAATAAACTTGGAATATGTTTCTGATATTGTTTAGTATAAGATTCATTCGGATTTGGTTCACAAGTGTCAATTTGTTTGATAAAACTTTCATAGTCTGCATATACTACAAACGGAACTCTCAATGATTTATTGTGATTAGTAAATTGCATCGTTGAATTTGGTAGTGGAAGTTCGATACGTACTGAATTATGTGTTTCACAATACATTTTATGATTATGTAAAGATTCTTCTGAATTAAATACTAACAAAGAATTTCTACAAAATTGTTTTTTGCCACGTTTATTAGATGTTTGTGATGAAAGTAATCTGCTTAAATATTTTATTAAACAATAATGATTGGTTTCACCATTTAAGATTAATAGTAAATCTATTAAATGTTTGGGATCATTATTCTTTGATACATGCACAATATGAACTTCTGAGTTTTCTTAACCATATACATTGACACTGATATCTTGATTGTTATTCTCAATTTGTGTTATTTGATTTAATGATACTGGAAATTCTATTTTATCCTATTTTTTATTTTCTTCTTGATTTTTAAGCTCCTTATCTAGTCTTTAAGGATTATTATCTGTTGGATTTAATGCTCTTGCAATACACCACTTAAAACATTGATTATCTTCATTTTTTATATTAATTGTCGCATTTTTATTTGTTAAATTTTTATCAAGTGGAATATATGATTTAACTTTAATAGCACTATACTCAATAATATTTATATTCATCTTTTCAACAGAAACAAATCTCCAATCTGATCCAGCTTGTTGATATAATGATAATGATTCTAAAATTTTCTGCTTTGATATTTCATAAAACTCATTTAAAAATGTTGTTTCTGAAACAACTTGATTATTCGTTCTAAATGGAGCAGATGTGATTATAGTTTCTCTTGTTTTAATATCAGTTCGCTCCATTTCACAATAGAGAACTATACAAACCTTTGAATTTCTATTTTCTTTTAGTACTTTAATAGCGTTATTTTTAGCTGCATTTATGAAGGATAAAGCATTGTAACTTTCTATCTCTTTAACTGTAAATTGTTTTTTTCACATTTTTAACAGATGATTTCTTTAACTTAAGTTCTATTGGGTTTTTGTAAAACTTGTAATACAACTCTACAACTTTAGATTTTAATGCTTCAGTCTTTTCTTTAGCTGTTTTTTTAATTTTATGAGGAACAAAAGACATAATCCAACTTGCAATAGAATTGTTCTTTGATTTTTTTCGAGTTATTGATGTATTAGTTGCAATAAAAGGTGTAGGAGTTGAAATTGTTGATGATGATATATCTAGAATAGGATCATCTAGTATATTTCTCTGTTCGACTGATGTAGATTGCGTTTGTGTGCGCTCAACAGGTGTGTGCGCTAACGCTTCTAATAATTCACTTTTATTTATTCTATAATAATATTTAATTTTTCGTTCTTTTGCGATTTGTTGTAATTTTGTGACTTTTTTATTTTCCATTTTTATATAGCCAGATATTATTTTTTAATTTTCATTCTCTTTAAATGATTTTTCAAAATAAAAAAATCTTGTCGTATTTTTTATAATTAAAAATATTTACAAAGCACATTTTATTTTTTTATATTTATTTTGATTTTTAAATACATCCCCATCCTCGTATTCTACAATAATAAGCAATATTTCGATACTTTGCAATCTCCTGCTCTTTTTTAGTTGTCAATGTTCTATATGTAAATGGTGCAGGGGTTAAAATTTCTGAAGATGTTATATCTGGAATAGTCTCATCTAGTATATTTTTATTTTTTATATGTCAAGATTTTAATTTTTTAATTTTTCAGTATTTAATATTTGAATCTTAATATATTTTAATTTCTTCTGTTTCCATGTTAGTTAATTTAACAGTAACTGGTTTTTTCTTTAGTATTCTTAAGCTTTCATATTTTGGATCTATTTCTTTTTCTTCTTTTTCACGATTTTTTTTAGGTCTCTCAACTGAATTCTTCTTATTTACTTCTTTTACAGGATGTATTCTAGATCTCCTAACTGCTCTTTTCTCATTTACTTCCTTCACTTTAGTCATAATTGATTCTCTATCTAATATCCCATTTTCCATAGCAATCATTAGCAATGTAGCGAAATTGTCAGATGTTTTTGAAGTATAATTTTCTTCTAACAAATTTTTTAAACTTTTCTTTGTGTATTTCATTCTTTTTAATTTAAAGAAAAAAATGTAATTAATTTTCAAAAAAAATTAAATTTTCAAAAAAATTAATAAACAACATTTATTTTATTCCCATCTAATTGAAATTCTATCATTCTATCAGATATTACAACTGCATTAGCTTCAGTATCTGCCAGAACAGCCGTATTAAATGATGCTTTAACTTGAACATCTATTGTTGATGATTTTAATCTTTCTGATTGTTTACTAATATCAAAAAGAAAAAGTGGGTATAGATCTTTATAGTCAGAAGGACTTATATTTCTGTGTGTGATCAATTCATTCATTCCAAAAAATATTTCATTAAACACAGCTGCATCTCTATAAGCTCTTGAAAATTGCTAACTTGGAAATGAAAAATTTTAATCATTAGCAGGATATCTTACTTGATTAACCATAATGTACATATTTTTCAAGTCGCAATGATCAAATATTGAAGCATTAGCTATTTGGTCTCCATTCTTACTTGCTTGAAATCCAACAATAATGTATGTTGGATATTCAGGAGATGACTTTACGCTCAATCTCTAAGAAAATGAAGTAGATTGTGCAACAGGTATAGTATCACACTGACGCGCTCGAAAACTTACTGGAAGAGTTACTTTTGATTCCATAGATTTATAAAGAATAATCCTTTCTACATCTGATGGTAGCACATGTGGCATAAACAATGATATTTTATTAAGATTAACTTTTCCTAAAGCTGCATTAGCAAGCCTAAAATTGCGTCATCGTCGCTATCTCTTTTAAGAGTTATTGTATGTAATAGCCCATAAATAACTTTATGGTAACTATCACAGAACCCAAATATGTGTCATAAAGGAATGCAAAATGTTCGTTTTGTAGTTGGTTTCTGAATTATGTATGCTTGTCTTACTGCAAACCCTGAGTTATCAGCAAGTACTGCTGTTGTTGTAAAATCTTTATGCCACAATTGATATAATCCTCGTGCTAATTGAAAGTCGTTTGGGTATTTAAGCATTCCTAACATTGTAGTTGCTTGAACTGGGTGATAAACAGTTTCTATTACTTGGCTTGATAATTGGTATGATAATTCACTAAATAAATGCATAATACCATTATTTGTAAGCGCCACTGCATCGGTATTAGCATAAGCTGTTCTATCTGCAAGTTTAACAAGTTGTCAACAAATAAGAGATGAGCTTCAGACGGAGGTGTGAACAAATCTTGTTGCTCAATGTTAATGCTTATTTCTCCAGTACTAATTAGATGTGTACTAGCCGCTGGCTCATGTTCATGGAATTCAAATCTTTCAATTTCATTATCTACAATTTGGATTTCTGTAATATTTAAAACTTCGGAAGATGTCATTTTATTTTTTTATATAGAATATAAAAAAAAAATATTTTGATCGACAATTCTTAAAAAACTAAATAAAAAATTTAGCAAGCCTACGCGTAAATGTAATCTACAGTATCTTATAGCACTTTCATTTGATACTTTTTTTGCTGATCTTATTGCAGAACGCATCATTAATTTATTTATATTTGTGGTAAAATCACTTACATTATTTTTTTTTTATCCTTTGGATCCATAAGAATTAGATCTTTCAGATCCATTATTATATCCATTATTAATCAGATCATTAGATCTAGCCAAATTTGAAATTATTTCATCAATTTTTTTATTAATAACAGGTTGTGAAACTAATTATGAAGATGCTTTATCATTTATTTGTTTTCCTTTATCAACTGCAGCATTTTTAGCTGCTTCTATCGCTGATGTTGAAAGTTCTTTTCGTGCTGATTTAGCAGCTTTTATTGCAGTTTTTCCTAAATCAGTAGCAACCATCTTCTTCAACACAGCTGATGATACTCTTGTTACATTTGACGCTTTTGTTTAAATAAATCTCTTATACTTTCGAATAAACTACTTCCTCCAACAACAAGTTTCTTTCTATATCTCTTATTATAAACAATTAGCATTTTTATGTACTATATGTATTTTTTTTATATGCATTGAGATGTGATTATAAATTATTTTGTATCCATCTATACTGTGCACTATTTATTTTGCCTTGTCGTAATAACTTATCACAACTTGCAACGGCTTCATATCTTGCTCCAGTGTTACCTGCGTTCCATGCAGCTATACATATATCAAACCTTTTTCGTAGTGCGACAGAATAACTAAGAAGAATTATAGTTTGTATTTGTGTTCCTACTCCTGTTCCTTTTAATTCACGCTTCCTATTTTCTTTTATGTCTTTTCAAATGGGTGCTACTATTTCTCTGTGTTTTCTACTACGAGATGACTTTGGCTTGTATGGGTTTTGAGAAGTAATTGCACCTGTTTGTATTAATATATCGCGATAATTTTGAAGATCTTCTTCACTATATATTCCCTTATTAGGATTAAACTTTGTTATCAACTCCCAACGTCCAGAAGTACCATAATATGTTTCATCATCAATAGTTACATTTTCATCACTATTATGTATTGGCTTTTTTCCAATATAAAATATACCATCTTTCTTATGTATACCAAATGCAGTATCTGTATATTTTTTACTCGTAGCATACATTTTTAGATAACTTGCTGCAATTTTTCCTAGCCTCATATCTTTTTTTTCTTTATGATAAGGCAATAGTTCTTTTGAATTAGTTACCATTATCTCTCTATTTGCTTGAGGATATGAATTTGAAAAAGTGAGTGCAAATTTAACAGCTTGATCATGCAATTTCTTTATGTTTTCTTTTATTCCATCTTGACTATCAATTAACGGCTTGAACAAATTTTTTAAGTCTGACTGTAAATTAGTTTTAACCATATAATATTTTTTGGCATCATCAACTGCAATACTACCGTTTATAATATTATACTTAATCGTTAGATTATTTCATACTTACTAAATAATTGTATTATTTCTAGCTTAGTTGCTGTGCTAACATCTGTAATAAATAATGTAATAGTGTTTTGCCTTCAGCATTTTGAGCATTAATATTAGCTCAGAGCTGCATTAGTAACCCCAGACCTACTTTATGACAGCTATAATGTGGCATGCGCATCGATGTATTACCGCCAATTATTGGCATATTGGCAAGATATAAGAGGGTAATTCGATCTTGATCATTAATGATGATAACATCATTAATGATCAAGATTGGTATTAATGATGATAACATATCAATATCGTTAAGCACATAATGCATTATCGATTCAAGTGATTTTATAAGTTCATATGGTTTGTAATTTATTCTTCCAAGTGGTGTTTTGCCTCCTAGATCGAAGTTAACTGCTCCGTGTAATCCTCATTCTCAGTCATAATAGCCAAAATATGGTGTCATTTTTATTAGTGCCCTTAAAACTAGTGCTAGCACTGGATATTTACAAGGTGGTGTTACAGGCATTTGTTGTCCACTTTCACTTACAGCTTGGACAAGATTTTCATTCTGCTATCTGAATCTTCAAACAACACTTTTGCGGTGCTTATAAAAGTATGTATATATATATATATATATATACATACATACATATATATATATATATATATATATATATATATATATATATATATATATATATATATATATATATATATATATATATACGTCGCTATTAAAACAGAGATACTATTTGAATGTTTTAATATGCCAGGCACTTCATCGTTTCCGATAAACTGGTTAGATAGCTCCTTAACACATTCTGCGTGTTTTGCCGTATCCTCTGTAAGCATAATGAGCTGAATATAGTGTAACTAATTGTTCACCACATTCTAAGAAAATCTTTAGATGAAAAATTTTGTTACTCTGTCCTATAAAGTAACAAGATTATATAAATGACGAATCGTAATTTTAATTGTGGGGTGACCTTTTTTTACAACCGAGAGGAATTTTTACAATTTATTAATAATATGTAATATTTGTATTAATATGGTTAAGTCTATAAAAAATATATAGAAAATATTTTTTACCCTTTTTTAATGGAGTTAGGTATTTCTTCGAAATTGATCTTTTTTTTTTTCTTGTGCAGAGAAGAGGAATAGGGCCATAATGCTTACCAGGAAATGGTTAGATTGCTAAAAATGCGAGTAAAAATAAATTACAACGGTTAAAACTTTGTTCATTCATCATAATAGTCAAGCTAGTAAGAAATTTGGTTGTGATCTATTTTTAGTGAAAAAAAACAACACTGAAAAACCATACAAAGAAAATATAGCAAGAAAAAGACTGAAGAAGGAAAACTGAAAATAGGAATAATATGTGGTATTCTTTATCATAAAATCAAATATTTTGAATGGGTTATTGATTATGAATCTTATTTTACTCTGACACAATTATTCGAAAAGAATGTTGCTTGTATTGGAAAGAGTCTTTTTTTCAGGATATAATGAAATATATATCTTGTTAAAATATTCTTTTAATAAAACTAAAAATTAGTTGTGGTAGATAGCTGTTGCTATTTTAATTTTTTAAAGAAACACAGCTGCATAATCCTAAAAAATATCATCATTTATCATCATCGTAATCATCATAATCATCATTATCATCCTCATCATCATCAACTTCTACTTCCAATATCCATTATCCTGACCAACTTCTTTCCTTAACTAAAGCTTTTTTTGTTATCTGTTACGCACTATAATCTCTACAAGATTTCCTACTTCTACCTCTTGCTCCTGAAACTGCTATTTCTCTACATGCTGATACCCAACTATCTGGATCTTTACGGTCTGCATGCCTGAACCCTTAGTCTTCCATGACACCCTATTAGATACACTCACTGACCCAATCTTTTTAAGTTTGTTGCTTCTTTTCTCATCTTTCTGAGTCACACCACACATTCATTGGATCATCATCTTCTCTGTACATTCATAACGCTGAACATTATTTATGGTAAATATATTGTAATTAACCCAATGTATTTTATATATATATTTATATATATATTTATATATATATATATTTATATATATATATATATATATATATATATATATAAATATATATATATATATATATATATATATATTTATATATATATATACATATATATATATATATATATATATATAAATATATATATATATATATATATATATTTATATATATATATATATATATATATTTATATATATATATATATATATATATGTATATATATATATATATATATATATATATATATATATATATAAATATATATATATATATATATATATATATGTATATATATGTATGCATACATACAGTGCTTGAAGTGGAGAAAAAATAATAACAGGATGGTTTTCAGCAAATTAAAAATACCATCCCGTCTAATCATTGTAATATTAGGAGATTTATAAAAAAGGTATGGCATCCTGCCAAATCCCTCCTCACTTATAGACTCAAAATGTAGAAAAAACAACTTTTTATGTAACTCAAAGTTATATAATAAGACGAATCCTGCGAACTTAAAGTTACAAAGATAAAGTACACATCAGCATAAGCGAAACTCCTTTTAAATTACAGGGTGCGAACTATTTAAAATCATTTAATACTAAGAAGTACTTAAACGACACTGAGCTGTCTAAGGAAGTATGGGAATTAAAAGGAAATGACTTTATACATTCAATCAAATGGAATATTGTTAAACGCTACTAAACATACAATCCTGCATCAAAAATTTGTAAAGTTTGCTTAAATGAGAAATTCGAAATAAATTTTACAATGGAGGCAGCCTACTTAACAAAAGAGGGAAGATAATCTCTAAGTGTAGACACACAAAAAGTTTTCTATTATCGTTCGATAGCGACAATTAGTTTTTACATATTTTTTATTAAATACGTTAGAACTCATTCTACTGTAGTTTGTGATTTTTAAGCAGTTTTTTAATGTAAATTATGTTAATGTATTCTACAAATAGAATGCTCGATGTTCTAAAAGAACAGAGCAGAAATAAATTAGTAAAAACACTCATCTAATTTTTTCTTTGACAGACTGTTTCTCCTACAGTAGGTTCATTAGGAAGAATGTCTACATATCAAAAATTCAAATTATAGAAAAAATATTTTACAAGAAGTTGGGAATTGTAATAATTAATTTTATAATAGCTGTAGTTATTTTGTAACCAGGAAGTTACATTAATTACGTCATTTTTTTAAATAAAATTAATTGTGAAAAGAATTCTTTGGAATTAGAATAATTTTAGTTTGGTCATTTGTTTTTATAACTTTTTAAAAGGTATTTGTTTTCGTGTCTGCATTTAGAAATTAATTCAGATTTTTATTTAGTAAAATTTTTTGATCCAAATGGGTAATAATTTGAAATGAATTATATATATATATATATATATATATATATATATATATATATATATATATATATATATATATATATATATATAGATATATTTTTTTTTTTATTTTTGTAATTCACCTCCCCAAGGCCAAGAAGGCCACTACAGATGAGGAGGCTACTTGTAGTTATAACCCTCTCTCAACTCTATAACTCCGAAACACGAACCTTGACGAACAAGGCCACTGCGCGGAGAAACAAGTTGAGCACGGTACTACCAGGGGCGTGGTGGGAATCGAACTCGGAACGACTCGCTTATAAAGCGAGCGCTCTACCACTACACCTCTACCGCATATTCACTACCCATTTCAAATTATTACCCATTTGGATCAAGAAATTTTACTAAATAAAAATCTGAATTAATTTCTAAATCCAGACATGAAAACAAATACCTTTTAAAAAGTTATAAAAACAAATGACCAAACTAAAAGTATTCTAATTCCAAAGAATTCTTTTCACAATTAATTTTATTTGAAAAAATGATGTAATTAATGTAACTTCCTGGTTACAAAATAATTACAGCTATTATAAAATTAATTATTACAATTCCCAGCTTCTTGTAAAATATCTTTTCTATAATTTGAATTTTTGATATCATATACATATGGCTAATATATTAGCTACGTACATACATAATATATTGGCTACATACTAATGGATAATATATAATTACAATATATTAGCCATGTGTATGTAGCCGATATATTATGTATGAATGTATGTAGACAATATATTAGCCATATGTATATTATATATCTATATGTGTATATATATATATATATATATATATATATATATATATATATATATATATATATATATATATATATATATATATATATACATATATATATATATATATATATATATATATATATATATATATATATATATATATATATATATATATATATATATATATATATATATATATATATAGATAGATAGATAGATATATATATATATATATATATATATATATATATATATATATATATATATATATATATATATATATATATATATATATATATATATATAAATATATATATATATATATATTTATATATATATATATATATTTATATATATTTATATATATATATAGATATATATAGATATATAGATATATATAGATGTATATATATATATATATATATATATATATATATATATATATATATATATATATATATATATATTTTTCAGAAATCCTTCAAAGATATTGGCAAATCAAATTCATCTATAAGTACTAAAGATTTAAAAACAGATCCGACTATAATCATTGATGTACCACTTATATGTTCAGCAAGTGTGAGTTGGGTGTTTATATATATATATATATATATATATATATATATATATATATATATATATATATATTTATATATATATATATATATATATATATATATATATATATATATATATATATATATATACATTAATTTTTTATATTTTATTTATATTTTCAATATCAAAACCAATGTAGAAGATTGAAAAAGCTTAACTGACTTAGCCGATAGGATTAGTGGCAGAAATGGTTACGTTAACGTTCTTGATGTTTGCCGAAAATGTTGTATTTAATTTATTTTAATTTTAGAAATACATTATTATTAATAAAACCTATAAATTATTCAATTTCGTTTTTATAATTGAAATAAAACTTGCTATTTAAATTTCTGATAAAATATTTCGACATCGTTACATCATAGATATATAGCTTACAATATACTATTGTAATAAAAAAAAAAAAAAATACTGAAACATTTAGAAAATAATAAAATAATCAAACAAGTAAATACTAAAACATTTAGAGAAATTAAATTTGGGCTCCTCATATTGCGTACAACATATTTTCCTTAAGTTGGTGAAAATGAATGTAAAATATAAATTTTTTTAGTTGATGCATTAACTACAAAAAGTGCATCAATTTAAATAGAAGGTAAAATGCGAAATTGAATTGCGGACCATTTTTCTATAGGTATTTCATGTTGCAACAGCTTTTTTAGCCGTTTTTAAACAATCATGACTATAAACATACTTAGTATTTTTAAGTTTTTAGTATTAAATTTAAACATTTCTCATTATCCGCATCAAAAGTTTTCATTCAAAAAGTAAGTTATCAATATATATATTATAATATATATTTATCTATTAATAATAATCTATTACAATGGATAAAAAAAAAATAATAGTGATTTTAAGAAAAATAACGACTCTAATATCGAAACAGATGAATTAGTTATATCAATGAATATGGTTCGTAAAATCTTTCAAGAAATGTTTATAAAACAACAAAATGACATTTTAAAAATTATATCTGGAAACCTAAAGTTAACAAATGACAGAATTGACATATTGTTAAAAGAAGCAAATAATTCAAAAGAAAAATGCGATTTGTTAGAAAAGGAAAATGGAAAGTTAAAAGCCGAATTTAAAATATTATGTGAACGAATGAAAATCTTGGAAAATGTAAATAAAAATATAGAAGAAAGTTTAACGGTAACACAGGACATTCAAGAAAAAAAAGTAACGGAGCTGGAAAAAAAAATTAATATTAAAAATAGCCTTAATGGAGGTGAAAATATAAAGTTAAGACAATTGGAGGACAGGCTTAGGAGAAACAATCTGCGAATTGATGGAATTACCGAAAACGAAAATGAAAATTGGGACGACACTGAAAAAAAAGTAATAAGTTTATTTGAAAACAATCTTTCTCTAAGTAATATAAATATAGAAAGAGCTCATAGAACTGGTAAAAAAGATGGTAACAAATCAAGGACAATAGTCGTTATATTACTTCATTATAAGGACAAAGTTAAAGCGTTGCATGCTGCTAATAAGCTTAAAGGTTCCGGAATGTACATCAATGAAGATTTCTCCTTCGAAACAAATGAAATAAGAAAAAAATTAGTGGACGAAATGAAGTTACACCGAAAGAATGGTAAATATTCAATTATTATTTATGACAAACTTATTGTAAAAGAATTTAAAAATAAGCAACCCAGCTATTAAAAACTATATTCTATATTTTAATATTACTCTTATTTAAAATGGCTGACGATCCTCCTTTAAAAAACTTTGAACTTAATTCATTACTAACTAAAAAATCAATACTTTTAAAAAAACATTCTGATCCGGATATTAATTTCTTTAACAACGATTTAATAAAAAATATTAACCCATTATATTATAACGTAAATTCAAAAAATATAATTGAAGGAATGGAGAACGACTCGTTCTCTATTCTTCATGTTAATATTAGAAGTCTACAAAAAAATTTTGATTCATTAAAACAATTTTTGTATAAAGTTAATATGAATTTTCAAATTATTTGTCTCAGCGAGACATGGTGTGATGATAAAAATATCGAGAACAATTATAATTTACCAAATTATAAAGTGATTCACCAAATTAGGACCTCGGGCAAGGTAGGCGGGGGTTTGTGTATTTTTATTAAAAACTCACTATTGTACAAAGTTAAGTCAGATTTAAGTTCAACCACTAATGATTATGAGTCATTGTGCATTGAACTCGTTAACAAAACCTCCAAAAATATAATAATCCATGCTTTATACAGACCACCTTCAGGTTCTATTAAAGTGTTTGAAGACCACATTAGAAACGTCATTAAAAATAATTATATTAAAAATAAAACTGTTTACATGGTTGGTGACCTGAACATCAATATTGTGGATTATGACTCAAATAAAAACATTCAACAATTTTTTAACGTCATTTTTGAAAATAGCTACCTTCCTGTCATCAACAAACCTACTCGCATAACCAACAAAAGTGAAACTTCGATGGATCAAACTATCACCAATGACTTCATAAATATAAAGATAAAAACAGGAATATTTAAAACAGATATTTCTGATCATTTTCCCATATTCATCGTTGTTCAAAAATACAATAAAAGTGACTGCCAAAAAAATAAAAACGAGAATAATAAACGACTCTTCAGTTAACCATTTTCATGACCTTTTATCAAATGTTAAATGGGATGACTTGTTATTGAATCTAAACGCTGATAAAGCCTACGATATATTTATATCAGAATATTATAAATATTATAGCAAAGCATTTCCTGAAATTACAAAATTAGTTAAATCAAAAACGTTATCAAATCCTTGGATAACTAAGGGTATCCTTAAATCTTCTAAAATAAAACAAAGATTATATAATAAATTTCTTAAAAAAAAAACCCTACGTAATGAAAGCAATTATAAAAACTACAAACGACTCTTTGAGTCAATTATAAAAAGATCAAAAAAAAACTACTATTTAGATCAACTAAAAAAGCATTCAAACGATCCTCAAGATACTTGGCGCATAATTAACGAAGTTATTGATAAAAATAATCCAGAGAGAAATAATTTTCCGAAAATTCTTAAATTCAAAGATAAATAGAAAAAGAATTAGTGTCTGAAGCACATAATAAATTTTTTAGTAATATTGGTCCGTCTTTAGCATCAAAAATTGACTCCTCTAAGATCAACTTTGATGCATACTTAGTCTCTAATAAAACTAATATTATGCCTAATGATAATCTAACTGAAGAAGAATTACTATTCGCAGTCTCTTCGATTAAGCCCAAAAAAAGTATAGGCGTCGACAATATAAGTGGTAACATCATTATAAATTCAATAAAACTGATTACAATCCCGCTTTTGTGTATCTTCAACTTATCTTTAAAAGAGGGAGTTTTTCCAGAAAAAATAAAAATTGCTAGGGTGGTCCCTATTTTCAAATCAGGTGATCCTAGTGACGTTACTAATTATAGGCCGATCTCTGTTCTTACATGTATTTCAAAAGTTCTTGAACGAATTATGTATAATAGACTCTATTCTTTCTTAATCCAAAATAATATTTTTTACAATAAACAATTTGGTCTTAAATCTGGTAATTCTACTGATCACACAATCTTACATCTTGTCCACGATATATTTAAAGGTTTCAATGAAAAAAATATACTTTAGTTGTTTTCATAGATCTAAGTAAAGCCTTTGATACTGTCGATCATTTAATTCTTTTGTCAAAACTCGAGTTCTATGGCATCAAAAATTCTAACTTGGCTTGGTTTAAAAGTTACTTGTCTAATAGGAAGCAATATCTTTCTTACGATGGTGTTAAAACGGATAATATGACTATTACATGCGGTGTTCCCCAGGGATCAGATCTAGGGCACCTTTTGTTTCTAATTTATGTCAATGACTTATATAAATTTTCTAATATTTTAAACACAACTTTATTCGCCGATGATACGAATTTGTTTTATTTTCATGAAGATATTAATATTTTATTTTTAACAGTTAACAAAGAACTTGATAACCTTACTCAATGGTTTAAAGCCAATAAATTATCTTTAAACATTACTAAAACTAAATACACATTATTCCATCGTGTTCATAAAAAAGAAAATATTCCACTTAAACTTCCAAATCTTTTTATTGATAAAAATATAATAAAAAGGGAAATATCGTCAAAGTTTTTGGGCGTAATACTCGATGAAAATGTTACATGGAGAGAACATACAAGTGTTGTTGAGAATAAAGTTTCTAAAAATATTGGTATACTGTATAAAGCTAAACAGGTCTTAAACCAATCTTGTCTTAAATACATATACTTTACATTTATACACTGTTACCTAAACTATGCTAACATTGCTTGGTGCAGCACCAATGTTACGAAGCTAAGTAAACTTCTTTGTAAACAAAAACACGCCATTAGGATTATTACAAATGAAAATCGCTTCTCTCATTCAAAAATACTTTTTAGTAAACTTAATATTCTAAATGTTTATAATTTAAATCTCTATCATGTTCTTATATTTATGTTTAAACTTGATAAAAAAATGGCACCATATTTATTCAACTCTTTATTTAAAAAAATAAATCACATATACAGCACAAGATTTTCAAATAATAACTATACTCAACCCAAAACCTACTATTCTGCCACTAAATACTCAATCGCAAACCGAGGACCTAAACTCTGGAATACACTTTTTAATAATGATCTTAAACCACTTTCTTCGCTTAATCAATTTAAAACTAAACTTAAGCAAAATCTTTTACTAAACGACAATGAACTAAATTTCTTCTGAAGCGTTTAAAATGAGAATACTATTATTAATGATTTAATATTAATAATTGTTTATTACTAAGATTGTCTATTTTAATACATAAATATGATAAATAATCTTGTCTCTAGCCTTGTTTCTGTTTATTTATTTTTTTTGTTTTTTGTCTTTTTTTTTTTTTGTTTTTTTTTTGTTTGTTTGTTTTTTTTTTCTTCTTTATTGTTGGTCTTTTTAGTAAGTAAAGTAAACTTTAGCGTTAATAAAAAAAAATAATTTATAGCATATGTAACTTTTACGGTTTTTATTAGCATTGTAATTTACGGTATATTTATTACGGGGCTGAGTGATAAGGCAACTATAGTCTTCTTTTTGCCCCTGTCATAAATTGTTTTTTGTTCATGAACATTGTTATTGTAAATACTATTAACGACGAAATATATAATTAAAAAAAAAAAAAAACATGACTACGCTGCTCCAACCAAAACCCTCAGTTGATGTATTTACATTTACCTGCATGCTCTCTCTAATAGTCAGTAAATGCATTTACACTTAATAACATACATTACTAATATATTCATATTTGTTTGTATTTAAATTAATAATATAATCATGGTCCTTAAAATATGATATTTTGGTTTGCATAAAAGTTCGCAATTCACTAGTGCGTACTTTGCATTTTGCCGATTTCCTTATATTCAACAAATATTAAAGAGATATAGGGAAGCATTTGCACCCTTGATCCGTAAGCATCTTTGATCCTAAAGCGTTATCTCCATTCTTGCAAAACCTTTTAAAGAGGGCTGATAGCCAGCGTCGAATAATTATTTTACAATGGAAACCTTACTTGCCTAAGTTGCAAATCAAGCTTGGTTATTATTAATGATTTAGATAATACTAAAATTAGTATTAGGTTATTCTATTAGTCATTATAGAAATTGTGTTTCTGAATTTTCAATAAAAATAAAATGCAAATCCAAAAAATGATTATTTTTTAAAAAGATAATATTTTTTAGTTTCTTTATTTTAATTCGGGGCGAGATTTATCATTCACTAACAAAGGCAGAGGCTGATCTTGCCTTTTTTTTGATGTTTAAGATAACTTTTAGACATGGAGTAAACTCCAAACATTTTTATGGTCATACTTACATTAAATAACGATGCTTTGCAAATACTAAAATAAAAATAAATAAATGTTATACCCAAATAAATTTAACCCCCCTACCCCATATGTGAGGGCAATGAGTTTGCAAAATATTTTTGATACTATTCTACTAACCCTAACCCATAACCCTAACCCTAAACTAAATTCAAATTTAACAATAAATTTGAAATTTCATGAAATAATCTTTTAGCGTTCAAAAATTATAGCGAGATAAATATTGAAACCCTCTCAAATTGAGGGGGATTCAAACTTTTTATAGACATAATTTTTAAACGCTAATCGAATATTGCATACAACTTGAAATTGATTGACGAATATGTTCTCAGTCAATAATAGAAAAAAATATTTTGGTAATTTGGTTACCCTCACATTTGAGGTCAGGGGAGGGGTATTTTTTTCCGGTCGCGGAGCATAAAATTAAAAATTTTTGCTTTTTCCTTTAACAAATGTTTATCTAGTCTAGCTTTGAAGGATTTTACTGTCATTGCTGAAACCACTTTTGCAGGTAAAGCATTTCAATAAGGTATCACTCTGTAAAAAAATTGTGTCTCATGGTTGTTTTTGCAAATTCTCTTTCAAATTTCATTGAATGACCTCTTAGACTTTGGGGAAAAGCTTTATAAAGCTCTTTATACCACAATATCTTATCAATAACAGTTGTTATTTTGAAAACCTCAATACGATCATCTCTTGTACGTCTTGTTTCCAGAGTTGTGAGACACAACTTTGCCAATTTTTCAGTATAACTTAGATGTTTTAGTTCAGGTGCTAGCTTTGTTGCTCGTCTTTGATTTTTTTCTAGGTCATTGATATCTTTTTTATTACCTGGACTCCACACTGGAACTGCGAATTCCAGGTGTGGTCTAACCAGCGATGTGCATAATTGCCTTACCAGTTCAGTGTTAAGATAAGTAAAGCTTTTTCTTATTAAACATAAGATTCTTTGTGCTTTACTTGTAGCTGCTTGAACCTGATGATTCCATTTGATATTGGATGAAACTATTACACCTAAGTCTAATTCTTTTGTTGTCGTTTTTTAAATAAAACTTTAATTGTCGTGTTTTATAGTGTAATTATAGTTAATATTTTTTCTTCCAATGTGCATAACACTGCATTTGCTTATGTTAAAATTCAATAACCATACATTTGACCATTCAGTTAACAAATCAATGTCATTTTGCATATTAATTAGATCATTATGTTCTTTTATAACAGATATGATTTTAGTATCATCAGCGTATAGTTTTGTAGTTGAATAGATACATTGGGGAAGATCATTGATATGTAACAGAAAGAGAAGAGCCCCCAATACAGAACCCTGTGGCACACCGCTATAAATCTCTCACCAATCTGATACAACTTCACTCATTACCACTCTTTGTTTTCTGTTTTTTAAAAAAGAATCAATCCAATTTAAATATTGCCTTTGATTCCATAGTTAGAAATTTTGTATATAAGTAGATGGTGGGGCACCTTATCGAACGCCTTTGCGAAATCTAGGAATAATATATCAACTGGATATTCATCTTCAATTTCAGTTGTAATAATATCGAAATTTTCTAATAGGTTTATTAGGCATCCTTTACTTTGTACAAATCCATGTTGTTGAGGCTTTAGCAGATTGTTTTTTGTTATAAAATATCAGCATTTTTCTAATTATTTTCTCTATTATCTTACATTGTATCGATGCTAAAGAGATAGGTCTGTAGTTAAGCGGATCTTCCTTGTCTTCTTTTTTAAAAAGTGGTATAATGTTTGCAGATTTCCATAATTCTGGCATCTCTCCTGAATGAATCGATTTCTTGAGTATTAATGACAAAGGTTTGGATAATCCTTTTGCACAATGCTTTAGCACAAGGGACTGATGTTATCACAATTAAGTGACTTGTTTTCATTAAGTTCTTATAAATATTATGTACAATATCTTCTTTTAGTTTTTGGTCCCAGTCACATTCAAATAATTGCATTTTTTTATTGATGAAATGTGGTAGATAGATGTGTAAATACTGATTGGAAACTACAATTTAGTAGATTAGCAACGACTTTTTTTATCAGTTATTATTTTATTGTCACTAAATTTTAAGTGCTAGTAGTTTTGTATGTGTTTGATTTTTTGTGCATAGAAGAGTTTTGGGTGATGTTTTACATCTTTTGCTAAGTTTATTTCATGATCAGGAGGAGATTTTTTAATTTTTTTTTTTAATCATTTTATTAACTAGTTTGTATTCATTATTTAGGTTTGTATTTTTGAAGTTTGTAGCACGCACTCTGCACCTTAGATTACGTTTTTTTCTAATTAGATTCTTGATTTTTATGTTGATGCATGGATTTTGGATCGAACTAGTGGGTTTGAAGTGGTGAGGAATATATTGTTTGCAAGCCTTTTTATAAATTTTTAAAAAGTATTCATAACATTGACTTGTATTCATTTTATCAAATATTTCATCCCAATTTACTTTATAAAACATGATACTCATTTCTCGGTATTTTTTTTTTCGAAAAATAAATCTCTTATTATTGAACTTTTTCTCACATGAATTGAGTATGTTAGTTTTCCATTTTAAGATGTAATGTCTTTTAGTAATTTGACCATTGCAATTTTATTACATAGTAATTTAATCATCGCAATTTTTTGCAAAGCATCTTTAATTGACGTAAGTATAAACAAATAAATGTTTGGAGTTCCATGTATGGAAGTTATCTCTCCAACAATTTTTTGCAAAGCATCTTTAATTGACGTAAGTATAAACAAATAAATGTTTGGAGTTCCATGTATGGAAGTTATCTCTCCAACAAAAAAAACGCTGGTTCAGCCCTTGCAGCAAGGGAGGGTCTGAGAGATAAAAAATAATTAAAAAGCTAATTGAAATTAAGACTTATGTTATAGTTAAGATAAATCAATAACCTTTACACAATATGACATAGTCTAGTTACTAAGTTCTGCACAATATTATATTGATGTTATAAATAAATATCTTAATACTTGCTTTGAAAAATATATAGCTTATCCCCAAGAGGAGTGTGTGGGGTGGGGTGGGGAGTGGGGCTTACTACCTTGATTCTCACCCTTAACGCGCTCTTGATTGAAATCAAACTCAAATAATAAAAGTAAGAAAGTAAAATGCCTAAACTTTATTTTTCTTATTTAAAACTAGTATTAAGATGCATGTATGTATGTAAGAATACGAAATGATCATTGTAAACTTATTTACATTTATTATAAACTCAAAATTGCGAAATTTGTTTATTTTGGAAAAACGCCCACAGAAGGATTTTCAAAAAATGTTTTGGTTTGGTAAAGATACTAGTGTAATAAACTATTTTTATTTGTTTGAAATTTATTTAAAAAAAAAAAAGTATAAACAATTGTAAAATGTAAAAAAATATTTAAATTTCTTCTGTTTTCATTTTTCCATTAGCCAAATTCTTTAACCCAAAAAAATCCATTCCGCGGAGCATTCCTGCTTTTTTACGATGGAGTTTAGATTTTATAAAAGGAGTTTGATTAAAGAAAAAAAAAAGGAATTAAACCTAAAGAATAAATTAGAAATAACGAACCTTTTCTATTCGTCCATTATCAAAAAATAAGTGAGTTCGGTAATGCAACCTGGATAGTTTCGGTATTGCAACTACTGTTTAAAACCCTAATTCCCCGCAAAAAAAAATAATGTCAAAAGCAAAGTAAATGTGTTTTGGACATTCGACATGATATATATTACATCCATCAAGAAAAATAACTTTAAAAAAGTTTTTAAAAAAATTTTATGTAACGTTTTTTTTCAAAATCAAATTAGGAGATTGCACATTAATATATTATAGAAAGTTTACTTGAACTCATAAACTTAAAATCGCCATGATGATATGAAAAACCTCAAAGTTTAGGTAAGTGGATTTTTTTCGTTTATAGCTTGATTTAAAAGGAATGAATAAAAAAGACATATTCGAATCATTTTTTGATGATCCCCATGCCTGAATCCTCTTTTTTAGATTTTTCGGTAATGCAACGCCTTTTTCATTATGGGTCTTACCTGTAAGGTTTTTTTCTCAAAAATTTTTTCGTAACTAACATATCTTAAAAATTTATATCTTTCTGATGAGAAATAAAAAAATTAAAAAATTTAAATCGCAAGCAATGCGGATAAATTCTAAAATCCTGTGTGCCGATGACAGCGTTACAAAAGCGAACACAGAACCACATACTGATGATGATGATGATTAAGATGATTATGAAGACAATGATCATCATCATCACCTTAGTCATTGGCATCATTATCATCTTCTCTGATACACACTATTAATATAATTATTACTCTCATACTCTCTCTAAGATCATTGCTTCTTTTCCTATTTTTAAAGACACCATATATCCATCTGATCTTTGTTCTTTCTTATTTGTCATTGTAAATGTTTATGAATTAGATTATATTTGTATATATTATTTTTGAAACTTTTTCTTATATTTTCTTAAACTTTCATAACAAATTTTAACTTAAACAACAAAAAAAAAAAAACAGCAACAACAACAACAACAGCAACAAAAATCCAGTTCCGGCTAGTAACCCCTGCAAGTTGTGTTTGTTTAGCCGGGGCCGGGTTTGTAAAAACCTCTGTTTTTAGCCGGGGCCTGGGTCCCAGTCACTTACTATGTGGGTCAAGTAAACATGCTTGAGAGTTAAAAAATGTTTTTATGCAAGCTACCAGTTTCAATCTTTTTTTTTTTTTTTCATAAAACATAATAAATTGATTTAAAATATACAATAGCTTGATAACAAAAATTTTAACCATGAAAATTATATAAATAAAAATACAAATAACTTTATAAATATAAAAATAACCAAAAAAAAAATCAAGTGTTTTAATCGAAATAAAAATATTTTCTTAAAATATATTTAAAGCTTTAAAAACCATTATTGATGAAAAAAGTTTCAGCTTGGGTAAATACGCCAATTAATGGGCATTAACCATTTACTGGCCGCTTTTAAAAGCTTTTCTCATAAAAAACTATGACACAACTTGTCCTATATTATTATTTATACTCAATTACTTCATTAAAACTTTGTAAATATCGCAATTCCAGGATAGTTCTAGAAGGTTTTCGTCAGTAAAACTAAATGTCAAAAACATTATAAAATTTGTAACAGTTTTACGCTTTGTTTTCTTAAATTCATACATTAGAGTCTTTTTTTTGTGCGTTGCAAATATTTGTGCCAGTCCATTCACGAAGGAAAAAAAAGATAAATATCATATGTACACTTTGAAATAAAAGTATCTAGTTGATGTTTCACATATAATGTTTTAACTGAATTAAATTAATGCTTTTCTAATAAACCATTTACTGGCCGGTTAATTAATCCATTTACTGGCCATGGCCAATAAATGGTTTCAGTTATAAAAATTTTTAGTTTCATATTTTTATAAAAGATTTTCTCACACTTAGTTATTATTTATGTGTGAGAAAAGTTAAGTTAAGATATTTACAAAATCCACATTAAAAATAATTTCTGATTTTCTGAGTTAATTCTACTTTTAAAGTTAGTTTAAAAGTAAAATGCTCAATCATTTTAAAGTTAGTTTTAAAATCATTTTAAAGTCACTAATTTTAAAGTTACTTTAAAAGTAGAATGAACTCAGAAAGTTTTAGTTAATTATAATTATAGTTACTTATGTTCTGATAATGTTGATTCAATAAAAATACACCGTTAAAGTAAATATATGATTTTCCTAAATGTATTATATGAATGTATGTTTTTATTTTTTTATTTTTAATAGATAATAATATTATATGAAACCATGAAACCAGTTATTTCAACAAGGATAATAAAAAGTGCAAACTATGGACTGACAATAACATGAAACTAGCAGTACATGCAGTTGCATCAGGCATGTCTCAACGGAAAGCAAGTGTATTATAAAAAGTTCCACAATCGACTCTGCAAACCATAATCTCTGGAAAGTCCAAAATAGAGCGAAACCAGAGAAAAAACCAATGCTAGGTGACCTTGAAGAAAAACTAATTGATTATACTGGCAATCGTGTCCAAATGGGAATCGGTGTTGGGAAAAAAACATTTATCACTTATGCTGCTAAACTTGCTAAAAAACATAACATAAGTTTTGAAAATAGTCGACCTAGTGAAAAGTGATGGCAACTACTTAAAAAGAGACACAGTTGTGTTAGTCTTCGTTGTCCAGAAGCTACAGCTTCTATACGACACATGTGTATGGATAGGATAAAGGTTTCCAAACATTTAACTTCTTTAGAAGTTCTGATACAAAGTAAGAATTTACAGGACAAACCAAAATGTATGTGGAACATGGATAAAACCGGGATGCAACTAGAGCATAAACCTAGACGTGTTGCTGCCAGGAAAGGCTCAAAATATATTCAGAGTCGAACAAGTGGCAACAAGGAAACAATTACTGTTATATGTTGCGTAAATGCAGCTGATCAAGTCATACCACCTCATATAGTAGGGAAAGGAAAAACTGTACGAACTCTTTATGGTTTTGATACCGAAAATGCTCCAAGAGGAGCAACATGGAGTGTGTCTGAAAAGGGCTGGACAAAACGAGGTATTGCGGAGTTATGGGTTGAGAAAATATTTCTTCTAAATATTGGCTCAGCAAGACCACAGATTTTAATCCTAGATGGACATGACTCACACAATTTTGTTAAAATGATTGAGCTGGCTATCGTAAACCAAATTGAAATTGTCGAGCATCCAGCTCACTCCAGCAACTGGTTGCAGCCTCGTGACAGAACAGTTTTTAAATCGCTGAAAACTGCCTATTCTGAGGAATGCCAAACAATGATGAATGACTAACTAAGTGTAGTAGTTTCGCATTCTAATTTTTGCGGTTTGTTTTCAAAAGCGTGGAAATATGCTATGACTAACACAAATATATGCTGAGGATTTAGAGCTTGAGGAATTTATCCCTTTAATCCAGATGCTATACCTAAAAGGCATATATCCCAAACATTTTATATAGTAAAATTTCAGATGCTGTTCCAGGTCAAAATGTATGCAACATTTCAATAATAAACAATCTTCCATTATTGTCTGATCTAACAGAAAACTCTTTTGCAATTAACTCGCTGTCTTCTACCAAACCAGAAGAAGAAAATGAGTTTATTGATTTTTTAATTTAAGACAATGCTGTGAAATATTCAAATATTGTTACAGAACACAGAAAAGCAAGAATCAAACCGGTACAAGACAATGAATTTATTGATTTTTCTGTTCAAGACAATACTCTGGGTTTGAATATTAATACTGATATATGTCTTGAAGAAGTAAAAGTAATTGAATCAACATTAGATTCAAATGATAAAAATTTTTTTTTTGCAAAACATTAATAGATCTTCCATTTCCATTTGGTAATTCATCTTGTCCATCAGACAAAGATTCAGATGTTCTTACATATCCTTCTCCACAAATTAAACAAACAAACACTCAAAAAGCTCTAATTTAAAGTTTTTTGTTCTAACCTCAGAGGAGGCTTATAATGCAAAGCTTGAAGATAGAGCTTCAAAGGTAGCTATTGAAAATAGAAAAGTTGAAAAACAAAAGATTTAAAAAAAAAAAAAAAATTTTGCAAAAAAAAGCTAGATATCGTATATCAAACTTGAAGAAATTGACCAAGGTGAAAAAAGTTGATATTTTATAAGAAGGTGAAAAAAGATGATATTTTATAAGAAAGTTTTTTTAGGTATTTTCGTTCATGTTAATTCATCTTAATGAGTGTATAAATAATTTAATTGAGCAAGTTATCTTGATTTTATAAAGTGCTTTTTATTTTTTTTAATTCTATGATAATAAATCAATTACAATGCCCTATTCATTCAAATACAGCCAACGGCCAATAAATGGTTAAGATGGCCAGTATTTGGTAAAATTGTTTACCTCTTGTTTTGTGGTGGCTATGCAAAGCGCTTGTCTTTATGCCCTTCTTCTCTTGAGAAAAAAAAGGGGGCAAAGCAACGTTTGCTCTTTCTATTTTTGACCTCAGATCAGACAAGACTACCCGCTGAATTTAAGCATATTAATAAGCGGAGGAAAAGAAACTAACAAGGATTCCCCTAGTAATTGCGAGTGAAGCGGGATGAGCTTAAACTTAAAGTCTCTGTCTCTTCAGGAACAGCGAATTGTAGTCTCGAGAAGCGCTGTCAAAGCGGACTATCAACACTCAAGTTGCTTGGAACGGCACATCGCAGAGGGTGACAATCCCGTGTGTGGCGTTGAGAACCAACCACGAAGCGCTTTCTATGAGTCGGGTTGTTTGGGAATGCAGCCCAAAATGGGAGATAAACTCCTTCTAAAGCTAAATATTGGCACGAGACCGATAGCGAACAAGTACCGTGAAGGAAAGATGAAAAGCACTTTGAAAAGAAAGTTAATAGTACGTGAAACCGTTAAAAGGGAAGCGCATGGTATTAGCAATGCGCTGTCGAAATTCAGACGTGCTGCAGTCTTTACGCGGCGTCGTGCTGATCCGAACGGACAGCCGGCGCTCGTTTCAGAGGCTGTGACTCGTCGCATTTTTAGGCAGCGCGCGTCAACAACTGTTGGAACCGGGAGAAAAGCCTCGCGGCGAGGTGGCCAGCCTTCGGGTTGGTGTTATAAATTGCGATGGCGATCTCGGCTTCGACAAAGGAGTCGGTATTTGCGGCACGCGCTGCCCTTTCACGAGGGCGGCTGGTCGCTCGCTGTTCCAGTTGCTTGTTGATCAGGGCGGACTGCTTGCAGTGCGCTCGAACTGCTGGCGTAAGTAACCTAGTTAAAAAAGCTAATAGAGGAGTTTGAAAATCTTGCTAAAGTTTATAACCTCCAATAATTTAAACGGACTTTATATTAGTTATGCGGAAATCGCGTTTTACGCAACCAATAAATGTGCTAACATTTTGTGCAATGATTTTAGAGATAGAGGTTGTACCAAATTTTGTTGACTTGTTTTTAGAATTTCATATAAACATAGATACTTTTTTCAAAAATAGAATGATTTAAATTGGATAATATGTGTCTTCTGATTACAATGACTAATTTTATAAGTGGGTTTATTGATATTCAAAACTGTTATTTACTTTTTCTATCGATCAAATATTGAAGATAAAGCCTGACAAACTCTATCTTTTTCAGACACTCGAGTATGGTAATTTTTTATATTCCTGCCAAATTTTATTGCCAAATTCAGAGGCGGTGATATCCTATTTGGGCGCACAATTTTGGTACCTAATTTCCTTTTTTCTATAATCTTGTGCAGACTTATGTTGATTTATTTTTCGGAATTTCATACCAACATAGATATTTTTTAAAAACTTGAGTAAATAAACTTTAATAATATGTGTTTTCTAAATAAAATAATTAATTTTATCAAGGAATTATTGAAGATAAAGCCTGACAAACTCTCAATTTTTCTGACACTCGAGTTAGCACATTTTTTATGCTCCTGCCAAATTTCGTTGCCAGATTCAGAGGCGGTGATACCCTATTTAGGTGCATAATTTTGGTACCTAATTTCCTTTTTTTTTAATCATTTGCGGGAATGGGGGGGGGGGGGGGTTGTTTGAAATAAAATTATTTGCAGATTAAATTTTATTATTGATAATCACATTGCTATATTTTAATAACAATAACAATAAATTAATATTAAATAACAATAATATAAACCTTTTTAACTTAAAAAGGTTTATATTATTGTTTGTTTATATTATTACTGTCATAATAATTTTATAACGTTGCTTTATTTAGATAAAATGAGTGAAAAGTTAAATTGTAAGAATTTTAATAATTTCATTTTGAAATTTATTTGTTGATTTTTGAATGGAAACAGTAAAACTAATAGTAATGCTATTATTATTAGTAATAATATTACTATTAGTGTAAAATTATTAAGGTATAAGACCCCTTAAAAAATTATTTATTGAAAAAATCTCTTTCATAAAAAACCAAGTATATTTTGAGAAACAACTATATAACAGGCTTTTAAATAATCCAAAATAAATTTATTAGTTGCCATGGCTACAAAGTAAAATGGCAGACACCCAAAAATGTTTAGGCCACCCCGGCCATTATATCTCAGTAACCAAAAGCATAAAGAATATGACTTTTTGGCATATGATTAGCAACATAGTAATCTACAAACTGAACTAAAATTGTTCTACAAAAAACAAAGTATTTAAGCTATGCTGAGTTTTTTAAAATAGCGTATTTAAAAAAATGCATTCTTTTGAACTAAATCTTCAATAAATCAAAAACTCTTAACAGTATTGTAAAACTTTTAGTTCTAATTGTAAAACTAGGTGCAATGACATTTGGTGAAAAATTCATGCAAATCTGACATTTAAAATCTGTTATTTATAAGAACAAGAACCAGAATCATATAGATAACCTTCTTGGTCATTCTCTGAGTCATCTTTTTTTTTTTTGCATCCACAAATAACTTGTTTTCGCTTTTTAGATGTTGGTCGATTTTAATACACTATAAAAATTAAACGCTTTTTGTTTATGATTGAACAGCCTTAAAGAGTATATATACCAGGAATAAAGAGTAAGCTTTTACAATCGCCATCACCATAATAGCTAACATACCTTAGTTTACTTTGTGAAATAGAACGACCAAATATTCTTTGTGCACCAATTACTTCCATGCCAGAAGCAGAGCCACAATAATTTTATTTACAAACATGTGATAACTTTCAAGCTTCAAATGCAAAAGGATTATTTTCTTTAAGTTTTAATTTTAGACTACATGCTTTGCTTTTGCTTTTTTACATATTTTTATTATGCTGAGTTGTCTCAATTTTCTCAATTTTTATTGAGGGTATCCATAAATTTAAAGAAGTTTTACAAGAAATATGGTCATTTTCATAACTAATAACAGGAGCAACTAATGGAGTTGAATTGATTGGCAAAGTTTTAGTGGATCTATTTAAATGAAATTTTCTGGATTTTTTACTTTGAGTACTTTGTTTAACTCTACATGATTTACCCATTGTTAAAAAAGTTTATTAGATAAAAAAAAAAAAAAAAAAAAAGCTTGCAATTCTGATTAAAAACCTGTTGCTATGCATGTTGCTAGGCAGATCAAATTTACCCAGTCGAAGGAATAGATTTATATCTCAAGAGCTAAATCTTACTTGAAGAAATGGTTTTCAAATTCGAGTTCAGCGATAAATTTCGTGTCAGAATTACACAAAATATTTTATTTTTTTTGATTTTTTAATGATTTTTGAGGGGTCTTACACCTTAATTAGGTGTTTTCAGTAATACGGTGCTTACCCCAACCCCACACACACCCTGACTCAAAAATCAACTTCTCGTATTTGTTTTAGAAGGAAATAAAAACAACTAATTGCATATAAAAACTAGCAATTACAAAAAAAAAAATACTCTTTTAAAGATGAATTATTGATATTATGACAGTGAAGGTGGAGGTTGGGTGGCCCCTCTAGCCTACCAGATACACCCTAAGGGTGTAGGACAGTGTTAATGTGTAGGCTATTCTTAAATCTATCTATTGAAACTGAGTTTTAGGCATATATATATATGAGTTGACAAAGTTATAATAATTTTAGTTAAAAAAGCTTTATTTTGACCACAGTTTTATCAACAAATCCATATATCTAAAAATCGGTACTTAAAACGTCATAACTTTTTGTGGAATTGTTCAATTTTAATAATTTTTTCACTTTTAAAGTATTCAATAGAAGCTCTTTCTAATGATATATAACAAACTAGAATTTAATTAATAAAAAAATTTCATGTAGCATACCTATTTAAATTAGTTCTTAGTACTTTTTTAGCAGTAGATAATAATTTTGTTTATGTAAACCCAATAAAGAGAGCATGGGGGTCAGCGTAAGCTATATTTTGTTAACCTGGTCTAAACTTGAAGTTATATAAATTGAGTTAAATATATAAAAATTGATTTTAAACTAAATTAACATTTAAATCAAACAAACAACTAAATAAATCAAAAGAATTAAATAACAATACATCTACAGATATTATTTATTAACTTTGAAAAAAAAAATTGTTTATAATTAATATTATTAACAAATATTTTTAAAAAAAATCTTTTTATCATTTGTAATTTTACTGTGATTTATAGATTTGTAGCTAATTAAACTAAATTAAACTAACATGTGGTGCCTTTTAATTCAGCTCTTAAATATACTGATATAAATATACTGAAAAATATATTGAAAGAGTTGAAAAAAATACATTAAACCTTTCTATAACTGAAAACATAAGACAACAGTTTTATCACCTTAATTACAAATATCTTATTATAAAATAGATAAAAAGATGAAAGAAATTAAGACTAAAGAAATTAGTAATCACACTACCACTGACTACACAGTGAGAAATAAACTTACATTAACAATTTTGTTCGTTTTTCAACTTGCTGTATTTGCTTCTGATAAATAAATAAAAATGTACATTAACCAAAAATTAACAATTTTCTTTAAAATAACAATTTTCTTTAAATTTTTGTGGTTGCATTTAGTTTGCTCTATTTTTTTATTTATTTAATCGCTTGGAGTTAATAAGGTTAAATTATTATTAGAAAAAAGATAATAATAGGTATAGTAAAGAAAATAAATATGAATTTAACCTTTGTAAAGTAAACTGCTTATATTTTGTTTAGACTAAAAAAGATATGGATGCAGTTGTAAAGAAAGATATTTCTTTAATATGTAACAATCTAGACAATAAATGTAGTGTTATTAATCATCTTAATTTAGAAACTAAGCAAATATTAATATTTTTAAACTAAAATTACATCTTAGAATTAGAAGTTGATCCCGTAGAAAAAACTAAATTGAAATATTCACAACTGAAAAAGGTAATAATTTTTAACTGATTATTTCATAATTTTTTTTTAAACTTACTTTAGTTTTATATAGGTTAATGAAATATAAACAGTTCCTTTTGTAAAATCTTTAAAGGGGTTGTCCATATATTATGTCATGCTTTAGGGAGGAAAGGCTCTCGATATTGTGACACAATATTTTTTTTTTAGTTTTAAATCTAGAGAAGACTTTCTTTTAATTAAAACAGCATCTGACCAAGCCAAAACCCTCAGTTGATGTACCTACATTTTTCACCATTTTTTTTAAAAAGTTATGTGATATAATTTTTTTTAAATGATTTTTAAAAACATTTTGTATAACTTACTATAATTTATTAAAAAGATACGAAGAAAACCACCAACAAGAGTCTGCCCATTTTGTGGTGAACTGCATACCAAGTTGAACAGACACATTTTGAATAAGCACCAAAAAAATGAAAAACTTATTAATATAAAACCAAATAACAAAATTCTGAAGAAAAAACTTTTTCAGTAGTTTAGACAAACTGGTATTATGCAATATAACTGAAAACAGCTATCAGATAAAAACCCAATTTAACTACGGGAGAGAGTTTCTAAAACAAACGCTGAATTGTAATGTGCACAGGATGTTTTGGATTTTATGCTCGCACATTTTTTTTTAAAGACACCAAAATCAATGCAATGAAAATTCTTGCACCTCTGTAATCCATTTGCCAATTACATCTATGGATAATAATTGTATAAAAGATTTAAGTTAAGACTTAAAAAAAAAACATAATTGAAAAACTACGAGATGATGAAATTGGAAAAATTGCAAAAAAACAATCAAACTATTTTAATGATTAGATCCTGTCTTTATAATAAAATAAAAAGAAAAAAAGATAAACAAAATGAAGTAAAAAGATCAGTAAGAGCAGATATGAGGAGATTGGCCCACTTGTATACAAACTTTAAAAAATTTGAAATTAAATCTGTATACAACAATGCAACAGACATGTTTTTAAGGTTAAATTTTAGACATCTCTCATCAGCTATTTCAAATTACACTTCAACTGAAAATGAAGAACAAAAAACAGGACTAAAACATGCTTTAAGCTACTTAATATTAAATGCAGCTGAAAAGCTTGTTGGACATTTTTTAGCCCAAGAGAACGATAAAGTAGCAGATAATATTTGCAATTTCTTAAAACTTTTGAAACTAGAAAAGGACAACATATTTGCAGATGCAAATAATGATCTAGTTTCAAGAAGAAATAGAAAACTCAAAAAACCAACTAACTTGCCAGTTGAAAATGACATAGAACTTCTGAGAAATTACACAACAGAAACTATTTAAAAAATTGTTAACAACAAAATTATTTTTTCGGATTTGCATTACTTTGCGTTGTTAAGAAATTGCACAGTTACAAGGTTGACAATATTTAATGCAAAAAGGGGTGGTGAGCCTGCAAGATTGCTTCTAAGTAGTTGGAAGGATGCTGATGAAGAGTTGTGACTGGATCAACAAAGGGACAATTGTGATAGCAGTACTAGCAAGACCAAGATAGCTCATTAAATTGGAAAAGGAAACAGAGATGTTTTAATTTTTATTTCTTTAGACACAGTAGAGGGAATGCAAATTTTATCAGACATTAAAATTCGAATAAATGTTGAAATACATCTCGAAAATCCATACATATTTGCAAGTGGAAAAAATTCGGAAAGCCATTGCTCTGGGTGGCATGCACTAAATAGTGTTTGTCAAAATCTACCCCTAGAAAACAAAAAAAGACTTACTGCAACTACAAACAGGCACATAATCAGTTCTACAATTGTTTCTGTTTCTATGACAGATAGTAAACAAAACTTTTTTATGACCATATGGGTCATAGTGAAGCCATAAACAAACACATATACCAAGCACCACCTGCAATAATGCAGCTTGCAAAAACTTGATTAAGGTTGTCTAGCCTTGATAAAGGTATCAACTCCAATATTATAATTTTACTCTTTATACATTTATTATAACAGCCTTATTTTTTTACTTTTTAAGGTAAGATGTTTACACTAGGTTTAAAATATTTTAGGTCAACTATGTAAAAGTCCAGCTAAATTTGCTAAAATAGATCATATGCATACGACTTACTGCTAAAACTTCTAATATGAACTGTTACTTCTACCACTAATATAAACTGTTAATTAAAAATAAACTATTAATAAAAAAAAATATATTGAGGAATAAAATAGCGTGGAGCAAACAAGTTACAAGCCATAAACGAAAAGAAACTTTTTATAAAAATTATTTTTTTATTTTTTATAAAACTTTCTTTAAAACATTTTATAAATAGAAAGAGTTTCATAAAAAAATAATTCTAAAAATAGAATAATTTTATTAAAAGAATAAAATTATTCTCACTTTTCAATAAGATTTGAACTAGTTTAATGTTTAAAACATTAGGCTTTTAATGTAATTTAATTTATGAAGCTTTATTTAAAAAAAAAAAACTACCACATGCATGTTTTCATTGACGAGAACATCACATGGAAACATCATATTAACTATGTCTGCTCGAAAGTTTCAAAAAGTCTTGGAATTCTATATAAGGGGCGTACTCATTTAGATAAAAATAATTAAACTAAACTTTATTATTCTTTTATTCATAGTTATATAAGTTATGGAATTATTGCCTGGGGTAGTACTGATCAAAGCAAGTTACAATGTCTCCATCGCTGTCAGAAACATGCGATCCGTGTAATTAATTTTGCGGATCGGTTCTCAAATTCCTCAATATTTTTCAATCAAATGAAAATCCTCAATGTTTATAAACTAAACGTATATAAAAATTTATCTTTTGTTTATATGTGGAAGTATGATTTATCTCCTTTAATTTTTAAAGACCTTTTTATTTTGAAACCTTTAAGCAAGTTTAACATGAGGAATAATAACTATTTAAATAAACCACTCTGTCGAACAAAGTTCAATCAATTCTGTATCACTTATCGTGCAGCTCATCTCTGGAACAAAGTTATTTTGGCTAACTTCGGCTTACCCCTAACTTATTCTGCTTTTAAAATTAAATTAAAACATCTCATTCTCTCTATTGAAAATATCTTAGAATATTTTTAATTTGTCTTATGATATATAATAATTTTGAAATGTATGTTCAATCTTTGTTTTATTCTTGTTGACAATTTGTTTCTATTTATCTAAGTACTATTTTAATATTTTTATGTTAATTTTTTACGTTCTCTTATTGTAAAAAGGCGTTTTTATAATACTTTATGTACTCTGTTTTGTAAAAGGCTTCTGACGATAAGATCATTTGATCTTCTTTTAGAAGCCTTGTTTGTATTTGAAAAAAATATGTAATTTATATATATTACGTCAAATGTAAACAAAAAAATTTGTATGCGAATGAATAATAATGCTTTTTATTATGATGATTTTGTTTGACAAGTTTTAAATAAATACTTAAATCTTACTAATGAAAAAGAAAAGGTTTAAATTTATTATGATTCATGTGCCCATTCACGTGATTTAAAATGTGACTAATAGGTTTAAAAAAATGATATGTTAGCATTTTAAATTGGAAGAAACTGTAATTTTGAAATTCATTTTGAATTGAGAAAAAAACCAAATTCAAAATGCGACTGTAACATTTATATTTTGTAGAATAAATTTGCGCTTTGAATTAAAAAAAAAAAACATGTTTCAAAATGCAACAACAATGTTTTAAAAACCTTCTTTAAAACATTTTTAAGTCACACTTTAAAACATTTTGAATCGCGTGCATGTCTAACTTATATCAAGTTGGCATCTTTATTTTGCGTTTAATAAAATTATATAATCAGGGATTATCTTTTTCCGGATATTTCCGGAATTCTGGATATTTTTCTAAACTTTCAGTTTTACCAGAGACCCAAAATGTTTACCTTGTATATAAGTTTTGGTGTATATTTGTGTAATAATTTTGTTTTTTAGGCTTTTTTACTCATCACTCATACAAAAATAACGAAAAGTTTGAAAAATTTTTTGGATAAAACTCAGTCTAAAGTAAAGTTATTTTCTGGATATTTTACCCATGCAATTTTTTGGATTTTTAAAATATGACCTGGATGATCTATGAAAAATGCACTGCAGCTTATTCGTTTTTACATGTAGTGTATAAGTTATGTTTATTTTTAAACATTGTGTACTCTAAATGCTTTTTTAAAGGTTTCTTTTAAATAATCACAAGGAATAAAAACTTTATAGTTTAAAATCTGGTTTTATTAATAAACACTCGTTTGTAACTAACAAACTGTCTGGTCATGCCGCCGGGCTACAAAAAGACATTTTATTCAAAATCTAAGTGGCGCTTTGAGTAAACAGGTCATCCCATGCTGCCGGGCAACCATGAGGTTCCGCCCCTGATAAAACAAATATTCTAATTATTTCATAATTCAAATACTATTCTAATTGATTAATAAAAATTAATTAAGGTAATTAATTAACGTAAAATATTAGTAATTTGAAAAGAGTTTTACAGAAATAATAACTTCAAATTGATTAAAAATAAACAGCTAATATATTTTTTATTTAGAAAACAACGATGAATTGTTACATGAGTCAGATAATCTAAAATGTGATGCTGAAAACAAGAAAGGTAAATCAAAAGCTACATTATTTAATTTAAAAGAATTGAGGATTCACAACAACCAACTTAAATTTTTATAAATTAAAAACTTAAATTATTAAAACCTAAATAAATGTTACTAACATTTTAGGTCCTCATTTTACAGCTTCAGATAAAAATGCTAAAAATGAACTAGTGCAATTTAATTCAAATTTCGGTAAGCTGAAAATTTTTTTCTTCTCCATTTTGAGCAAATTCAATTCAAATTTAATCAAAATTTGGCCTTAGTATTAGGAAAACTTCAATTGCATTTTTTAGAAATTAAAAATTATTTCATTTAAACTTTTCTAGTATAAAATTATCAAAAGTAAAGTTCTCATTCTTTACTTTTGTTTTAGAAAGTAAGAAAAAAATAGGCTACATTGTCGCTGGACAGTTGATTATGAAACCTTGTTTGTTAAATGGTTTGAAAAATACTTAGACAAAGATGCAGGATGGCCAGGTCTGATATTAAAATTTTTTATTATTAAAAATTTTTTATTATTTTAATATTTTTTGATAATTTAATATTGAGACAAAATCATGCTTGGTTGGGTTCATTTTGGTATGAAACAAATGCATTGAGTCAAAACAAATGAAACAATATCAAGATGAATTAATGAATATTTTTATTATTTCTATTAGATTATTATTATTATTATTATTATTATTATTATTATTATTATTATCATTTTTATTGATATTATGATCATCATCATCATCATCTTCATTATTATTAAAGATTATTTATTAGAGATAAATTTTTGTAAGCACTTATTAAGCCCTTAAAAGTAGAAAAAAAAATTTGTGAGATTTCTTTTTAGTGAGCACTACAATGCTTACTAAAAGGAGATATCTGCTTATATAATGTCATGATTATAACTGATTTTAAAAGAAAAATATTTTAGGAAAAATGAGGCTCTTTAGTAATGGTGAAGGCAACTCACCTGAATAACGAAATATTTTGAAATAAAAACCTTAGTTTAGTGAGATAAGCTAGAGGAGCTTATTAACCTAGGATGGTAATCTTCTTAGTGATGGCGTCACCATAAAAATGCTTAATTTTACAAAATAAAAAACAAACCATATACAAAAAAAGGTTCAGAGAAAAAAATTGCTCTGAGCGGGAGAAAAAAATGTTTATAAAAATAAGAGATGTTGTTGAAAAGTATATTTAGATTGTTAAAGAGATTGAAAGATATTTGGATTGTTAAAGAGCTAGATTAAAAAGTTAAAAAAATAAAATTGAAGCCCTTTTAAAGATAAATTTCTAAATGATCAGAGGAAAAATTGAAGAGTTTTTAAAATTAAAGATTTACAAAGAAGGTAAAGAATATGGTTTAAAGAGAAAAACAAAATTAATTGAAAAAGTAATGAAATTTAAAAAAAAAATCATTACTGACTAAATAGGAAGCAGTCATAGTCATTTAACTCTAAACTTAAGTATGTTTATACCTATGCCAAATGAGGAAGCCTTGCAAAAACTTGGGTTGGTGGAAGCCATGGAATAAAAAAAAGCCCAAAAATATTCCCCCCCCCCTTGTCCTCCTCTGCCTAAACGTGAGGGTACTAATGTTGTAAATTTTTTGACTTTACTATCTTAAACTGAATTTAAATTTATCGAAAAACTTTTAATTTTGTAGAAAAATATTGTAAATTACAAAAGTTATAACCATGCGAATTTTCCAAATCCCTCTGATTTGGAAAATTCGCATTCTGACCCTCTGAAAAATGAGGGTGGTGTAAACTTTGCAAGGTCATAACTTTAAAATCTGGTAATAAATTTAAATTTAGTTTAAGATAGTAAAGTGGAAAAATTTACTACATTAGTACCATCACGTTTGGACAGGAGGGACAAATATTTTAGGGCTTCATTGTTCCCAAGCCTCCGCCAACCCAAGATTTTGCAAGGCTTCCTCATTTGGCATAGGCATGAACATACTGAAGTTTAGAGTTTGCACAATGTGTGAAGTGTCCTATCTGAAACATGAAAAATCATGCGGGCACCCATGGAACCAATGAATATACCATTATATGCAGTTGGGTTGTTTTAGGCCAAGAAATAGAGAACAATAGAAACTATATTTCTTGTAAGGCAAGCTAAGACAAGAATGTCTTTAGAAAAGCAAAAAAAATCTGCAAGTGTAATTTGTAGGCCTTGAAATAGCTTTTAACAGAATACCAAGAGAAGTAGTGTCATGAGTTTTAAAGTAATTAGGTGTTAAAAAATGGCCAGTAATAGTTTTCAACTCATATATATGGATAATTGTAAAACAGCTTTAGCTTCTTTTTCTTTACCATCTTGGCGCTAGCACTACCCCGATTCAAACAATAGTTCTTAAGTGCAAACAATAGTTCTTAAGATGAATGTGATGCAACTAATTGCGCTAATCTTTCTTTCTTTGTTTTTCTCCTTTAAAGAATCAAAATTCACCTGGGGTCTACCAGATACTACAGTTGGATAAGAGCAGAGTATTCTTTATCAATGGAAGCAGTTAATAGTTTATTATTCTCTTCAAAACAAATTTTAAAGTTTTTGCATATATACCTTCATCGAAGATGCTTTATGAAATTAGACAGGTTATGATTTGCAGTTAAGTTTATGCCATTTACAACTGTATCCAAAATATTAGGATTAGCTAAGTTCAAGTTTTTTTGTATTATATATGAATAAATATCAGTATTTTTCAAGTTTTAACTATATAAAAATATGAACATTATTTACAAATAATATTCATGATGGTTCATGATGTCAAGAATTCTTTAAAAATAACTTGTTTAAAAAATTTGATTTTTTTAAATACAAAATAACTTTCTTTTTAACATATTTGTGGATTTCAATGCATATTTTAACAAAAAAAAAACAAAAAACGTTCGCATTGAAGATAAAGATATTGAGTATATAAAAGGCACAACCTTAACAATTTACACTGTTAAGCATGAAACCACGAAGCTCAAACCATCTTTATGAAACTATAAAAATTGGTGAAACAATGTTATTTGAGTTTAATTACTCAGATTTATACTATTGGTGGTTTTCAAGTACTGTAATTTTGCTTTGCAAATATTTTGAAACTTAAAAATACTTAGTACATAAAAAACTTAACACAGCATAATATATGCTGCAATCTACAGACTTGATCATTTATTCAAGCCCATTTTATTTCTAAGAGTTTCAGTACATGGCGCCATTGACTTTTTTGTTTGTTCGTATAATCGATCTTTTACACAAACAAAAAAAATCAATGACGTCACATACTGAAACTCTTAAAAACAAAACGCACTTGAATAAATTATCAAGTCGCGGCATATGCTGACTTTTCGGCCTACAACAAAACAGAGGAGGCAAGCTTCAACTAAAATAAAAAAACTAGATTTTCTTGGTATGCATTGATTCTTTTGTTTTAATCAAAAAAATTTAGCCCAAACATTTTTTTTATCATTCTCTTTAATATAAACACAACATGTCAAAGAGGTTTGGGATCCCTTTAAATATTATGATTTATGTATTTAGATCGCAAATATATAGAAAAGTTTCAAGAACTTGTTCCATTTTCATATAAAACTATACGAACAAAAATAAACAATGAGAGGAAGAAATGGTGCAATGTAGTGAAACATCGAGAAAAAATTATGAACATGTAAAAAATTAAGACTGAAGACTTTATACACTTTTTCATGCTTAATCATTTTTTATTATATTACTTACCTATAGTTCAATAATATCAAATTAGAAACACTCTGTCTCGTTAAGCTTATCAATCTATATTGTTTTTATATTATATATACTATATAATTTAAAACATCCTTTTGAAAATATTTTAATTTTAAACCTAATCATACTATAATAAATACAATAAATATAGTGTAATAAACAAGTATAATAAATAGTATTTTATATTATAACAAATAAATAAACAATCAAAGGTAAAATTGTTTTAAACAAATTTAATATTTTAAATTTTTGTAATTGCAATTGAATACAAGTTGTATTTTTAAAATATTGTTATTTATAAAATGTTGAATTGAAAGATTTAACCTTTTCATTTTGTAAAAAACATACCAACCAAAACCTAAACAAACCAAGTGATTTTTCGAAAAAAGAACTTAGTTAAACTATTCACTTACTGTGTTTCTATTACTAAGAGTGCACTTAAGAAAGTTTAGAAAAAATTAATTATAATTTATTTAAAGTTTTATTATAGTTTTTAAAATACTTTTAACAAAAATGATTTTGCAATAACTAGAAATATTAAAAGTTGATTACCATACTTAAACACGGTTCTAAATTTTAAAAAAAACTTATAACTGAAAAGCCAAACTAAAGCAGAAATTTAAATCTATTTGAAAATGACGATGGTATGATTCATTAATAATGCCTCATTACTGTTGTTTTCTGACATAATTGAAGATGGACTCAAAGATAAATTAGAGTTTTTTGCCGCCAATTTTTTTCAGTTATAGTTGTAAAAAATTTAAACATAAAATATAATATTTAAAATTTTAAAATAAAATATAATATAAAATTTTGTTTTGAAAGAACTTAATTAACTACTGAAACCACGATTGTTCGCGATAAACTATTTTTATAGTTATTAATATCGAGAGTTGGTCTCAGACAAACTAGCTGCCATTTCAGCCAATCATTGTTAACAGTTGTTAATCCTACTTCAGTTAGTTTTATGCAACAGAAATAGAAAATAAATTTAAATATACATAAGTTTTCAAGAATGCTAATGTCAGAATTCATGAAAGAGTGTGCCATTGTTCTAAATGTGCGCCATTGATTTAAGCTACTACTACGAAAAGCCTTCTTCAGCCTCCCTATTACACGGTATGCAGTCGATGCTGCTGTTTCAATATGTTTTTTTTGTTTTTTTTTTAAACATCTTCGCTTCCAACAAGGCTGAGGTAGCCACTAATTAAAAATGGAAGTTACTGAAGGAAAGAAGATGAAGATTGTAGAGCAAGATAATGATTGACAGACGACTTAAAGGATTGCAAACTGTATGAATCAGGAAAGCAAGATGAAGGAAGCGAGTTCCAAAGAACTGATGTTCGAGGAAAAAAATTAGACAAATAAGCCTGTTTGGAGCACTTAGGAACAGTCACAGAAAAAGGATGAGACTTAATTGAATGACGAGTAACACGAGAATGAATTTTAGTAGATGGCGCAAGAGATGCTAGCTCTTTAAAGCAGTGCCCTAATATAGTATTTGTAGAAAAGTGAAAGAGAAGCAACATTACGACGATGTGATAATGGTTGGAGGTTGGCTGCAAAAGCCGTTCCAACTATGCTTACAATGCGTTTTTGCACCTTGTCTAAAAGAGAAAGGGCATCATTAGAAGAACCGCCCCAGATATGGCAACAGTATTCCATAAAAGGCCGGAATTAAGATTTCTTGAGATAGAGAATAGAATCCGAAGTAAGAAAGTAATGAGCTCGATAAGGAGATGCAACCTTAGCAGACGCTAGTTTTGCAACTGATTTGATATATGGTTTCTAAGAAAGATCGGAAGTAAGAATTAATCCTAGAAGATAAAGAGTAGATGACTCATCGAGTACATCACCGCTCATAAATCTAGGAAGATTTAAGTTATTGCGATAACGATTGAAAATGGCTGAAAAAAATTGAGTTTTATCTATATTAAAGTACAGCAGCCACTGTGAGCCCCATGCTGTAGCAGAAGTGAGAATCAGAGATTGTTGGCTTCTTATCGCGACAAGAATAAATGGTAGTATCATCAGCAAACAATGCTACCGTAGATGTAAAAATATCTGGAAGATTGTTTATGTAAATTAAAAAGAGTATAGGGCTAAGAATAGAACCTTTAGGAACCCCTGAAGTTACAGAATAAGAAGAAGAGTGCTGTCCATCGAGGACAACTTTTATACTACGATTGGAAAAGAAGGATTCATGTGTGCGAACTTTCAAGTCATTTTAGACCATTATACCAAGACCATGTTTAATTGTTGTGACTTAAGTCTGAGGTTGTCAATATTTAAGATCGTGTATTGACTTTTTTGTTTGCTACCAACATTATTTTACACTGTTTTATATTAGGAGGACTTTGTTTGGGACACTGCACCACAGCTACTCTAAATTACTCTCTTGCGGAAAAGGAGGACATATGGTAACCCTATTAAAATAATCTACAACATATCTACAACAATAATTTTGCAGTTGACTCAAAGCTAACTATAAGAAAAATTTTACTAACTCATTTTTTGGCTTCTTTTTTATTTATTTATTAGGCTGAGCTTGTTATTAGATCTAAAAAGCAATTTAAAGACCATATAAAAATTCTATAGATCAATTACATTGCCCTTTTAACTAATGTAGAATAAAATCAAAATAATCAGAACATGCCATAAAGCGGTACTACAATCAATAGTAAAGATGGTAGTATTATCAATTTAAAAATACTATGGGATCATGAAATTGAAAGCATGTTTAGTTGTCCTTAAATGCTTATAAAATGCAACGGTTTGCAAATAAACGCGAACTATTTTAAATTTACAAATAATAACGCTTAATATTGAACTATAAGCAACGAATTCACTTAGCAAATGACAAATACCATTAGTAAATGACAAACACACTCAGCAAATGACGAAATCACTTAGTAGGCAAATTTAAACTTGAAATTGGCATACAATTAAAAACTTTTTTTCTGGCCCAAAACTTTTGCTCAACTTATTACTACATTAATCTAAACTTAAAAAAAAAACTTGCCAAAGTTTCTCAGGAGATGTTTTAACCTCATCCATTACAATGCCCATTACAAAATCAATTTTTGTTTTTTATTTATCTTTTTTTATCATCAGTGTATAAATATTTTAAAGTTTAACCAAGATCTTTCTTTTCTAATCACATTCTTTAGTGGCAACTGGTGAATATAAAATATGATGGGACTAGGGGTAAAAATGCTCAAGCGTAAGGGAAAATAAATAAATTGCTATTGTGTAATACTTTTGAAGCCGACAAGCAGTCTAAGGAACTGGTTTTTTTCAACTTAGTTACCTGAATGAAACGAAAGTAAAAATGAGTATGATTTAGCTGAAAATTAAAAAAATGCAAGAATTTTTATGAGAAACGGTTTAAACAAAAAATAATTTTGTTTGATACCAGGTTTTAATTATATACATTGTCAAAGTTTCATTCAAATAACATTTTTGATTGCCAAAGTTTTATCAGATACTGCAGTATTTTTATTATTGTTTCCTCATGTCATATACCTGCTTACTATATAATCCCTTAAATCCAGGGATGCGAAGTCCTAACAGGACTCCGGCTTTATATCTCTATTTTTTCCAAGTCTTATGTGTCAAGAAGCTCTAAACATGTTTGTTGACTTAAGATCTGCCAACAGAAAAAAATTTATGAGATTTAATGAATTGAAACTTATTGTTTCTAAGCCCAGAGCCCTTAAGTCCCGGAATCCTTGCCTCGATTATACCTACGGATTCCAGGTTCAAAAAATGATTGTTCCTCTAACCTAAAAGTCTTAATTTTTTTCCTATTTGTAGTCCATAAACTTATTTATATTTTTAGAGCTCCTGGATACCAAAAACTAGGATGAAGTAATCTTTTTGTGATTTTCAAATCCTAGGTTCTTTTTGGGACGCATCCCTGCTCATACACTCTTAAAAAAGTTCAGGCAAACTTTGTTTAGAATGGTTCAGGTGGACAAATTTACCTGAACATTCCGGCAATTTAATTCAAACATTCAGGCAAATTACCGTATCGGTTCAGGTATTTTAGTAAACCAGCTGAACATTTAGAGTAAAATTCCTGAAATGTTCAGGCAAAAGAAGTTACGTGAACTTTTCTACCAGAACGTTCACGTGCTTTACCGGAAACATCAAGTAAATCGCCTGATAATGTGAAATAATTTTTCTGGGCCCTACAGCAATCACCATTAACCTTTTTAGAGGTCCTGTGTGCGCGCATTCTTTTATTTTAAAATTTTTTATTATAAATGAGCATAAAAAAGTTGGCAGAGTCACAGTTGGCAGAATATTTATTATCAAAAGGAATATCTGTAGATGCTACAGAAAAGCTTAAAAGTAAGCTATCTTTTCATATTTTTTGCGAATGTACATAAAAGAGATGTGTATATAGTATATTTACATATTTATATATGGATATTTTTAGGGTTCCCATATCTCCGAATTCGCCCGGAGATCTCCGGATTTTAAGGCAATAAATAAGCCTCTGGGGGATTTCAGAAAGAAACGTAAAGTCTCCTCTTTTTGGAGATTTTTATTTAAATTTTATAAAAATATCATTTTTATTACTTAAATTTTGAGTATATATAGAACTGAAAATGTAAAAACTATTAAATGTAAATTTTTTTTTGTCATTCTACCATTTTATTGAAAATGCTCAAATAACACGTGTTCTCTTCTCTTCATTACACAATATTGAAAAATGCGCGCACATCCAAACTTGCGAAAACGAAAGTCGCGACCGTTAAATTAGGGTAGTTACGCCAATTACTGGCCACATTTTTACAAGAAACACCAGTTAAAGAAAAAAACTTAAGTATAAGTTACATACCATATATAAAATTTTAGAGAATTAAAAGCTCTGACATTTTAGTAAAAATTATTGTGACTATAAGTAACATAAAATTATATATAACCCAGATATTAAAGGTAAACAATTTTACCAAATACTGGCCATCTAAACCATTTATTGGTTATTGGCTGTATTTGACTGAATAGGGCATTGTAGTTGATTTATTATCATAGAATTAAAAAATATATAAATAAATAAAAAGCACACCATAAAATCAAGATAACTTGCTCAATTAAATTATTTATACACTCATTAAGGTGAATTAACACGAACAAAAATATCTAAAAAATATTTCTTATAAAATATCATTTTTTTTCATTCACCTTGGTCAAATTATTCAAGTTTGATATATGATCTAGCTTCTTTTTTGCAAAGTTTTCTTTTTTTTCTTTCAAAATCTTTTATTTTTCAACTTTTTTATTTTCATTAGCTACCTTTGAAGCCTTATCTTCAAACTTTGCATTATAAGCCTCCTCTGAGGTTACAACAAAAAACTTTAAATTAGAGTTTTTTGAGTGTTTTTTTGTTTGTTTAATTTGTGGAGAAGGATATGTAAGAACATCTGAATCTTTGTCTGATTGACAAGACGAGTTAGCAAATGGAAATGGAAGATCTGTTAATGTTTTGCAAAAAAAAATTTTTTTATCATTTGAATCTTATGTTAACTCAATTACTTCAAGACGTATATCAGTATCAATATTCAAACCCGGAATATTGTCTTGAACAGAAAAATCAACAAACTCATTGTCTTGTAACGGTTTGATTCTTGCATAGCTGTGTTCTTTAACAATAATTAAATATTGCACATTGTCTTGAATTAAAAACTCATTTTCTTCTACTGGTTTGGTAGAAGACAGCAAGTTAATTGCAAAGCTGTTTTCTGATAGATCAGACAATAATGGAAGGTTGTTTATTATTGAAATGTTGCATACATTTTGACCTGGGACAGCATCTGAAATTTTACTATATAAAACATTTGGGATGTATGCCTCTTTAGGAATAACATCTTGGTTAAAAGGGATAAATTCCACAAGCTCTAAATCCTCAGCGTATATTTTTGTCAGTCATAGCATATTTCCACGCTTTTGAAAACAAACCGCAAAAGTAAGAATGCGAAACTACTACAACTGGATAGCCATTCATCATTGTTTGGCATTCCTCAGAATAGGCAGTATTCAGAGACTTAAAAACTGTTTTGTCACAAGGCTGCAATCAGTTGCTGGTGTGAGCTGGAAGCTCAACAATTTCAATTTGGTTTACGATAGCCAGCTCAATCATTTTAACAAAATTGTGTGAGTCATATCCATCTAGAATTAAAATCTGTCTTACTGAGCCAATATTTGGAAGGAATGTTTTTTCAAACCATAACTCTGCAATACCTTGTTTGGTCCAGCTCTTTTCAGACACACTCCATGTTGCTCCTCTTGGATCATTTTTGTATCAAAACCATAAAGAGTTCGTACAGTTTTTCGTTTTCCTTTTATATGAGCTGGTATAACTTGACCAGCTGCATTTATGCAACATATAACAGTAATTATTTCCTTTTTGTCACTTGTTCGACTCTGAATATATTTTGAGTCTTTCCTGGCAGCAACATCTCTTCGTAAGTAGTCTCTTTTTAAGTAGTTGTTACCACTTTTCACTCGGTCGACCAATTTTAAAACTTATGTTATGTTTTTAGCAAGCTTAGCAGCATAAGTCATAGATGTTTTTTTCCCAAAACCGATTCCCATTTGGGCACGATTGCCAGCATAATCAATTAGTTTTTCTTAAGGTCACCTAACATTGGCTTTTCCCTGGTTTCGCTCCTATTTTTGACATTCCAGAGATTATGGTTTGCAGAGTCGATCGCGGAACTTTATATGATAAACTTGCTTTCGGTTGAGACATACCTGATGCAACTGCATGTACAGCTAGTTTCATTATATTCTCAGTCCACAGCATGCGTTTTTTTATTATCATTGTTGAAATAACTGGTTTCATGGTTTCATATAATATTATTATCTTTTAAAAATAAAAAAATAAAAACATACATTCATAAGATACTTTTAGGAAAATCATATATTTACTGTAACGGTGTATTTTTATTAAATCAACGTTATCATAACATAATTAACTATAATTATAATTAACTAAAATTTTCTGAGTTCATTCTACTTTTAAAGTAATTTTAAAATTATTAACTTTAAAATGATTTTAAAAGTAACTTTAAAATGGTTAAGCATACTACTTTTAAAGTAATTTTAAAAGTAGAATTAACTCGGACAGTAACTTTAAAAGTAGAATAAACTCAGAAAATCAGAATTTATTTTAAATGTAGATGTTGTTAATATCTCAACTTAAGGACAACTTGTGCCATAGATTTTAATGAGAAATGCTTTTAAAAGTGCCCAGTAAATGGTTAATGGCCGTTAGTTGGCGTATTTACCCTACATTAAGTTTATAAAGTATTTTGGTTTCTACTACACAAGAAATTATTCCTTGAATTTAAATTTGACGTTTAAATAGTAAAAGAATTGCGACACTATCAATAATGCCGTCAAAAAAAAATGTTTTCTAGTTTAAGAAAGGGAGAAATGATTGTGAAGCCAATTTCAAAATTTAGCCAGCTGGATCATATAATTTTGTTTCTCACGAAGATAAACAAATTTCCTTACGTTAATTTGATTTATCTAATGCATCTTACAATAATAAATAAGTCAAAATTACGCAATTTGCATACTCTTTGACCTGTTTTTAGTCCTATTACTAAGGGTTAAAAGCTTTCATTTAGATGAAGCTTGACAGTATAAGTTATATAAGTATTTGTTATCAAGCAAAGACTTATTGAAAAAGATGGTTTCAACAAAGTGTATATTTGGTATGATTCATCTTCCCCTGTTTATAGTTCTTGCTCTGTTCCAACAAATAATTGGTCTATGACAGTGAAATTGATAACTGATGCAAGTGATTAGTTAGATACAAGTAAATAATGATTAAAGATGACAATAGAAACAAGTTATATAATGAAGATTTAATTCATGGCTTGCATTTATATAGTTTTTATCTTTCGTATATTATTTTGTATGCATATATTTTGTATGTATTTTGTAAATTATATTGTAAATGATATATTTCAATATAGAATAACTTATTCTATATTAAAAAATACCGTTTTAAAAGATTTATTTAATCAAGAATCAATAATTGTAAGACAATAATAAAATTGAATGTAAACATTTTGCGCCTAATTAAATTAATTTTATTCATTTAATTTTCTTAAAAGGAGTCCACTCCTGGTACAACCTTGCTAAATAATGGGAACTCCCCATTCATTTAACACGCTTAGTAAAATCTCCTCTTTTTTGATGATTACCATATGGTAACCCTATATATTTACATATGTATATATTATATTTACATACATATATATGTGTATATTTTTTGCGAACGTACATAAAAGAGATGTGTGTATAATATACACATCTCGTTTACATACTTTCGCAAAAAATATACACATATATAATATATATATGTGTATATTTTTTGCGAATGTACGTAAATGAGATATGTAAAAGAGATGTGTATATTATATACACATCTCTTTTACGTACGTTAGCAAAAAATATACACATATATATGTATATATATGAATATTAAAAAAAATATACACATATATATGTATATTAACATATGTATATATTAACTTTACATACATATATAATATATGTGTATAAATGTAATATATACATATGTAAATATACACATGTATATATACACAATGTATATACTCATCTCTTGTTTACAAGACAGTATACGCATTTGAATTATATACGTGTATGTATATGAGTGTATAGATATAAATTAATACGAATTATATACGTGCATATATATGAGTGTATAGATATAAACATGTATATAATATAGTAAATAATAATATTAACATGATATACTATATCTCATAAAATTATGATATACACTATAATATAGTCTATATGATAAACACTATAATAGAGTCATCATGTTATGATATATCATAATATGATATAGTATATTATAATATATTATATAATACTATATCATATTATGATATAAAATATAATAGTATATAAAATGTAGTATATCGTAGTATATATAATATACTATATATGTTATGATATATCATGGCATATCTGGATGTATGATATATGGATGTATGTATATGTATGATATATGTTGAGAATTTACTGTATGAGAATTACGCAAAATGCGAATTTTGTTAAAAAATGGTGATGGACAACTGAAAACATTGGCGGGTGACCGAGATTAGGTAAATTATTACTCTCAGTCGCCCACCAGGCGACTGACCAAAATCCAAGTGTACACCACTGATAGATGTCAAAATATATTTTTATTATTTATCATATCGATATACTATATCGATATCTATATTATTAATAATGTGTATCTTTTTATTTAAAAAAGTTTATAGATTATACACATCACATACTACATAACTTTTATAATAAATTCCATATAGAATGTGATGTTTACACGTAACATTCTATATGGTGTTTATTATAAAAGTTATGTAGTATGTGATGTGTATAATCTAAAAACTTTATAAATAAAAAGATGTACATACAATACAATTTACAAAGTCTAACTCAGTTCAACTTTTAAAAGACTTACACGATGCCCTCATCGTGTAAGTCTTTTAATTGCTGAACAATAAGTCTTTTAATTTTACAGTTTTTTAATTGCTGAACAATCAGTCTTTGATTTTACAGTTTTTTGTGATGGAAAAGAGATAAATATTTGTTGTTTTTTAGCACAAATTGTTGGCGATAATTTAGGGCTGCATGCAATACTTGGACACAAGGAAAATTTTAGGAGTGCTTTATTTGCTTTTGACTTATGCATGGAGACTCAGGATGAGATGCAAAAAGTATTTTGTGAGTATTCTCTTACAATGAGGGCACAACAATCATATGAGCAACATATTGAGCAGCTTAAAAATGGTACCATTTCATCTAAAGAGTGTGGCATCAAGCAGCCATCAACTTTAAAAAATTTGAACTATTACCATCCTGCTTCTGATGACTCAGCCGATATAATGCATGATTTATTCGAAGGTGCAATTCCGTTTGAAGTCAAGTTATTTTTGCGCCACATAATTTGTGCCTTGAAGCTTATTAATTTCCATGGGCTTAATTGTCGTATTAATACAATGGATTATGGTCTGGTTAGTAACTCAAAACCTAGTTTTATAAGTGAGTCACATTTAAAATGTCACAACTCATTACTTGGACAACGATCAGCTCAGATGCTGATTTTGTTTTTACATTTACCATGTATTTTAGCTAATGGTATTGACAAAGTAGATAATTTAAACTGGCGTTTGTACCAACTGCTCATGCAGCTGACAGAAATTATTTTGTTGTCAAACTCTGCACTGTCACATGTTTTGTACTTAAAAGATCTTGTATCAAAGCATCATGAGTTATTTAAAATATGTTATCCTGATAAAAGACTTATATAAACATCACAAAATGGTTTACTATGGTACTATAATAGAGAATAGCGGACCACTTTTACATATGATCGTAATGCGGTTTGAAGCAAAACATAACTTTTTTAAGCAACTTGCTCATCATTTGTAACTTTAAGAATATAGCGTTTTCTCTAGCAAGCAGACACCAACTCTCTCATGCTTTTGTTTGGATGACTAGATGTCCATTAAAAGGGATTTCAGATGTTGGAAATGGTACAATTATTTCATCAACAGATATTAGGCAAAGTCATTATTTTTACCTCTTATTGGTGAAAAAATAGATGTGTTTATGACTGAAAAAGTAGTCATTTTTGGTCAAAAGTACCAAACTAAGATGTCTGTACTTCACTCTATTAGTGATGAAGGTAAACCGTCATTTGTTAAAATTGAACAAATATTTGTTCATCAAAATGTAATTTATTATATTGGACTTAATTGGCATGTCCACGTGTATTGTGATCTAACTCTATCGTATTGTTGTTCACTTGATTCAGAGTGTTTATGTTTGAGAGCAAGTGACTTAGCAGATTATAAACTTTTTTTATGCTGTTCATTGTTTAAAACCTACAAGTATATACCAGCATATTATTTTACATCACTATTTGTATCATTGTAATGTATTAAATGATTTTTCATTTTTTAATAATTTGTATACTTTGCTTAGTTGTAAATTCTTAAGATAGCAGTTAAAGAAAAGCTTATTATTGAGTTGCTAAAAATAATATAAAATAGCTCAACTAAATGTAAAAGTATTTATAACCCACTATAACTTGTCCAAAACAATAAATGTATATATATATATATATATATATATATATATATATATATATATATATATATATATATATATATATATATATATATATATATATATATATATATATATATATATATATATACATTTGTTGTTTTGAACAAGTACATTACTCCTATAATAAACAGCTTGAGAAGTAAATATACTTCTTTTTTTTTTTTTTGTAGAAAACGATATAACAACTACAGCTTTCAGTTTAACTGAAACTTTAAACAGCTCCCTTGATGAGTCGGCTTTGTCACCGACATTATCATCGACAATTCAATTTTCACCTGACGTTTTAAATGAGTCAAGTAAAGTTACATTAAATGTTTATACTATTGATGTACAGGTTGCTTTAAGATTGGATAACATTGGCTTTGTAAGTATACCTTAAAAGTAATTTTTTAAAGTGTTTTGTTTATATTTAGTTCATTATTTTAAAGAAACAGTAATAAGCCAGGATTCCCCAACATTTTTTGCAGCAATAAATTCCTTATATAATTAAAAAAACAAACTAAACTTTCAACTTATACAAATGATGGTCTTTTTTTTATGTAGAACATACGTAGTTTGCTTGATAAACATTAAGCAGGTAGGCTTGTTTTAGCAGAATATGATTCTACGGGTGCACTTATTAAAAGGCGTCAAGATATGATCCATATTGTTGTTAACTCAATGGTCCATAGAGTTGGAAATATGTAAGTTTATGTTTATTTCCGTAATATCAACGAACTATTGGCGTAACACTGAAAAGTTTTGTTTAATAAAAATTATTTATAAAGTTATTTATAAAAATTTATCAAACATTTGCTTAATATAAATTTGGCTATACAAATATTTTCTTTAATATATGTTTTAGGTATCCTTCCACAAAAACCAAATCTAATCTTGCAAAAGCTATTATCACTGCCTTTCCAAAGCTACATTCTGGTGGAAAAATTGGATATGTGAGACTAAAAGAGACATTTTACTAAGTTGTCAATTATAAGTTGAGTTGTCTATGAGGTAATAAAATCTAATTTTACAAACAAAAAAATTTTGTAGGAAAACTATTATAGCCCATATACAGAGTATGTAGTGGGTAATAAGAAAACGAAGGTCACTCCTCATGGCCACATAGAAGAGAGACTGAAAACTATGCGTAAACATGTTGGTGTTGATGTACAAGCTCGTCGAAAGAGAGTTATTTTTTTAGCAGAAGAGTTCAAGTATTTTAATATTAATTATATTTTTCATAAACTCTTTCTTCGTTTAATTAAGACATTTACCTAATACTCAGTATTAAAAATAATTTTCCAAATTAAGCATATAAACAATCAGCTAATAAATCTAGCTAAAATTAAAATTTTAAATCTATATAAATATTGAAAAATAGTTTTTTAATTTATTGCGTTTTAATAATTTTTTGTATAGCACTTTTCTCAAAAGAAGAATTTAGTATGATAGTAGAGTTGAGATTTGATGACTTAGGCTATGAAAGAAAGTTGGGCTATATGGAAAAAACTTCATGCTCTCGTAGAAAATGGATTGTGAATTATAGGCCAACATTTGATGATTTACTCAAAACATTTCCGCCACTATAAGATCTAGTCATACACGTAAGAATAAAAATCACCCTATTATCATTAAAACCTTTCACCAATAAATATTTAAAATTATTTATCACAAAAATTAAATGATGCATCTTTTGAATTAAAAGATACATAAAAATTACAAGATGATCTTGTAATTTTTAAATATTTTTTTGTCCTATAGGTTTTGCTAAAGTATTCTTAGTTTTGTTGAAGTAAAATTAAAGAAAATGATTTTACTAACGGTCTTATACTATATTCTTATCTTAGTTTCAGAAGGATTTCTGTTGCAATTTTCAAGAGTGAAATGATTTTTTGGCTTATTGGGAGCAAATAACGCCAAATGCTATCTCTTGGGCAAGGCAAAAGACAAATTTGATAATGAAGCAGGTTCTTTCTGAGCTTGATATGCAAGACAACCCTTCTATAGGTATCTAAGTGTTATAAAACAATATGGCAGGGTGTATTTGATATGTAAAATCATTATAATAATTTATAAATTAATAAAATGATTTCACTAACAAATATTATTTGTTTTTTTAAAACAGGAATTGAAATGAATTTTGCATTCTTATTACTCCGCTTTATAATTAAAGTGCCATCAAAGAATAAAAGTTGTGCATCAGCTGCTGAAGTTGCAGAACATTTCATTCAATTTTATCCGGTATAATGGAATAATAGATTTCTAATAGATATAAATTTATTCATATTAAGTATAATATTAAGTTTGTAGTAATATGCACAATAATATATATTTTATAACTTAACATGTAAATATAATTGAAAAATGCCCCGTTGAGAGTCGGACTCTCAAGGGAAGAATACATAAATACATAAATATTCTGCGAATGTCCGAGTTAAGCAAAGTTCTCGGTATACCGAGATACCGGTATACAGATTTTCAATTCTTCTTGAACTCTCTCTACATATATATGTAGAGAGAGAAAGTTCAAGGGGAATATATATATAGAGAGAGAGTTCAAGGGGAATTGAAAATCTGTCCGACTTATCCAGTGTCCGAGTTTACAAGATTCTACTGTATGTTTAGTTATTAAATATAGTAAATATAGTATTAGTTCTAAGTTGTATGTGCTGATATTTATATTTATTATGTATCAAAATTTCATTTTTTAATGACTTATTTTAATTTCTATACTACATCTAAATAGGTGTCAACTCCGATGGAAGTTGTGATTTAAAGTCTTACTCACAAGCATCCTTTAGTCATAGCTTTGGGTACTCATTGCAGTGTTGAACAATTATTTATTGTTACAGTGTCAAGCTATTCCTGTCAACAGATGTATATCTTATGCTGTGGACATATTAAACTTTATTTTTTACATGGAGTATGCGGAACAATGTAGCCTCATATTGTAATTTTTGCAACATACTGTGTTAGGTTACCAAGATGAAATGCATCTATCAAGAGGAGCCAGTGACTTGTCCCTTTACCTTAGACAAAAACTTAATCAATTTTAAATGCTGAAACAATTATATTTTAATTATTATTTTCTATATTGCATTGTTAAGCGTAAATTTGCATTAATTATAAATTTAAATGTATTGACTGTCTGAAAATCAAATATCGTTGTTACGTCTAAACCGAGTTCATTTATAGTCGCAATTTGGCATTTTACTGAAAATTTAATATTTTTAGGCCTAATAAAAACTAATATCGAATTTACGCCTAAACCAAAATAGTTTATAACCTCGATTTGCAATTTTACTGAATATTTACTTTTTTCAGGCAAAATACTTTTTCGTGGCGTATGGAACCAGACAAACATTCAGATAAAATTCCTGAACCTGAACTGGTTCAGGTTTAAGTATTTTACCTGAACCTGAAATGGTTCAGGTTTAGGTACTTTACCTGAACCTGAAATGGTTCAGGTTCAGGAATAATACCGGAACCGAAACAGTTCAGGTTCAGGTATTTTACCTGAATGTTTGTCTGGTTCCATACGGCACTAAGAAGTTCAGGTATTTAGTCTGAAATTTCTATCAATTTACCGGAACTTTTTTAAGAGTGTATCATATCTCTGCATATCAACATGTTCCTTTAGCTTTTATAACTTTTAAATTTTCCTTATTTAACAGTTTTTGAAAGTAATAATTTCAAAAGTGTCATCCAAAAATCTTAGAAACAGTTATAATAATATGATATATAGTTGTATTTCATGATTCACGTTATGTGATGTGAAATACTATTGATTATTATTTATAAATTTTTTATTTATAATATAAATGATAAGTTATAAAAACTTAAAAAATATTACGAATTTTAATCTAAGGTCGCATTTAATAGACGCCAATTGCTACACTTGTAAAATGATACTTCCTAACTGTGTTTAAAAAAACTTACAAACTATAAACTGGAACTTGTTTATACAGAGTTGTACATTTAGGACTAAGAAAAAATTATGAACACTGTTCATGATACAGAAGTATCAAAAACATTTCCTCTAAGTCATAATAGAATACCTTTTTGAGTAAACTAGTAGGATACATGGTTAAACCTTATCATTATAAAGGAGGTGTTAAAACTGTTTTTTTTTTCTTTATTACAATCTTTATTACTTAATATCATTAGATAAGCGCAAGAAAAATACTACTTTTTTATTGGCATCAACGCAGGTTTGAATGCATAACTCGGCATCTAGCTATCAGTGTACACCTAGTTATGGTACAGCAAAGATTATTTTGGTAAGTCAAAAACAATTTTAATATGAACTGTGCGTAAACCATGAACTGAGCATTTTATGATCCATGATTATTTGTCTTGTATTTGTTTGTAACTTTTTCGAGCGAATATTAAGTTTGGAACTATGAGTTAGCCAAATACACTGAGTAGCCGTGGCGCTGTGGTAGTGCACTTGCTTCGGAAACATAGGATCTGTGGTTCAAAGGACTTCTTGGGGCATCTAAATAAAACAAAAAAAACATTGATTTTTTGAGCTAAAATTAACTTAAATATAGTAATATATAGTAAAAAATATAGTAGCTTTAAAGCAACCATATTTTTTATAAGTTATAATATAACTCATTCGAGTTATAAATATAACTTATATTTATTATCTTTTATCACAAAAATAATTGTTTTAAGTCTCAATATTTTTCATTTTAATTGCATAAAAATTTTGCCCCGTAAGGTGGGAAACTTGAGATAGTTGTTACTATTTTTTAAATCCCCCAAGTATCCAATTAAAAATAATTTACTCACATGTTTTAAAAAGATTAAATTAAATAGGCTTTAATTTACACTTAATTAGTTTTTTGCTTAATTACAGGACTGTTTAGTTAATTCTTAATTTTTAAATGTTTTGAACTGCCCCGAAATACCTTATGAAATAAACAAAGTTTGCCATTTTTATATACATTTTAAAACATGTAACTTGTAAATATTTGTACGGCTAAATAAATGAAAAGAAAAAAAAAAATTATATTTTGCGGATCTTAAAGGCATTTTTGTAATGGATTTTGAATTTTGCGAAAATTTTGTTTTGCTTTGCTGACTTGATTAATGCCTGTTTCAGTTAACGTTTGGTTTAAGTGAAAAAACGAATTATTTTTATAATAGTCTAACAATGTGTACATTTGATCATAAATAATGAAATATAATTTTTTAGATTTTTTTTAGATAAAAATTGTGGCTGGATAGTTCAGTTGGTTAGAGCGTCAAACGGAAAAAACCCGGACTGTTGTACGATACATGTTCAAATCCTGCCACCGCCAACTCAGTGCTTGAGTAGTACTTCTGTACCCAAAAATGTTGGTTAATAACGGAAGTAGTATATAATGCGGGTTCTGGCACATTTTGATTTCGACCATTTTACTATCCACATTTTTTTTTCATATTATTTCAGGTTCATTTCAAATTGTAATTTACATATTTTTGATAAAATTCAATTTTTTTCTTATCAATCCTGATCGTTTTTTATGGGTCAATTCAAACTATAATAATCAAAAAATCAAATTTTTATAAAATTTTTTGTATTTTGTAAAAAATTATTCTATATTATAATTTTCTCAATTTTTTATTATCAACCCAAGAGTTAAACGAATCAGGATAACCATACCACTTTACAAATGATTTGTTTTTGAGTTTACGAATCACTTTTTCGATTCTAAATATTTCCTTATTTGTTTTTTGAAGTTCTTGTTCATAAAAAGTACCATGTATTTCTTCACCATTATAGTCAGTTATTTTATAAGTTGGAGGATCTGTGTACTGAATCTTTGATATAGTAAAAACTTCTTTAGTCAGACTTCTTTTTAGTTATCCTGACTCTATCATTTATCAAAAACTTGGGATGTACTTTCTCTGATCGTGGATTTCCGTTTAGATTGAGCCAAACAATATTTTTATTCTTTTTATCACTAGCTTCAACTGGTGTCATTTTAATTGAAGAATGTCTTGTGTTGTTGTATTTATTTACCATTTCATCTAAAATATCGATATATCTTCTAGTTGAATTAGCTGAAAAGTATTTAAACATTTTCTTTTTCATTGTCCTATTCCAACGTTCAACTACGCAACTTTTTTCTTCATTTTCGGTTGAATATATATTTATCCCTAACGATTTTACATGCTTATTATAAAATTCTTTACCTTTATCTACCCACAATTTTTCACACTTTCTCTTTTCAAATATTTTATTTAAAGCATGAGCAACATCAACTCCAGTTTTACTCTTCAATGGAAAAATCCATCCATACTTAGAAAATACATCTATAACCATGAGTAAGTATTTTATACCGTCATTGAATTTGGAGAAAGATTGCATATCAACTAAATCAGCAGCCCATATTTCATCGATTCCATTGACAATTACTTTTCGTTTTCTAAAATGCTTTATAACTGGTCTATGAAGTTCGTTTGCAAGTTCGTCAGTCCACTTCACATTTTTTTCCTTGTCTTTTTCGCTGATCGATTGTAATTTTTTTTGAGTATTTTCAAAACCTAACCCAAATTTTGCTTTAGATGATATAATAGGTTTTATAATACCTCGTTCAATTCTTTCACGTATTGTTGGATTTTTTATAGAATCCATTTCTTCGATCATAATTTTATCAGCTAAATTTCTATTTGCAGTATTTATAAGCAAGATCGTGATGGTAAGCTGCATTATCAACTCTATCTATAGGTTTACTCCATTCTTTATATGCGTCAGTAGAAGTTAATCTTTCATCTAAATTAGTACTAGGACCTGCAAAGTTCATTCCCGGTAAATGCATTTCACCTGGAAACTTCGACTATGGTAGTTTTATTTTACGTGTTGCTGAATTAATTGAACTCACTAAATCTCCTCTTTTTTTTGAGGATGCAAATTGAATTTTTAATCTTCCACAAATAGCGCAATTTCCACGTTGCATATTTCTATTGTTTTTACTCACGACATTTTGCAAGTTTAGTGTATTTGTTTTTTTTCTACATTTAACGCAGTACATCATTTTATATATATAAAAAATTTTTTGTATAAAAATCTTTATATATAAAAAATGGATATTATAGATTTGTCATGGAATGCAAATAGCAATAAAAGAAATAATAATAAGTTGCTTCCTTGGAGTATAAGAGGAATAATTGTTGGAAAGTCGGGTTGTGGAAAAACTACTTTATTATTGAATTTATTTTTAAGACCTGGTTGGTTAGATTATAATAATTTACAAGTTTTTGGAAAGTCTCTTCTTCAACCAGAATACAAAATATTACAGCAATCTTTTGAAAAAAAATTGCCAAAAGAAGTTATTCTAGAACTATTTAATCTACAAGTCGAAATAAAAAAGTCAAATGCAAACCCTGTGCTTATAATTGAAGATATTTCAAAAAATTTAAATGAGAAAACAGATATAGAGTGTAAGTTTTTTGAAACGGAAGAAGATGTACCAGATCCTAAAGATCTAGATATTCGTAAGAATAATTTGATGATATTTGATGATTTACAATTAACAAAGCAAAATAAGTGTGAAAAATGTTATATACGAGGAAGACATAGTAATGTAGATTGTTTCTATCTTGCACAAAATTATTTTATGTTACCTAGGCAAACTATACGAGAAAATTCAAATTTTATTTGCTTATTTCCACAAGATTCAAAAAATTTAAATCACATATATAATGATCATGTTTCAAGTGATATGGAAAAAGATAAGTTTAAAGATTTTTGTAATAAAGCATGGACAGATCCTCATGGATTTGTTGTTATAGACCTATCTTCTAAGAAAGATTATGGAAAATATAGAAGTGGATTGTTTTTGTTTTTGAAGTGGAATGTTTTTGAAGTGGAATTTTTGAAGTGGAATGTTTTTACATACCTAATTTTTGAAAAAAAATATAATCTTATATAAAAATGACATGTTTATTAGTGAGCGGAAATAGTAGTTTATTAAGAACTATTTTTAGTCCTGTTATTAAATTTAGAGAAGATAGAGAATATGAAATGGCCCTAGTTCGTGTAGATACATCTTACAGTTTTCCTAGTATTAATTCTTCAAACAATAATTTTAGATATAGCAAAGATAATGGATCAACTTGGAAGGATATAAACATTCCAGTTGGATCTTATGAAGTTGTTGATATAAATAATTACACACAATCGACTATGATATTAAACGGTGATGCAACTTCAGCAGTTGCAAATATTACAATTTTAGCAAATAAGAATACATTAATTGCAAATTTAACCATTGCAACTGGTTATAAAGTTGATTTTACAACTTCAAATTCAATTAGAAGTATTTTTGGTTTTAACAGTGGAATATATTCAGCAGGATACTATATATCAACTAATATAGTAAACATATTAAGTGTTAATAGTATACTAATAACAAGCGATATAATAGCATCGTCGTATGTACATGGAGCAACTAGTAACGTTATATATTCATTTTTCCCAGATGTAGGTCCTGGGTATAAAATTATTGAAAAGCCGAATTATGTAACTTATTCACCACTAATACTAAAACAAATATCAAAAATGGCAACTAGATTGGTTGATCAAGATGGAAATCTTTTGGATTTACGAGGAGAACAAGTAACTATTAGATTTCATATAAGAGAAGTAGATAAGTCGTAAAAATAATTTTTTAAAAAATAATTTTACTTACATATAAAAATGAGTAATTATACTAATATTAAAGTAAATATTTCAGAAGGGCAATTGAAAAAAATTAAAAAAGTAATTGATGAAGGTGGTTATGGAGCTAGTATTAAATTAGCTCATTCAGATCTTAATGGCGAATATGTATTAGCTGTAACAAAAAGGCAATTGAATAAAATTACGAAAGCATATGAAAATGGTACTGGTGTGATAATTAATTTAAGTAAAGCGCAACTCATTCACAATTCTAAAATAGAGGGTGGATTTCTAGGAGCACTATTACCTTTCCTTGGTACAGCTGGAAGATTTTTAGTATCAAGCGTTGCTCCAGCTCTTACATCAGGTTTATTAGCAGGAGTAGGTTCAGCAGCTGGATCAGCTATGGTTGATAAAATTGCTGGAAGGGGTGTTGTGTACTTAAAAAAGAATGGAAAAGGAATTAAAATGACTGCTGCAGGAAATGGCTTATATTTGAGACCATGGAGTAAAGGTAGTTCTATAGGTGATGGATTGTACTTACGTAGTGGAAATGGATATACATCAACAGGATCAGGTTTATTATTAGGACCAAATTCACCATTTGCTAATATTCCATTTTTGAATATACTTTTATGATTTATTAAATTTATTTTCATTATATAAAAAAAGAAATGCCATTACATATTTTAGGAAATATACCACGTGAGCCTCCAAAACAACTTAATTATTCTAAAGTATACGCAAAGATATTCAAAGATTTAGAGCATCCTTCAGTATTAATAGATAATAATAAGTATGAAATATTTGCGCAACAAGACATTACAATAAAATCTCTATCACATCAATATATTTTTTTAAAGTTTGGTGTTGTAGTTAATGAAAGTGTTGTGTTAGTTTCATTAAAAGAAGAACTTAAATTAAAAATGTTAATCTTACAAAACTCTGTAATATCAGAGACTGTTGAAGATATTATGATAAATGTTGTTAATAATTCTGATTCTGATCTATTGATTAAAAAAGGGGATAGTTTGTGTTTTGTGAATTTATTGTAATTATTTTTTGAAAAAATAATTTTTTAAAAAATTATTTTTTACTTATTAAAATGGAGTTTAATTGCAAAAAGCTATGTAACAATGTTTATTCAAATATACAAAATGATAAAAATATTAATCAGTTATATCCAAATCTTCCAAGTGCACCTGATGAAGAAAATAAGATTATTAGTGCACATCTATATCGTCTAAATACAATTAGTGAGATTCAAAAGGAAATAGAGAGTGAGAGAGAAAAGAGAAATAGGTTAAGTAAAAGTATCATAGAGCTGTAAAAATAATTTCAACTATTGATAATTCATTACTAACAAGCACTATGGCACTTGGAACTATTGGAATCGGCTTTTTAGCAACAATAGTCGCAGCACCAGTAGCTATCGCATGTGAAGGTGCAGCATTAGGAGCAGGTGTTTTGTCATTAATAGGAGGACAAGTTAATAAAAAATTAAATTTAAAAGCAGAAAAGCATGAAAAGATTTAAGTACTTGCTGACTCAAAACTAAATACAATAAGTGACTATATTTCTAAAGCTTTAGTAGATGGAAATATAGATGACAATGAATTTAAACTAATACTTAGTGAACTTGAAAAATTTAAAGCTATGCTTGAGCAAATTAGAACAAATTCAAAAGAATTAATGAATGAACAAACTAAAGAATCATTCATTAAACAAGGAAGAGATGAAGCAATTAATATACTCCAAAGCAAATTTAGAAAAAATGTAAACGTCAAAACGTAAAACGTAAACGTCAAAACGTTTTACGTTTTTTATCTTTATTTATAAAAAAAAGCAAAATGCCATTTCTAAAAATTAAAGATCCTGAAATAAGGGATAAAATTGTTAAAGATTACTTAGATAATAATAAAAAAAGAGGAAAGCAGAATAATTTAAATGAAACTAATGTACAGTCAGGATTAGATAGTCTTGATAGTCTAGGAAAATTTGCAACAGATTATCTAAAAATGTATGCTAATAGTAAAAAATCTACAGATACTACATTTGGGATACGTGATGAAGATGGTATATTTTATATTGGAAAAAAACCAATACATATTAATGATAACGATATAATTACACTGCCCAACAGTGATTTTGTATCGGAACCAAAATTAGTTATTTCTTATGCATTTCCATCTGCTGAATTCGAAAATGACATTGAAAATGACATATTAGCTCTAGTTTAAGAAATAAAAGCAAAAATTTTCTCTCAAGGCAAGGGTTGAATTAAAGTGATCGCGAAATGAAAAATCCGGAAAAATATCTGGTCTTCAAAATTTTAGTTTATGCAAAACCGTGTACTTTGTTTTTAAGGGCGAATCAACTTAAATTTGTTAGCGAAAAAGTTATAAAGTATAAAATAACAAACTTACGACTACAAAAGTAATAACACTCTAGTAACTTCATTATAAAAGTAATAACACTATATAAGTGTAATACTTTTACAACGCACTTATAACTTTTATAATTCATTCTTAGTTTAAATAACATAAGTAATCCCAAATTTTAATTGAAGTAAAAAAGCATCTAGAAAAATAGAGTGGATATTTAAATAATATTTATAACGTGTTAAAGAACTTAAACAACTTCATAAAAAACGCACTTTATAAAAAGTTTAGCATTACGAAAAAAGCTTCTAATGGTCCGTAAAAGTGCGCGGTTATTTTTAAAATCAACCAAAAAAAACTTTTTATTGGTTGATTTTTAAATTAGCGCGCGTTTTTTCGGACTGTTCGTAACGTTTCATAATGCTAAACCCTTTTATAAAGTATGTTCTTATAAAGTTGTATAATTGTATTGTAGAAGTTCATGAAGTTTTTAATAATATTTGATTATCCACTTCATTTTTTCAGATGTTTTTTTACTTTGATTAAAGTTTGGAATTACTAATGTTGTTTGAACAATGAATGAACTTTAAAAGTTATAAGTGCTTTATAAAAATAATAATACTATTATAGTTTTATTACTTATATAATGCAGTTAGTGACTGGAGTGTTATTGCATTTGTAATCGTAAGTTTATTGTTTTGTTTTGTTTTGTTTTTTATAACTTTTTCGCTAACAATAATTTGCTCCTTAAAAACAAAGTAAACGGCTTGCATAAACTAAAATTTTAAAGACCAGATATTTTTCCAGATTTTGTAAATCGCGATCGCTTATTCAAATATTGCAAGGGTAAAAATTTTCATTTTTATTTTTTTTAAATTTTGTTTTTGACTATCCAAAATGTTTTGTTCATGTTTAAAACTTGTGATACTAGTTATGCGTGTTTGCTAAAGTTTCTGGTCTAATCTATTCTTAGTTTTTATTTATTTATTTACTAGTGTATAATTTTACAAATCAACATGCCAAGGAAATGTGTAAATTTAGTGGACAATTTTTGTTACATTTGTGGTGAAATAACATTTTCTTCACAGAAAAGAACTATGACACCTCTTGTGCAGACTGCTTACAAGCATTATTTCAATATGAAGGTAGGGGACCAGGATAAGTCATGGGCTCCACATATATGCTGTAGCTCTTGTTCGGTTACACTACGAGAATGGTTGAAAAATAAAAAAAGATCTTTGGCTTTTGCTGTTCCTATGGTATGGAGAGAGCCTAAAAATCATACAGATGACTGCTATTTCTGCTTGACCCCACCCATTAAAGCAGGTTTGTCAATGAAAAAAGTAGGAACAGTTAAATATCCGAATCTTCCATCTGCCATTCGACCTATTCCACATTCAGATAATTTACCAGTTCCTACTCCACCACAAAGTTGTGAGTTAGAAGCAGAAAATGAAATAGAAATAGAAGAAAACAAGCCTTCCACATCAAATGATCCTGATTTTGTGTTAACAGATGTTGTGCCACACAGATTGAGTCAAGCAGAATTAAGTGATCTTGTTCGAGATCTGGACTTGTCACAGGAAAAGGCAGAACTTCTAGGGTCAAGACTAAAGCAGTGGAATCTTCTCCAACTTGATGTCAAGGTTTCACATTACAGAAAACGGCAGCAGAATCTGCTTTCTTTTTTTGAGAAAAAAAATAATCTTGTTGTTTGCATTGATGTTTTTGGATTAATGCATTGTCTTAATTTGAACTATGATCCAATTGAATGGAGATTATTCATAGACTCATCTAAGCTAAGCTTGAAAGCTGTATTACTGCACAATGGAAACCGTCTTCCTTCTGTTCCTATTGGCCATGCAGTTCACATGAAAGAGACTTATATAAACATGAAAGTTCTCCTCAACTCAATTAATTACAATAAACACAAATGGAAAATTTGTGGTGATCTAAAAGTCATTGCTATACTTTTAGGAATGCAATTAGGGTATACTAAATACTGCTGCTTTTTGTGTATGTGGGACAGTAGAGACAGAAGTTCACATTATATAAAAGAAGACTGGCCTGCAAGAAATCTCAACACAGATGAAAAAAATGTTATTGCTGAACCACTTGTGGATCCAAAAGATGTTCTTCTTCCACCATTACATATTAGGTTGGGTTTGATGAAAAATTTCGTCAAAGGTATGAACAAAGAAGGACAGGCTTTTAGGTATTTAAGAAATAAGTTTCCAAAAATAAGTGATGCAAAAGTTAAAGAAGGTATTTTTGTTGGGCCACAAATACGCCATCTTATGAAGGATCCTGCATTTGATGAAGTTTTGAAGGGGCCCGAAAAGGAAACTTGGGAAGCTCTTAAGGGAGTGATTAGTGGATTTTTAGGCAACAAACGAGATGATAACTACATTCAATTGGTAGCAGTACTTCTGCAAAAATATCATCAACTTGGATGTAACATGTCCCTCAAGATTCATTTCCTCCACTCACATCTAGACTTCTTCCCCCCCAATTGTGGAGCTGTTAGTGATGAACATGGGGAAAGGTTTCACCAAGTTATTTCTGTAATGGAAAAAAGATATCAGGGTCGTTGGAATGAGGCCATGCTTGCAGATTACTGTTGGTTTGTGTGTAGGGATGCTCCAGAACTAGTTTACAAAAGGAAAGCAAAAAGATCACGATTTTGTGACGATACCCCATAATCATCTTTAACCCTATTAACTTGATGATCATGATTTCTTTGTTTAAAACTATTAGAATATATCTGTTATAAAAAAAAAACAAATGTACTTTAAATTTTATTAGAATATGTAAATTATATGTCATATTGCTCTGTTGGAAATTAACTGAAATAAAAATTTATTGCTATTGTATATCTCAGAAACTAGAGCTAATAAAAAATTTTCGTTGTCATATTCTTTTTTCTCAACCCGAAATTAGTATAATTTGAATAAAATTGCTTGAGATACAAAAAAAAAATATTTTTTTGTTGCCCAGTGTTATTGATGATGAAAAATATTATGGTACTCCTGGCCTTTGGGAATTGATAGTAAAGTTTAATCCTAATAAAGGAGTATATAATGAAGACGATCTTAAAAAATATCAAGATATATTAATACAAACAGATGCAATTACTTCTGAAAATCCATACAAACCAAAGTCTTCTCGTAGTGTAAAATACAGAGAAATAATATCTCCTATTTGGAAAAATATAAAAGAAAATAGGAAACGTGAATTAAGAGGAAAAGGAATTGAAGGTAGAATACAAACTATAATTCTTCCAAGTGACCCTGATGCATTAATTAATCGGCTTTATTTGTGTATAGCTGCATGGAAAGCAGGTAACACTTGAGCAAGAAATGAAGGTGTTGCAATTTGTGATGAATTATTAAGGCAAAATGGAATAGATAATGAAGAGTATAAAGCAATACAAAATCTTTTATAATTATATTTCATTGTATAAAAAAAAATATATAGTAATAAAAAATGCTAATTGTTAATAATAAGAGATATAAAAAAATATATGTTGTTGGAGGAAGTGGTATATTCGATATAATAAAAAATTTATTTAAACGAGCAGCATCATCAAGTGTAACAAGAGCGTCAACAGATATGTTGAAGAAGATGGCTGCTACAGATTTAGGAAAAACTGCAATAACTGCTGCTAAATCAGCAGGAAAAGAACTTTCAAAATCAGCTATAGACGCTGCTGCAAATGCTGCAGTTGAAAAAGGAAAACAATTAATTGAAAAAGTATCTTTAAAAATAGCTTCACAACCTGTTATTAGTGAAAAAAGTAAAGAAATACTTTCAAATTTGATAGCATCTGGGTCTAAGGATCTAAATAATGAAGATGAAGTAAAAAAAGTACCGTGCAAAGGTCGCTCATGCAAAGTTTCAAATAAAAATGCTGGAAGAATAGAAGATCTGGTTAAAATGGGACGAGGACTTCGACTTGCGTAAATTTGTCTTTTGTAAATTTATCTTTAAAATTTTTATATATCGTTTTTTAAAAATTGTAAATATAAAAAAAAAAAAGTTTTTATATTGTATATAAAAAAATAAAATGACGACTTCTGAAGTATTTAATTTTACAGAAATTCCAGTAATAGATAATGGAATTGAAAGATGTGAAGATAGTGAATATGAACCTATTGTTGGAACAAATATAAATTTTGGAGATATAAGAATTGTCGTTCGAGAACAAAATTTGTTTTCACTTCCAACTAAAGCGTATCTCTTATTTGAAGGGCAACTTGTTAAACTATCTGATGGGTCAGCTTTTGCTGATGCAGATCAAGTAGCTCTTACAAATAATGGTATTATGCAATTATTTTCTAAAATTACATACCAATTAGGAAACCAAGATATAGAATCTATTTATTATCCAGGTCAAGCAACTACAATGCTAGGATTGCTTAATTATTCAAATGACTTTCAATTAGCGCAAGGATTAAATCAATTGTGGTGTAAAGATACAGCATCAACAGCAGTAGCTACTGATAACACAGGGTTTGCAACAAGACAACAATACATAATTAAAAGTCCAACTACAAATGGTACATTTTCATTTTGCGTACCTTTAAGACACATTTTTGGATTCTGTGATGACTATGATAAAGTTATTTATGGACTTAAACATACAATAATTCTTACAAGACAAAGTGATAGTTCTGCAATTTTTAGGCTCTCTGCTGCAGCTGCAGGAAAAGTTAATCTTACTAAAATAGCATTGTTTATTCCAAGTGTGAAACCATCATTTGAAGAAGAGAAAAAAATTGATAATGAAATTAAAAGAAAAGTGGAAGCTCCATTAAGTTTTAGAATGCGACAGTGTGATACTACAACTGTTCAACAAGCTAATTCATTTGGTTGGCAATTAAGTTGTGCTGAAATTCCAAGATATGTTATTGTCGGATTTCAAACAAATAGAAATGCTGGAGATCAAACTGTTAATTCAGCATTATTCGATCATTGTGACTTGAAAAATATTTATGTTGTTTATAATAATAGCACTATCCAATATCCTGCTCTTGATTATTATTGCTCATTTCCAAATCAGCAATTTTCAAGAATTTATAGAGATGCATCAATGTTTAAAGAAAGATTTTATGGAATGAATGAAATGATTGCAAACAGCAATATAACTCCTTCTAACTATAAAGATTTATACCCAATATTTGTTTTTGATGTTAGCAAACAATCAGAAAAATTAAAATCAGCTACAGTACAACTACAAGTTAAAGCATTTTTTAATACAACTGTGCCAGCAAATACTCAAGCATATGCTATAGTAATATCTGATAAGATGATGAAACTTGTATCAGATGGTAATAAATTTGATGTTAAATAAATTTTTTGATAATTTAATTTTAAAAAATGATATAAATAATTTTTTTTCTTTATATAATAAAAATGTATTAAACAAGAAAAGCTTTGCAAAATTTATTAAAAGAAAATAACATTTCACAAACATCTAAAAATTATGTAACATTATTAATGCTTGCTATAGATAATGGATTGATTGATAAGGATGCAATCATGTCAAAAGCAACAGAATTAACTGATGAGAAAAGACCCATTGGAAGACCTAGAATACATCCAGTAAAAGATGAGAAAAGATCTGTTGGAAGACCTAGATTAAATAAAGTAAAAGAAGAGAAAAAAGAAATTGATCCAAAATATGAAAGATTAAGAACAATTAAGAAAAAACCAGTCACTATTAAATTAACAAACATGGACACAGGTGAAGAAACAGTATATAAATCTTTATATAGCGCAATGCGTGAAACTGGTCATGGATATAGATATCTTGAAATACGTGATGGTAAAATTGATAATGGTTATAAGATTGAAATATCAAATTCTGAAAAATTAAAAAAAAATTAGAAAAAAAAAATTAAAAAAAAAATCTTTATATATAAAAAATAATGGCATTTATAACAATTGATTCATTTGATATTAACAATTTATTTGTAAAAGATGTATTCAAAGCTGATAAGCCAGTTCCATATCAAAAATTACAACTCGCATATAAATATCCAACACGTGCTGGTCCTGTTCTCATTAAAACATTACCTTCTTTTTCCTATGGTGTATGTGAAAATAGAGATTTTAAAAATGATAAGTTTAATGGCTATTCAATGTCATTTGTATGTGATAAAGAAAAATCAGATGAGCAAGAAAAGTTTATTGCAATGATTGAATCTATTGAAAAATTTTGTAGAGATCAAATTGAAGTATATAAAAGTAAGATAAAAAAATCTAAAGTTAATCTTGCTAATTTAAAAATTTTAAGATATAATGCAGATAAACCTCCAATAATATATGCAAAGTTATTTACAAGTAATAAAGAGTTAGAAATAACTACAGTTCTCCGTCGTAGAAAAACTAAAAGTGAAGTAGACTCTTCAGATCAATGCAAAGTAAATCCGAAGGATACTGTAAAGTCACTTGTTATAGCTTCACCTTATGATTATATCAATCAAAGATGTGAAGCTATTGGATGCTTAAAGATTGAAGGTATTTTTATTGGTTCAATGATAGAGTCAATACAAGTTAAACTTCAAGAAGTACTTATTGTTAAAAAGATTTCTAATTTTACGAGTATAATGAACAATTCAGATTTAGGAAGTGAATCAGATGATGAGTTGTAAAATATTAAATAATATAAAGATTTAAAAAAAATATGTGCATAATATTTCATATGAAACTTTACAAAATAATATTTCATATGAAACTTTTCATATGAAATATTGACAAGAAAAAATATTTTGAAAAAATTGATATAAAGAAAATGAAAATTAAAAAAAATTATCTTGCTATATAAAATGGAAAATAAAACGGTGAAAGAATTAAAACAAATCGCTAAAGAGCGAGGAATTAAATATTATTATACATTGCGAAAAAGTGAATTATTAGAAGCATTATCACATGAACCAGTTCCAGTTAGACCAGTTCCTTCAGATCTAATTCGATTTGATGAAGAACCTGCTTGGAAAGAAGAATCTACTTATGAATATGAAAGACCTTTAATAGATGAATCAATCCCATCATCAGCTCCTATTTTACAACCTGGATTATTTTCAAAGCTGACTACATCTATAAAAAATGTATCACCGTATGTTGTCAACAGTTATAATGATGTTGTAGAATGGATTAAACCATATGTACCAGATCCGATTAAGAAAAAAGTAGAAGATACAGTATCTGAGATTAAAAGAAAAATAGAATCAATAAAATCTCTAGTTTACTCTACAATATACAAAAATCCTTTAAACCCAAGCAAAGTGGAATTTAAATTAATACAATCAGCTGTTAAGAATGTGGCAAAACAATATTCAGCTAAAGGTATAAAAGGATATGATCTTGAATCTTTTATGAATGTTGCTAAAAATAGTGCAATTAAAGTACTAAATGAAAATAGAGGATCAAAAGTTAATATAGTTGTCACTTGTAAAATGGAAAAAACTAGTATTTTTACAGGAGATGCTATAACTACAACTCCTAGATTTGCAACGAATAGTACTGTTATATAAGAATCTACAAATTTAGATTAAATTTATGAAACATCAAAGTCTAAAATTTTAGAAATTTTTTCAATGTTTCAACAGTTAGGATCAAACTGGATATTTGTTTCTATTAAAAAAATGGATATAAATATTATAGAGTATAATCCACTTTAAGCAAAATCTTAAATTCCACTTGATAAAAAATTAGCAGCTAAAAAAGTAATCATTAATATACAAAACGAAGATAATCAATGCTTTAAGTGGTGTATTGCAAGAGCATTAAATCCAACAGATAATAATCCTCAAAGAATAGATAAAGATCTTATAACTCAAACTGAAAAAATAAGTTGGGATAAAATAGAATTTCCAGTTTCATTAAAACAAATTACACAATTTGAGAAAAATAATCAAGATATAAGTGCGAATGTATATGGATACGAGAATTCATCAGTTTATCCTTAACGTATTTCAAAGAATGATAGACAACATTTAATAGATTTATTGTTAATATCTGATGGTGAAAACAACCATTACTGCTTAATAAATAATTTAAGTAGATTACTTTCATCACAAATATCAAAAAGAAATGGTGCAATTCACTATTGTAGAAATTGTTTATTAGGATTTATTTCTGAAGAATCATTATCTAAACATAAATTGTATTGTAATACACATGATTCAGTTCGTATTGAACTTCCAAAACCAGGTTCAACAATGTATTTTAAACATTATTTTAAATCAATGAGAGTACCCTTTGTAATATATGCAGACTTTGAAAGTTTTATTAAACCTATCAATACTTGTACTCCAAATCCAAATGAATCCAATAAGAAGAAGTATCAAAAACATATACCAAGTTCATTCTGTCACTATATTAAATGTTTCGATGAAAGTATTTACAAAAGCTGTCCAGTTTCATATACTGCATATAGTGAAGATGAAGATATTGCGCATATATTTGTTGACAAGTTACAAGAAGCTATCTTAGAAATTTGTAATAAAGTAAATTTTAAAAAACCTATGATATTTACAAGTAAAAATAAGAAAGAATTTGAAGCAGCAATAAAGTGTCATATTTGTGAAAAAGATTTAGGAAAAGACAGAGTGCGAGATCATTGTCATTTAACTGGAAAATACAGAGGTGCTGCTCATAGAGATTGTAATGTGAAATATAGAATTCCAGAGTTCTTCCCAGTATTATTTCATAATTTATCTGGTTATGATAGTCACTTGTTCATAAAGAAATTATCAGGAGGTAAATTAAGCTGTATACCTAACAATGAAGAAAAATATATCAGCTTTTCTAGAGAGATTAAAGTTGGAGAGTTTATTAATAAAGAGAGTAAAACTGTTGATATTAAGCGAGAGATTAGTTTCATAGACAGTTATAGATTTATGCCATCTAGTTTAAATGCTCTATCAAAAAATTTATCAAAAGAACAATGTAAAAATATCGGAAAATTGTATACAGGTACACAATTAGATTTATTACTCAAAAAAGGTATATATCCTTATGATTGGGTTGATTCTATTGATAAATTTAATGAATCACAACTACCTCCAAAAGAATCGTTCTTTTCTAAATTGAATGATGAAGGAATTAATGATGATGCTTTTTTACATGCACAAACTGTATGGGAGGAATTTAACTGTAAATCTTTTAGAGATTATCACAACTTATATAATGTTTCAGATGTACTTTTACTAGTTGATGTCTTTGAAAATTTTAGAGATGTTTGCACGAAAAATTATAAGTTAGATCCAGCTTGGTATTATACATCACCAGGATTAGCTTGGGATGCTGCATTGAGAAAAACAAAAGTAGAGTTAGAACTATTGAGTGATTATGATATGATACTAATGATACAAAAAGGAATAAGAGGTGGATTCGGTACAATATCAAATAGATTAGGAAAATCTAACAATAAGTATATGGATAATTATGATGAAACTAAACCATCAAAATTATCCAATATCTAGATGCTAATAATCTATATGGATGGGCTATGAGTAAACCACTTCCTACACATGGATTTAAATGGATGGATGAAGATGAATTGGAAAATTGGTAATCAGTTCCATGTATACTTGAAGTTGATTTAGATTATCCAGATCATCTTCATGATGAGCATAATGACTATCCACTTGCTCCTGAAAGAGTAAAAGTTGGTAAAGTTGAAAAATTAATTCCAAACTTGAATAATAAGAAAATTTATGTGATACATTATACAAATCTTAAATTATATGAAAGATTAGGACTAAAGATAACAAAAATTCATAGAGGAATAAAATTTGAAGAAAGTGCATGGTTAAACGAATATATTGAACTTAATACTAATCTAAGGGCTAAAGCAACAAATGAATTTGAAAAAGATTTCTTTAAACTCATGAACAATTCAGTCTTTGGAAAAACAATGGAAAACATTGAAAACAGAGTTGATGTAAGATTAGTTACAAACAGAGACGAAGCTGTTAAATTAGCATCAAGACCAAACTACGAAAGTAGAACAATATTTGATGAAAATTTAATAGCGATTCACATGAAAAGAACTAAATTAAAGTATAACAAACCGATTTACTTAGGTATGTGTATATTAGATTTGAGCGAAACTCTAATGTATGAATTTCATTACGATTACATAAACAAAAAATATTCTAATAAGGCAAAACTATTATTCACAGATACAGATTCATTAGCATACGAAATAAAAACAGAGGATTTTTATGAAGATATTAAAAACGATATTGAAAGTAAATTTGAAACTAGTGAATTTGATCCAAATCACCCAGCAATTAATAATGGATTTAAAGTTGGATTAAATAAGAAAGTACTTGGAATGTTCAAAGATGAATCAGCAGGAAAACAAATTGAAGAATTTGTAGGAATAAGATCCAAGTTGTATTCATACAAGATTAACGGAAAAGAAAACAAAAAATGTAAAGGAGTAAAAAAGAATGTTGTTAAGAACTACATAACACACGACGATTATAAAGATTGTTTACTTAATAGAAAAAAACACAATAGGAAAATAAATATTATAAGATCACATGCACATGAAGTTTTTACAGAAGAGATTAATAAAGTAGCATTAAGTTCAGAAGATGATAAAAGAGATAAAAGAGTCATATTAGAAGATGGAATTCACACATTAGCATATGGACACTATAATCTCATTAATAAGCCAAAAATCGTATCCATAACAGTTAGGCAAAAGGCAACAAATTATTTTAAAATACTTTTTATATAAAGAAAAAAAAATTTTAAAAAATGAATTAAAATAAACATTTTTTTTCTATATATAAAAATGGATAACAAGAAATACTATAATGAATATTATGATAAAAATAAATACTATAATGTACATGGTGATATATCTGAATATGAAGAAATAAATAATGATTCGTGTCTCTATTATAGTTATAATAAGACAACACAAATTTTAGAATTACGAATAAATTATGGTAATATAAAATTTGAACAAAGTTATTGTTTAAAAAATAATGTTAATAAATTAGATTTTTCTTACAAAATATTAAAACAAATCAAGAGTCATATAAATTTACATTTACCTGAGCTAAAAGAATTTTTCATTTCACCTGACTATTTAGATTTACTTATTAGTTTATATGGAAGAGAATATTCTTTAAATGTATTCCTTAAGGAACCAGAAAATGAAATTGAACGCGAAGTTATAAAAATTTGGAATAAATATGTTATCCAATAATTTTTCATATATAAAATGAACAAATTTATAAATGTTGAAGGAATAATTCTACCAAATGAACCACTAACAAATTTTCAATTGATAGAAGCAGCAAAAAAACTAAAAATAAAAAATTTTAGAGGTGTATTTGTAAGAGACCAATTACCGGCTCCGCATGGATCCGAATGATCTAAAAATATGAAAAGAAAAGAATGTGGAATATTAAATACAGGAGATTCTAGTACGCAAGGATTTCACTGGATTTGCTGGTACAAAGACAGTGATAAAAAACTAAGTTTTGACTCTTATGGACTACCACCTCCTGTTGAAATTATTAATTATTTAAAAAGTCCTGTTTATTATAACAGTGAAAGAGTTCAATTTGGAAATACCTCATTCTGTGGACACATGTGTTTATATGTTTTGAAAAAACTAGATGAAGGATATGATTTTCAGAATATTATTAATAATCTATGGCAATTTTTTTCTTTATATATATAAAATGCCTGTCGATATATTCGGTACTACTACTTCAGATGTATATTTAAATGGTTTAATAATATCTGAAGCTAATAACTTGTTCATTCGTAGAGATGGACAAAATAATGCAACTAGTAATATTAATATGAATTCTAATAAATTAATAAATTTAGCAGATCCTACTAACTCACAAGATGCTGCTACAAAGAATTATGTTTATAATAATTCACTTAGTCTTAATGAATTAGGAATAGTACCAAATTCAAGTTTAACGTGTCTGGAAAAAAATGCTATACTATTCCACCATCTACATATCCTGATGCATTAACAGTTTTTATACAAGCTACCGGTCCTGGTATTCTCAGAAAACTATGGTTAGCATTAGACGGATTAGATTCTAATAACAATGTTCCAGGTAATGTATTTCTTAGAATATTTGCAGATCATGCACTTTGCATAGGAGATTATTATACTTCTACACAGAGTATTGGAGATAATAATATTCCTTTAGCTTGTGATATGTTAATTGCACCACTTGGTGGACCATTTTATGCAAACTCTTTTCAAGGCTGTAATGTATATACAGCTAATGATTTAGGAGGATACATTACACTTGATATGCCATTTACTGAAAGTCTAGTCATTCAACTATACTGTAATACTAAACAAAACGTTTCATATTGGACACAACCTCATATAACAATGACTACATCAATACCTAAATCATTGTCACTTATTAAATTATACTCAACAGAATTTAGATTTAATCCCACAATTTATGATAAAGAATATATCTTATTAGACACTACAGACAATGCTAAACAAGGTGTTTATCTTAAGTACATTAGAATGCATGTAATTGGAATAGATGGAAATTGGTGGGAATCTAGAGTACGCATGTATGTGGCATACAATTCTCCAGCAAGTACGAACTATGTTATGAATACATTGACACATTATGATGGAGATAAAAAAGGAACAGTAGGATATCCTGGCTTTGATAATAATAGTGTATGCATATTCGCATCATCTGGTTTAGAAGACTTTTATCTCTCTTCGTGGAACAGTGTTAATATTAATTCATTTTCAAATGAATCATCTGGACTATTGTATCAATCAAGTAGTGTAATTGGTTCTACAACTACTATCTCATTTTACAAAAATTTTACTGATTCCATGCCTAGTGTTCCTACTGGAAAGAAATTAGTAGTTACATTAACCTCTGGTGATGAAGAAGTTGGTCAATCTGGAAGTTTTATTTTAATAGGACATGCTTTCTTTTACGCTTAGACTAGATTACATTTACGCTTAGACTAGATTACATTTATGCGTAAGTTGATAAAATCATTTGTAAAATGGTATGGTTATCCTGATTCGTTTAACTCTTGGGTTGATAATAAAAAATTGAGAAAATTATAATATAGAATAATTTTTTACAAAATACAAAAAATTTTATAAAAAATTTGATTTTTGATAACTATAGTTTGAATTGACCCATAAAAAACGATCAGGATTGATAAGAAAAAAATTGAATTTTATCAAAAATATGTAAATTACAATTTGAAATGAACCTGAAATAATATGAAAAAAAATGTGGATAGTAAAATGGTCGAAATCAAAATGTGCCAGAACCCGCATTATATACTACTAACGGACACTACTTTGGAATAGTTTTAATGACTATTTGTAGTTCTTCTTATGCTACGCCAACAATATCTTCGGATAAAAATATTGTATAGAAAAGTATAGCATGAAAAGTTCCAATAACAAAAAAAAAATTAAAAAAAATAAAAAGTATAAACAAGTTACTAAAATTTAGCCAAGTTCATCATTTCCCACGTTTATTCTAAAATTGAGGAAAGTTTTTAATTATTTGTCAAGTGCTATAAATTAAAACATTTTATTGAAATTTAAACTCTTTTTACAGAACAAAAAATATTTCTAGAACTATAAAAATTATAAGAGTTTAAGTAGCACATTAAGTAAATAATTTTAGAAAATAACAAGAAGCCGTAAGCTTGTAAGGCTCCGGAGTTGTAGTGTCAACGCCGCAACATTTTAAGCGGAGTCGGAGTCGCTAAACAAAATTGCGACTCCAGCCGAGTCTCCACTCATCCGTTTTTCTACGGAAAAAAAAAATCACGTGAGCATGCGTAATAAAAGTTTTAACTTGTCTCAAGGAAAACTGCGCATGCTCACGTGATTATTTTTTTTTTGCCTTTTCCGTTCTTGTAGAAAAAGCGGATGAGTGGAAACCTTCCGACTCCAATAGTAAAAATTCTCGGTACTGCACGTGCATGTACAAAATGTACTTCTAAGTAAAATGATAACTTTAAATACTTTATAGTTATTTAAAGTATTCTAAGTTATAGAATAACTGAAAAAACCTCCGTGCATATATTTGAGACTAACAGTAAACATAGTTAAATATTATATTTTAGACAAATGTAAAAGGTGCCTACGGCCCCTATAGACATGACTTTTTTTATTACATCCCAAGTGTTTTTATATTTTATAGAGTTGTTGAAATCAAGTCCGTTCACCCACGTAGATAAAATTAAAGAGCTTTAAATGGGTTTCAGAAATGAAAGCTTAATTTCAGTAGATTTCGGTTAAATGTAATGTACGGGTGAGTCGAAATAGTAGAGATAAATCGGGATCGCTCAGTTGAACAATTCCTTGCCATTATTCAATACTTACCAAAACACCCGTTGCAGGTTTGTAGGCTTGAATCCCAGCTCTACCAACTCAGTGAGTGAGTAGAACTTTAGTGCAAACGGAACTCGCCTTGATTAGCTCTGCTATCGCAATGCTTCCTCTACAATTAATAAAATAAATAAAATCTAGTTCAGATTAAAAAAATTACCACTTATCGTTAATATTGTCTCAAAGCATTATTAGTAAACTAATGATCAAGAAACGACTGAACCTAAATAATTTACTAAACAAAGACAGACAAATTTTTCAGAACATATGTAGAACCCATTATATAAATAACCTAAGACTATTTGATAAAATATTATTAACATTAAGTAACAGTAGTTATAATAAACTAACGTTTTCTGATGAAAACTCTGAAATACAACAAACAGTACTTTAAAAACGCAAATTATTAGTAAAACATTTTACTATTATTTTGCGTTTTTAAAGTACTGTTTGTTGTATTTATTTAGCACAATTAATTGTGCTAAAAACGTTGATTTCTGGTATTAATCTAATATACGGATTCGATACCAAATGTTTTAGTTGTTAGATGCAGACTGTTGCAATTGTAAAGTAATAAAGTATCAACAAAGAGAATAATATCAACCGCATTTATTTTGCGAATCATTTAGGTATCACAGAGAAGTTTGAGGGCAGAGTGTGACAGCGACAGATCCAGAATTTTTTGGTGGTTGAGGTAGCTAACTTCCAGTCATGGAGCAAACTCTAAACATTTGTATGTTTATACTTATGTCAAATAATGAGGCTGTACAAAAAATTGCTTTGACTGGAGGCTGGGAACGAAAAAGCCCTTTGACTTTATCCCCCCTCCCCCGAGGGGCAATAAGTTGATAAATTTTATTTGTACTATTCTTAATTAGACATACATTTATCGATAAATATAAAGTTTCATAGTATTGTTTCACAGCGTTCTAAAACTATGACTATATAAAATTTGTAACCCTCTCAAGTTGAGGGGGTTTAAACTTAATAATTTTCGAACCCTGAGTGAAAGTACTATGAAACTTAAAATTTATAGATAAGTATAAGTCTAATTAAGAATAATTACCCTTTTGCATAAACACTACTTAAAACTTTTATTTTATGCAGTCTGATGACGGTCTGAGCTAATTATATTGAAATATTACATGATTAAATTAAAAATTACCTAGGACGGTGATTATTTTTAATTTGTTAGTAGCTGTGTTTTATGTTATTAAATATCAAACTATTTAAAAGAATCTCTGTTTTAAATGGATTTTGTAAATTAGAATATTATTACAATATGGAAATAAATTCTTATTAATTATTAGACTTTACATAATAGTTATAAAACTTTAAAAAAAATCCTTGCACGAACTGTAAAGGAAAAATTAGTGACTTATTTTTAACTACTTATTTGTATGTAGCTATAAATTTACAAAAAAATTAAAACATTGGATTAGAAAAAAATTAGATAAGGAAGAGACAAAAAAACAAAGTTAAAAGTAAAAAAAACATGTAAAGTAATTAAAAAGAATTTTAAAAATATATAAAAATTGCTCCGTTTATGAAGAAAAGAAAAAGAATATTTTTTAAATTTTATTATTTTTGAAAGACTATATGTGTTTGCTTGATATGATTTACTTTTTTATTTTATTATTGTCATTTATTGAGAAAACTCTATATTTTTTGTGACTCAATGTTTGTGTGTAAGTGGGTGACACGTTTTTATTTGTGAGTATTATTCAAAATTTTTTGTTTGTTTATTTATTGTTATTTTTTAATGAAATATTTATACTACTTTTATTTATATGATTATTGATATCAAGATTCTTATGTTTATTAAAACATTGTTACTTTTTTTATGCAGTAATTGTTTAAGTAACATTGTAGGCTGTTACGTTTTGTCAGTACATTGTAACTTTCCTGTCTGTGCATTATATTCAATTGTTGTTTTAAAGTTGATATTGATTTATCATCATATAATTTTCTTATTATTCTTATAATTTATCATCATTATTATTATCATTGTTATTTGTGTTATTAATGCTACTTCATGGTATTTACTTAAGATTAGTTTTTAACTATTTGTAAATGACCTCGATTGTAAGATCTTTTTTAGAAAAAAAATATATATTGATAAAACTTCGTGACTTGATGGAACAATATTACAATTGCATTGAAATCACAAGCGAGATATCGTTAATGAGATCAAAAATAAAAGAAAATGTTACACTGAATAAAAGTATGTTTAACGTTAAGATAGCGTAAAATTTTACTTTAAGCAGACCTTTAGTATGAAAGTTATTCATATTACGTAAAGCAGACATTAAATTTTTAATTTAGTTTTTTTGCATCTTTAGTGAGTTTAATTACAAAATTTGTTTTCTAAGGCAAAAATAATATGTTTTTACTAGGAACTTCATTACTATTTTGTTTTTAGGACCAAGATTACAAGTGTCTACTTTAGGTCAACTTTTTAATACTGTCTGCTTTGCAATCAAATAGCGTTATATATATATATATATATATATATATATATATATATATATATATATATATATATATATATATATATATATATATATATATATATATATATATATATATATATATATATATATATATATATATATATATATATATATATATATATATATATATATATATATATATATATATATATATATATAGAAATATATAGCAAATTTTTTTTAACAAATATGAGTTAATGTTCCAGGTAACAAAAGAAATTCTATTCAAACTAAGATGAGTAAAATATATTTATTATTTAAATTTTGACAAATATTTAAAAAAATTTTTCTCTAACACAGAAGGCCTTTCATATAAAATCTTCAGCTGTGTATGAGATATACAAAACTAATAAAACTCTTTATATTGAACTTCCAAAAAAAAGTTTTTAAAAAAGGAAATAATTAAGGTTTATATAGAGAACTATAATTAACAAAATTATAGCATAACTTGATACTAGTTGGTAAGGAAAATTTTAAAAGAAATGTGAAAATAATTACTTCCTGTTTATATGTTCATTGTATCATGTCCTTGTTTATGTAGGTGAGCTTCATAAATAAGAAGTAAATTCTCATTTGAGAGTTTTAACATCGGAAATAATTTAAAAAAAGGTTTATTTTTATGGCAATTGAAAACATGCTGATCAAATTTATCTGAACCAATACCTGTTCTGCATGTGTAGATGTGTAGATTAGTTCTTAACCTTAGGTTATTAGTTTTACCAATGTATGTTGTTTTTCCATCGCATCCAATACATGATAGAAAATAAATAATATTTTTTGAATTACATGATATTGAAGTTTTAATGTACTATACTTTACCAGATGATGTGGTAAAATGGTTAACAAACTGAAAGTACATTGAACATAAATTACAACGTTTTGATATGCATTTAAAAACCTTGCCTTCATCGTTAATAAAAACTGGTTTCTTATTAAAACTTGATGTACTAATGTGTCTTTAAAATTTTAAAACTGGTCTTGTTCGCATTGATGGATCTTGTTCTGCTCAAGACATGGTCGTCGCTATAAAACAACATTTAACTGAATTTGGAATTGACATAAACAAAGATATTGTTGGCTCAACTCAGGATGGAGCAGCAGTCAATAAAAAATTCATTAGACTTGTGGATTTAAATGGCCAGTTTTGCCTAAACCATGCTCTAAATTTGGGTGTCTGCGATACTTTATATAAGAAAGAGAATGAAATTGAGGAACACTATTTTGATAGCGATGAATCTGATGAAAGTGATTGCTTTGATGATTGCCTTGATTTGCTAAATGATGACGACATTGAACAATCTGAAATAAGTTATCACAATTTGCTTAAAAATTCTCGAAAACTTGTCAAATTCATAAAAAATTCAACAGTTCGCAACAACATTTTTTTGAGTAAAGTGAAAGCTTTAACAGGACGTGAAATTGAACTACATCTTGATGTAAAAACTCGCTGGAATTCAATTCCAACCATGTTGGACTCGATTATTAAGACTGAAATGGCAATTCGAGAGACTTTATTTGAGTTCAATGTGAAACACATTTTGGGTTCAATTGAGTTTATTGCTCTTCGTAATCTTTATGATGCTATGGAACCGATAAAACTTGCAGTTCAACGTTTAAGTAAGGAAGGTGCAACATTAGCAAGTGCTGAAATAATTTTGGAGTTTATGTTTAAAAAATTGTCAATGATCAACAGCAAAGTCAGTGAAGAATTCTACAATAACTTGAAAATCCGTACTGAGGAAAGATTGAACAAGGATATTATGAATCTTTTAAAGAGTTTAAAAGATCCTTCAAACACTCCAACAAAAGCAACATTGTTATTTGCCGGTCGTCTTGCTTCTCGATTGTTTGAATTTGATGAAGAAACTGAAATAGATGAGTCGATACAATCCGAATCTGAAAATGTTAGTCTATCACTAAACGACGAATTAAACTTGCTTCTTCGTAAAGAACATACAACAACAACAACTGGATCTGATTTCAGATGGTTAAAATCGGAATTCACTTTTTATAAGAACACTGGACAACGTACAGAAAACTTTCAAAAATTATTCAATGCACTTTTAAGTATTAAACCAACATCAACTGACGTTGAGCGTGTTTTTTCAGTTTGCACAAATTTTTGCACAAAAACTAGATCGCGTTTGTCCGACGAGTCACTTAAAGCCCTTGTCTTTTTAAAATTTTATTATAAAAAATGAAGAAAAATTGTAGTTTGTATTCAAATAGCTGAATAAATAGTTAAAATTTTTCATCCTTTAATAAAATTCAAAAATTGCGTTTTTTAATATTTATTTAGTCTTCTTCAAGTCTTCTATCTTTATTTATTTAGTCTTCTTCAAGTAAAGCTTCTAAATTTATTTTTGTAAACGACATTGACAAATATAAGGACATTGACGTTTTTTGCTCTTTAACTTGTGTCATTATTTTAATTTCTTATAAAATTTTAAAAAACAGTAAAAACAGCTGTTAACATCTGTTTTTTTTGAAATTGAAAAACAGTAACAGCTGTTTTTTCAAAACCACTGTTTTTGAAAAATAATTTTTTTTTTACAAAAGTAAAAAAAAAAATTTAACATGACATTTAGTCACACCATTTTTTATGTTACAGATGAAGGTTTTATATCTATATTTATTTTTATATTAACTATGGGTGTGCATTTTAAGCTGTTGATTTCACGGTGGTTTAATATTGAACAATCGCGGCATTTTATATTGCGCATGCGCAGCTTTTATTTAAAAAGATATCGCGTTATTTCGATTTTATTTTGTATTTTTTTTTTAACCATATTCTGAAAAAGTAGCTTATAGCTTTGCTATAAAAATGTATAATTGATATCCCATTATTTAAATTAATTTAAATATGGCCATGGAAAATGTTTTTTTTCACAACATTTAAATCTCTAAATTTTAGTATCTCTAAATAGGCGGGAAACTCAGACTTGGTTTTATGGCTATGCGTACTACTAAAACTGGATAATGAGGCGCTTATTTAAATTTTTAGGCTTTAAAACCTAACATATTTTAAAACTAGAAGAGTTTATGTTTATATTTAAAAAAATATTAGATTTGGGTTACTTTTTTAAGTTTAAAAACAGTGTATTATTTGTCTATAAATAAATATAAGAATGACTGAGTTTCATATAACAAAATTAAAAAAATTATGAGAAAATCTTGGAAATTGTAGCGTTCTTTTAACAAACCATGTAATTAGAAGAGAATTGCATTTTTTTACTAATCTTAAATTAAGAACCTGGATTAGCAATTGCAAGAAATGTGAATGTGTTTGCTTCAAAGTAAATAAAGGAAAAAAACCAAATAAAACTGTAAAGGGAAGCCCCTTAAGTAATGCTTATGAAAAAATTTGGACTCAACAAGCAATAAATAACAAACAAGCTAAACTTCTATCTCTACCAAATTTAAATCTGAAACTACAAGACATCAACCTAAACTTTAACCCACATGTACATCTTTGTGTCTGTTATATTTGTAATGGTATTACGTATAAACTAGTTATTTTAAAAAACTGCCTGCATTCGCAGGCGCGTAGTGGCTCTTAAAAGCCCATGCGGGATTTTTATTAAAAGGCCTATATATGCGGTATTTTACCATATATGCTTGATATAAAGGCCCATACAAAAAAAATATGTATATGTGTATATATATATATGTGTGTGTATATATATATATACATATATATATATATATATATATATATATATATATATATATATATATATATATATATATATATATAAAACTGACCTTATTTTAATATATCATCAATACAAACTAGCAAGTTAAGATAACACTTGTAATTATTAATATTATTTGTAGTACATTCGTAATTAGTAATACTTATAATTATTAATATTGTAATTATTAACTATTGTATTTGTGATTTGTAATTATTAATGTTGTTTGTAATACTTCAAAATAAAAAACTTCAGAACATTACGATGCAGCGACGTTTTTGTTCTGATTTTCTTATGCCCAATTTACCGCAAGCAGATGCGATTAGTATTCTATTGTTTGAAGAACATGGCCTAACACAAAATTAAAAATTAAATATTTTAATTTTTCTATTACTATATAATGATATATGTTTTATTTTATAATAATATAAATTTTTTTAAATTATATATAATTCTTTTTTAAAAAATAATTATTGAAAATCTTTAAAAATTTGAAATTCTTTTTATAGATAGTTTATGCGTTCGTTTAAATTGGTGTTTTAACTTTTTTTAACATTTTCGCATAAACTCACAACAGCAAAAATGCCGCTCTATAAATTTTTGTTATTGACATAATTTAAACAAAAAAGTTTTTATAACGTAGTTTCATTTAGCAGTTACTTAATTGAAAGTATTTCATATTTTTTTCCAAAAATGCTATTTTATTGTTTTTTCATTTCAAAAATAAAATAAAATTAAAATAATGAAAATAAAAAAATTTAAAGCTATGGAATCTTTATAATTTATTCTAAACTTACCTATAATTAATAGTAATAAAAATGTGTCGTAAATAAGTAAATTGTTAAGGTGTAATATTAAATTGCGTTTTTACGCTATTTCTAAAAGGTTTAATTTGTGTATTTGTATAGTTCATAATTCAAAGTTTGCATTAAACATATCTTCTTTAAATGTACTTTTTGCACAGCCATCATACTTTTTTAATCTGTCTGAGGACAGGATAAAACGGAGTAATTTGTTTATTTACATACAATAATATAAACTGTATAAAAATAAAAAACTTTATTTATTATAAAACAAGTTTATATCTGTTTCGAAACGCTCCAAAAATGCAAAACATGAGTTCGATACTTATTTATAAATAACTTAATTTAAAATTTAACACCAAAACATTTTTCTTAAATGAATTAAAACGCAATACAATTACTATATAGTAATTGTATTGCGTATTAAATCATTAAACATTTGGGGTTAAATTTTAAATTCAGTTAATTTAAGTCCAACAATAATAACATAAGTCGACGGATTTTTTAAAATTTACTTTGTCAACATTGCGATCGTTAAAAACAGTTTATGGGTTCATAATTTTTTTTATGAAAAAAATATCATAATACGTCTTAAAATATCTACTTTGCTTTCAGAGCAATATTATTATTATGCAAAATACTAATATAATTGCGCTCAAAGTTGAAGACTTAAAATCAAGTGACTAATAAAATTTAATTTGTGCAAATATAAATATTGTAAATAATTGTGGAATTTCTTTGAAATGTAGAAAAAATTAAAGTTTGCCAAAAGGCCTATATTTAGATAAAAAAGTGAAAAGCCCATGCGGGAATCCCGCATAACCTCTGGGGCCACCACGCCTCTGTGTATTCGTTTTGTGCACCATGTATATCACCACTTATCAATAATAAACTATTATCTAAAACCATTTGCCCTAAATGCTCATTTTCAATTTCAATTGATGGATTAACCACCTCTAACAATGTTATTGAAATGATAAATAATATTCCGGAAAAATGTAAGCAATGTTGTTGTAGATTACTTAAAGTGTCACAACTGTTAGAAAACATGATTTTTTTTTTATAAATGTTTTGCCGTTTAAAAATTCTACAATAAATAATTATATTTTACAATTTTTACATTAGTAACGACAGGACTTTTAGAAGATCATGTGGATCTTGTCATGAAGCCCTTTACAATATATGGTTAATTTTTGATAAAGATACAGTGTCTTAAGTGAATTAACAATACAACTTTATGCAAAACATGTAAAAACCAAGATAAAATTTCGAAAAGCCAAGATTGAAAAATAAATAAAATATACAAAATAGAACAACAACGAACAAACAAACAAACAAACAAAAAAAAAAAAAATAATAATAATTAAAAATAAATCAAAATATTTTCAATTGAAAATATAATTTTTTTAAGTTTTCGTTTGAATGAAGTAATAGTCGGTTGTGTAGAAAAATCAAAATTTGGTAAGACTATTTTGTTCCAGAGATAAGGACCTCGATAAGAAACAAAAAACTGGTCTTTGCTTTAATGGCAAAAAGGGGAAATAAGATTGTTATTAATTCGAAGATTATATTTGTTTTTAGGTTTCATACAATAAAGATTTTGTAATACGTTTGGCAACAAATTTTCTTTACTTAAACATGAAACATAAAATATAAAAGACATTTTGTTGATGTACATTTAAAATATTCATTTCTTTAAAAAGTTGTTTCGTATGAAAAAACCGATTTTTAAAATTTATTCCGCGAGCTGCGTGTTTCTGATGAAGGTAAAGAGATTTTAGTTTTGTTGTATGAGTGCTTCCCCATATAATATTCGCGTAGTTTATATGAGAATGTATAAATGAATAATATAATTGTGTTAACTGGTGTTTACATAATATACTTCTTGCTTTATAGAGAATTACAATGCATTTAGCGATTTTATTTGAGGTGTTATCAATATGATCTCTCCAAGATAGATTCTCATCAATATATACTCCAAGAAACTTAGTAACTTTTTCTCTTTTTATTATTATATTATCAATTAAAAGGACTGGCATGATAGGAGGCAGTTTCTGCTTTTTTGAAGGTGGATAAAAAAGTGTCGTTTAGCTTTTTCTATATTTAGAGACAATCTATTTTGTTTAAACCAAACAGATACTTTTTTAAATTCATTTGTCATATTAGTAAAAAGCATATTAATATTTTTATCTTTGAATCATCAAAATATTTGTCAGATTCCAATACCAACTTCTTCAACCTTGTCAACATCATCATCACAAATAAGTCTTTCAGATATATTTGCATTGAATTCAAAAAGCGTTATCACAAAGGATATTAATGCTGTTGTACTTTATGTTATTAAATAAAAAATGTTGCACACATTTGGAAGTAAACAACCAAAGATTTGAGTGTGAAGATTTTAACAAATTTTTCTGACAAGCAACGTCAAATAAAACAACTTCTGATAAGTAATTACAACTTGAAGATAAAAGACATATCATAACAGAAGCACTTGAAACTCACATAATATCTCACTCTGAAAATGAAGAATGTATGAAGTTAGTATTTGAACCACGCATAATTCACTTTAAAGAGGAAAAAAAAGGAAAACTAAAAATATAAGTCATAAATAATACCTTTTGTTTGGATTTTAATAGATATGTTATTTCTAATATTTTATGTTTTGGTATTTTGTATTTATATCTGTATTTTGTATTTATATGAGAATCAACTTCTATATTTATATTCATTGATCTCAGAACTGAAAATAACGAAAGAAACTGACCATGTAAAGATGTCATTTGGTCCACTAGTAAATAAACTCAACGAGGTATTTAATTTGTTAGGAAAGAAAAGCATACCATGGAAAAAGTTTTTTTGGTAACCATTTTAACAAAATGTCAAAGGTAAACTAACCATATAGTTCTTAAATATAAAGTAATATAATCGTTTATTCCAAATCAAAAAAAAAAGTATATTTAAACAGGTAAGGTCAGTATATATTTGTTTATATGTATATGTATATCTAATATATATATATGAAAAAAGTGTAAATTGAAAGTGTAATTTAACATATAAAACTTTTATTTTTATTTAAAAAACTTTAATTTCATTTAAAAAACAATATTAGATGAAAAATATCCTCGAAACTATGCAACACAATACCAAAGCTTGTAATTGGACTTGACACAAAGAAACTATTGAACTTTGTCAGAACTTTAAAGTCCTATTTGAAAAGTTTGGAATTCGCCACAAGCTTAATAACTCCTGCAAGTAGTTTAACAAAGAAAACGTTCACAATCTTGGTATGACATGTATTATTATTATTATTATTATTAATTACATTATTATCATTATACATTCACAGAAAATCAAATTGAAGATTTTATGAGATACTTCCGTGATAATTGACCAAGTGATTCAATTACACCTAAGCTTCATATGCTTGAATATCATGCATCTTTCATTAGGAAACGGGTAGTAAGACGTGGTACTTATGGAGAACTGGGTGCAGAGAGTATTCATGCTGAATTCAACAGCATGAAGAGTACCTACTAGCACATAAAAGAAACACGTAAACTCAAAAGTATAATGGATGAGCACTTCATAAATAATCACCCAACTGTAAAAAAATATCAACAAAAAACTCTGCCTAAGTAGAAAAAAATTGCAGATACTTAAAATTAATTTTCAGATATTTCAAATGGGTTTTCAGAATATAAATGGCAGTGTTATAGCGTAAATATTACTTCTGTCAGTATTTTTAAACCTTCAAATAAAAAAAAAACTTATAAATTTTTAAAAGGATTAAATTATAATAAAAAAAAGTAACCCGGTTATAATTTTAATTTTAAATTTAAACACACTACTATATTTAAAAAAAAACTAAAGGTAATGACTAAAAACTCCAAAATATTGACGTTAATGTAAGCACAGGTTAAACTTTCCCAGAAAAACAGCAAAGTTTCACTTTAGTTCCACATCTTTTTTCCTCCTAAAATTATTAAATGATAGCTTTGGTTAAACCTTATATACCTAAAATTATGTTTTGACATAAATTCTTAGAGATAATTTAGCATTATCCGCAAATAATTAAAGTTTGAAGTGTATACAACTTTAGTAAGATATCCCTTTTTAACCGCGATCGTTTCTTTATATAAACGTTTGAACAAAATATGACGCATACGCGTGTTAAAAGTCCATTACTAAACCACCTTGATTTAAATCAAGATTTTTTTTTTTTTTTTCAAAAAAATTAAAGATTATTTTTTGTGTTACAAAGAAGCATAAAATAGTTAATGATTTTAAACCTCCTTTTTATTGCTTCGTTAAATTAATTCATACATTTCCTTTCAAATGAGTTATTGCAACACTATTTCAGACGTAGGATGTCAAATAAATTGATTTCAAATAATGATATATTTAAAGTACTTTTTTTAATTAAAATTTCACTTATATAGTTAAATACTTTTGCGGTCCGTGGTGGTTCAATAATGCGAGTCTTAAAGTATTTTGTTCAATATGTATTTTAATAATATAAGTTTGATTTATAATCCGCGGATGTCCGCCTGTTGTCTAATAATGATTTTCACACGTTTCATGCAAGGGGGCTAACATTTTAATTTTTTTTTTTTCCCAAGATCCGATTATCTTGTTTTTTTGTTAGCTACGTAATAAATTATGTACGTTAACTTTCGTTAACGTACATAATTTATTACGTAGCAATGACCAAATTATTACTGAAACAGCAAGAAAATTGCAAGTTTACGCATTTTTTTACGTTAAAATAACTAAGTTTTAAATTTAAAACGAATAAATTAGAAAAACTAAGAAAATTTTTTTCGACAAATTCGTTTCATTGTTTATAGCATTGGTCCCAGGTTAAGATATCTTCCTAATAATAAAAGAATTCTGTAAATCTGACGTACCGCTAATGAGATGTCTTAGATTTATTAAAAATTGTTAAACTTAACTCACCCTTGATGGTATAGTATGTTGGATTTCCGTGTTACGGGAAGAGTTCAGCCTCCACTTGTTTGAGAAGGGGGGGGGTCTACAAAAAAGCAAAAAAATGGGGCCTGAGCAAAAAAAAGGGGGCCTTAGCAAAAAAAAAGGGGGATCAGGTGTAAAAAGTTTTAATTTGATCCGTAATGCGCGTGCGCAGATTTAATAGAGAATCAGGTGTAAAAAATTTTAATTTCATCCATTATGCGCGTGCGCAGATATAATAGAGGATCAGGTGTAAAAAATTTTAATTTGATCCGTAATGCGCGTGCGCAGATATAATAGAGGATCAGGTGTAAAAATTTATTCATATAAAAAAAACTGTTACAATTAAAAATAGGTTACAATTAAAAAAAAAAACAAATAAGTTTATTCGTATAAATATTTATAATTTAATTCGAATGGGGGAGCGTCGCATGTCCACTCTTCTTGTGCACCCTTGCATATCCGCTCTTTTTCTTTTTTTAAGTCTTTTAATTCTAGTTTTATACATTTTTCCAAATTAAGACCTCGGAGAGGTCTTTTTAATTTTAAGTGAGGTTGTTTGAATTCAAACGGTGGTGCGCCGAGTTCCAACTCCCAGTTGTCATTATTATTATTATTCATTTTTATATCTAAAAAAAAAAAGAATGTTAGTATAAAGTTGTATGAAAATAGGAATAAAAAAGCAATAAAAAATAAGGAATAAAAAAAAGACAAAATGTAATAAAAAAAATATATATTTCTGAATAAAAATAATACAAAAAGTTGTTTGTTGAGTTGACAACTCTGGCATATTCCACATTTTTTAACGCAGAAATAGCGCTCATTTAATAAGCGTGACTTCATCATCGCTTCTTTTTTCATTAAGAAAAGGTAGGGAAACATTGCTATAAAAAAAGAAAAATAGGTTGAATAAAAAATTTTTATTTGTTTTAAAAAATTAAAAGAAAATGAATATACCTCTCATTTGATTTCTTACTTTTTTGGATGGTTTTTTTTTGGAATAGCCATATTTTATTTTATTCATTTTTTTTTCTATCTATAAATATAAAATAACATCCTTTATATGTACAAATTGATCTGTAGAAACAAAATAATATTGTTGTAAAGCCCAATTAATATAGTTTTTTAATAAAATATAAAAATGTTCATATTGTGTATTATTTAAAAAAGGTTAAATATAATGTCAATTAAAAAGTTCAATGCTTATATTTATAAAAAAAGCTTGATCGAAAAAATATTCCAAATGTTTTCTAAATAAAAAACGAGGACTAATATCAGTTGTTTTGTAAAAGGATTGATCCCAAATAATATATTCTGAATCGTAGTATTCAATTGGTATTTCTTTGGCAAGTTCTTTTAAAAATGTTTGTATTTCAACTTGTATTCTAGTAAATCCCATATTTCTTTTACATAATTGTTTTAACGTTGGTATTTTTTCATATTTTGTTTGACCACAAAACCATACCCATTTGTGATAATGCATGTTGTATTCTTCGAAACTTTTTCTTTGTACTTGCATTTTTTTTATTAGTTATCTAAAAAAAAATTAAAAAAATTGTTTTACAATATTAACATGAATAAAACAAGGTTCTGTAATATAAAAATATTGTTGTTTGGCCCAGTTTATAAATTCCATTACTAAATGATATAGTGTTTTCATTATATCTATTTCTAGTTGTTTATGTGGATAAGCAAAATACGATATTTCTGTAAAAAGTAAATGAAATAAATTGTAAAGATAACATCTTTGAAGATGAAAAAATAATGTTTCTTTTTTTTGACATTCCATTCGAAAAAGATGTGTTTATGAAAGCAGTAAAACAATAATCTAATATCATCTTTATTTTTCCATTTGGAGAGTGGTAGTTTAGTTTTATCGAATACAGAAATGATTTTATTTTGTAACTGTTCAAACTCAAAACATAAATCTTCATAATCAAAACATAAATTTACATAAATCTTTCAAGGTGAGTTTTTATTGATTTTCAAAGTTAAATTTGTTGATGTTATCTAATCTATCATTATATCGTAATGAAAAACATAATAAGAAAAATGTCGCTCGTGAGGATAAACCCAAATCAGTGTTTCATCCTCAAAGTTTTTAATGTGAGAATGAATGTTTTCCAAATAAACGCAACGTTCTTTAGTTTTTTTGTCCAACTTTTTGACTTTTTTATCTCGTTCCATTTGTTTTCTACGATTATGCAGAAAGTAGTGAAATGAACTAAATTCTTTTTCAAGTATGTAGCTAATATTGCGCTAGTTGCTGCCCATTATTTTTTATTAGTTATCTAAAAAAAAATTACAAATATATAAAAAAATACAATAAAAAAATTGAATTGTTTCCAAAAAAAAAAGTTTTTAGAGGAAATCAGGTTCTTGGGCACATTCTGGTGCTTTAGGTGGTTCAGCATTAAGAAAATGATAAAAATTCAAAAGTTCTTCTTGCATGGCTTTAATGACAGCACTTGGATAAAGTGTATTTAATGGAGAACAAACAGGTGGTAGATTTTTAATCATGCGATTGCCAACATACGAAGAAAGCTTCGTATGTTGGCAATCGCGGTATTTTATTTTTATATTTATTCACAATGTCTAAACGATGAATGGCTTTACACATTACAAGTAAAAATTCCAATTTACTTTCCATAGTTTAATAAATACGACCTCTTTCATCTTTTATAATGTTGTCTTTGAAGTACTCTACGATATCCATTGCAGTTTTTAAATTTTCTTTGATTCCTTTTGGTATTCTGAGCATGAATCTGATACTTTTCACATTGGCAATAGTTGGTTCAAGACTGATTTGTCTGAATATTTCTACTGAATTCATTTTTTTTATTAGTTAATCTAAAAAAATAATGTATAAAAAATAGCGATAAAAAATATGAATACATACAAAAAAATTAGGAAAAACCATTTTTTACATAAATATATTATTGAATAGTAATAGGAATAAATAAGTTATTATTAATAATAAATTGTTTTAGTTCTTCGTGCGAAATAAAATTGGGGAAACCAACAGCTACATTATATTCTTCAGTAGGTTTATCAAAAGAACTCGCGTTTAAACTTTGAATATAATTTTCGGGGGTGATAGTATGAGCAAAAAATTTATCATTATTTTTTAGAGTAAAAAATATTTTTTTTGCAAAGGGCCATTTTAAAACATCATCGAGCTCACTTCGAATTAGTTGGAAGAAAATGGCTACATTGTTTACATTTGTGCTTCGAGTATACATTTTTATACGATAATAATACCCTTCAGATGAGTAAACAGCTTGCGAATAATAAGCTGGTATTGTAGTTTATTCTCCTCCAGCTAATTGCCATACGGAGACCACTATACCATGGCACGCAGAGACATGTTCAGCCCCTAGTAGGGGAGCGTCATTACCGCTCTACGGCCAAGAGTAGAGTGCGTTTTGGAAAAACGAAGATATGTTAGAATAAAAGATAGAAGAAGTCGGGTTAGAAAGATAGCATAAAGAAAAGCGGACAGAAATTGCACAAGATGTTAGAGGGTGCAATCGGTATTAACACAAATACTAAAGTAGTTTAGATGTGTTTTTTTCCGTCAGGGCTTGCGAATAATAAGCTTCATCTGATAGCAGTCTTAGATTCATTTGATCGAGTATGATGATATGTTTGTCTTTAAAAAGGCGTTGCTTTACTTGTGGTTGTTGAATTGATTTTTTTAATGCTAAGAATTCTGTACTGTTTTCTTCTACGATTTGATTAAGTTTTGTTATTTCTTGATTGAGATTTTGTACATCTTCTTGATTTGCTAAAACCATCATGTTGTCATATAAGAGATTTTTTAATTCTGTCATTTCTTTGTTCATTTCTTCTAGGGTTTGATGAAGTTTAGTATTCTCTTCTTTCAGTTTTTTAATTTCTTGCTCTTTTTCTTTTGAGTTGACTATTTGTTTAGTTAGGATTTCTTGATGATTTTTCATTCCACTCATGATGTGGTTTATAGAAAGATTCAAATAATTTAAATTTTTCTTTTCGTCTTGAATAATTTGCTCGAAATATTGATTTTGTTGTTCATTATAACATTGAAAATAGATTACAGAGTGTTCATAGTAGTCTTTATTATCTACTTTGATATTACAAAAAAAGCATATTTTTTGTATGTCTAGAAATTCATAATCGCATTCGTGGTTTAACAAATCTTGCACTTTTTTCTTACACGTAAAACATTCGTGTGAGAATTGATCTGTAGAACATTCTATTTGATGATTCATAAGTTGTTCTTTAGTAAATTCTTTGTCACAAAAACAACATGGATATGTGTTGTCTGCCATTTTTTATTAAAGAATGGTGAAAAAAAAACATTTATTTATATAAAAAACATAACAAAATTAAACACTAGTTTTCAAAAACAAAATAGAATGATTAAATATAATGTATTAACAAACATGGCAAGTAGATAAAAAAAATTAAAAAAAAAAAAAAAATCGTCCATGTTTAAAATGATGTGTTCGTCGTTGTTTATAACATGAAATACGTTATTAAAAGAGATATTTTCTATTTCTTCATTTTCTTTATCTTTAAAAACATCAAAAAAACCAGGATACATGCCGCTGTAATCATCATCATTATTATTCATTTTTTTTAGTTACCTAAAAAAAAGATATATGTACAAAAAAATAATCACAAATTTAGTTCTGGCAAATCATCCATTTTATTCATAACATCGATGATATATTGTTCAAAGTCTATTCCATTTATAATTTCGTGAATTTCTATTTCTATTTGATCTACTTCTTTTTCTACTTTTTCTTCCATCATTTGCTTTTTCAGTTCTTCAATATAATCCGTTTCTTCCATTTCTTCCATGTCTTCTTGTAGTAATTGTTGTAAATAAATTTCGTCTTCTTCTGACATTTCTTCTCATTTCATAATTTTTTCTATTTCTTTTTCTTCTCTGTCTGACAATAACAAGTCGTGGTAACAAATAGTCCACTCGTTGATATATTCACCATAACTAGGAGAAAAAAAAATAAAATGTATAAAAAAATTTATAAAGAATCAAAAAAATACAAGTTAATATTCTTACCATCCACACTTTTTGATATATTGAATCAGTTTTTAATATATTAGTTTGCTAAAAAATAAAAAAAAGTTACAAAAAAAATTATTGTAACATAAAGTTTTGTAATAGGGTCATGCTTTCGTTTATGTTATTTAAAAGTTCTTGATTTTTTTCATTGACAGTTGAAAGGTCTAACGACCAAAACCATAATGTATTGTGTAAAATACGTGCTGCTTCAATTTCTGTTCTGTGTTTTTGATATAATAAAGTTAAAACTCTAAAGATTCTTTCATTCGTGTCTCGATAGTCTTGTTGTATACATTCAATTTCTCTTCTTTTATATCCAAGATATTGAGCCAAACTTTCCTATTGCCATTGTAAGCGTCCAGCTATTTTCAGTTTAATTTGTATAAAATTCATTTTTATTTTTTGCTAAAAAAATATAATATTTATTATAAAAATTTATCGTAAATAATTTATTATAAATATTTTACATTCTGTTAAGTTAAGTAAAAGTTCTTCGTTGTCAATATCGTTTTGCCATCGTGTTAAAATAAAATACAAATGGTTAATGGCTCTTTTTTTGTCTTTGTGGTGTGTAATGTAAATAATTAAAAAAAAATTTATTTTATCAAAGTTTTTCTTATAACTTCCATCAATTTTTTTAATTTCGTTTCTTCTAAAAATTTAAATATATTGCTAATTGCTTCCAATGGGTGTGAAGTTCTTTTGCTATGGTATTTATTATTATTTTCATCATTTTTTTCTAAGATATATTATAAAAAAATAATAAATGTTTTGTATATATAAAAATAGAAATATAAACAAAATAAACAAAAATAAACAAAAAAAAAAAGACTATAAAAAAATTTATTTCTACAAAAATATACAAAAAAAAAATTCACAAAATTTCGTTTTCTGTATATTGCGTTTCTAAAAAAAAAAAGAAACTTTTGCAAAAAAAAAATATTTATCTTATTAATAAAAAAGCAGTAAAGTTAAACTTACGAGGTGAGTCAAGCTTTTGCTTTTTTCTAAGGGCTTCGATTAAGTCGTTTACGACTGCTAGTCGTTTATCTAAAAGAAAAAAAATGATGGTTATAAAGTTATTAATAATATTACATTTTTTTTTAAAAAAATAAAAAATTACCCAATGCAGCATAATAAGGCTTGACTAATGCTAATGGTATTTTTTTTTTCATCTTTTACAATAAATAATTTAAATACGTTTTCTTTTTCCAAAGGATATATCCTTTTGTTAATGTTTATTGTTACCATTTTTTTTTTTTACTAAAAAAAATATGAGTTGTTTTATATAAAAAAAAACGATGTTGTTTTTGTAATAAGCAAAAATATATATAAATAAAAAATATCATTTTTTTATAAAAATGGCTAAAATAAGGTATACTCCTAGATCATTAGACACTGTCAATATGGCGCGTACAAAAACAACAGTTCCTAGAACAAAAAAAGCAGTTCAAACACAAACGAGTACAAAACAGAGTTCGACACAGGCTGAATGTCAGTATTTACCGAGCAATTGTAAAAGAACATTATCTTGTTTACGAGGAAAAAATAACAGATATAAAGATAATAAAACAAACCGTAAACTTGGAAGAGTTGGGAAAAGAATAAAACGTTGGGTTCATACTGCTGAACCATATGTCGATATTAAACATCAATTAAAAGAAGCAAACATAAGACGTAAAAATAGAAAATAATTTATTGTAAAAAAAATTTATGAAAGATATTTTATTTTATCATTTAAATATTTTAATTTTCTTTTAGCGTTTCGTCGCTTGTACAATTTACTCTTTTTCTAAAATAAAAAAAAACCTTATGAAAAAAACGTTCTTAAAAATTTATATTTTGAAAAATAGAGTAAAAACAACTTACTTTTTTAACGATTTTTTCTTTTTTTTTTTGCTTTTTTATCAACTTTTTCAATGTCTTTTTCGTGTCTTTCCACGACAAAATGTATTTCTTTATCCTCTCTGTTGTCTTTTGCTACATCATCTTTTTCAATACTTTTTAGATTAAATAGTTTTTCGAAAATATCGTTATCTTCTTCGATTATAAAACTTCTTGAGGTATTGTTAAATCCTCAACGACAAACTCCAATTCTTGTTCTAAATCTTCGAGTATTTTTTTTTTTCCATTGTCTTGGTGCGTTTTCCAATTCTTGTTCGAGCCATTTGATTTTGTAAGCAAAAAAAAAACGCTTTTTATGTATAGAATTTAATCTCTACAGGTTAACGCAATATAAAAGACAAAGTGAAGCAACTTTATGCAATAAAAAGAAAATGCTGTGTCATGGTAGTTAAATTTAGAAAGTTTTAATACCGTTTTTATGAACAAGATTAAAGAGATTAAAATAGGGAGTAAACAACTTTTTAAAAACACTGCGAAGAAAAAAACTCTGTGATAAGTGTAAAAATAACAATTTAAATGAATTCAAAACTCCATGAACCATCACTTAGACGTAGCATAGTGCATTCGCTCGCCGCACTATGTTTCAAACGCCATGCCATTAAAACGTCGTGGGTTCGACTCTCGTTGAAGGTAGTAGAAAGTTTAGAAAGTTTAGAAAGTTTAGAAAGTTCAATGTTAAAAACACTAACTCGAAAGAATTAGTGAACACTAACTCGAAAGAATTAGTGAGTGCGTCTAGAAAGTATAGAAAGTTCAATGTTAAACACTAACTCGCAAGAATTAGTGAACACTAACTCGAAAGATTTAGTGAGTGCGTCCTGAAAGTATAGAAAGTTCAATGATAAACACTAACTGGTTAGAATTAGTGAACACTAACTCGAAAGAATTAGTGAGTTTGTGGAGTGAAAAACACTAAATCGTAAAACTTAGTGAAGTGAGAACGAGTGAGCGTACGGGTGTGTGAGTAAGCAGGCTAAGAAAAATCAGGCAGGACTAAGTAAGTTAAGTAAGGACTAAGTAAGGTTAAGTAAGTAATTAAGAAATACGACCGTATAAAAAATAAACACTGTAAGAAAAACATAAGTAAGTAGGCCTACTAAGATAAAGTAAAGATGGAATAAGTAAGGTTGTGTCAGGGTGACACCATGTTTTTTTATCTTGTAAAAAAAAGATATAAAAAAAAAGTTAAAGTTAAAAAAGTCAAAGTCAAAAAAAATACAAGTCAATAAAAAAAGTTAAAGTCAAAAGTTAAAGTCAAAAAAAGTCAAAGAAAAAAAAGTCAAAATGGCTGCAGACGACATTGATTTTTCCCGTATGATTGTAAAACGGAATTTATTTTCAAGACCTACATATAAAAGTAATTTAAGACCCAAATATACATCTAAATTACCCAAATATACAGTAGATGGAAAATGGCCTTTTCATAGGGATGCTTTTTTTGAATTTTTTGACAGGACCTCATTTGATGAAAACGAGTTAACTGATCCTAATAATACAGAACTAAGAGCTCTAAGACGTAAAAGAGCTAAGAAAAATTTGAAAAAAATAAAGCGTCAATATTGTAGAAAAGCACTGATGTGTTATCGAAAAACAAAAAGCAAGTATATAAATAATAAACAAAATCGTGAAATGGATCGAGTAGGAAAACCGATATATCGTTTTGTTTTAACAAAAGTGGATCAAGATAAACAAAGAAATATTTAAAAAAACATAGAAGACATATGAGACATAGAAGACATAGAGGACACAGGGGTGCTAAAAGATATATTTTTGTTTACCGAAGATCAAGACCTTACCCTAGATCTCATCATTCTTTAATTGGTAAAGGGCGATGGTAAACGTATACTTAAAAAGCGTGGTAAAGGTATCCTTGGTAGCCTATTAGGAAATATACCTATACTTGGTGGTGTATTTAAAACCATATTTTAATCGGATTAAAAAACAAGAATAAAAAAGCTCAACTCTGCAAACGTTTATTTCAAAAAATGAATTCATTGCAAGCGTGTAAACAAACGCATAGAAGAACGCACAACAAAAAGTATTGCAAAAAATGTTTTATCACTAAAATTTCAACAACATGTAAAAGAAAACTTGAACGAGTATATTTGGCTCTTAAAAGATATGAAAAAATATAATAAAATCTCTTTGAAAAATTTACGAACAGATACGAGCTCGCGAGGTGAATACATTTTAACCTATGAATACAAAAATGGTATCGCTGAAATTATAAGTGGTAGCAAAGATACTGGACACACAAAATCATCTACGTTTTTCGGCGGTTTGATATTGGATTATGATATTAGAAATAAATTATACACAATATCTCATGTAAATAAAGAAATATTTTATGTTGCTAATGAAATACCAAAAATAAATTGTTAAAAAAAAATATTTAATGGTGTTTTTTCTGTTCTTTTTTTATAAAAAAAACTATAAATTTAGTTTTTTGATATAAAAAAAATTCATTTGAAAAAAAAATGGATTTTAAAACTTGTTTACAAGGATTTTATAAATCAATTATTAATTTAGAAACTTTTACCTTTACAGGTAATGATAGTTTAAAACAAGTCCATGGTAATTTTAAATTATTTTTTCGTTTGGATGGAAGTAAACAAATCAAAGTAACTCGTGTTAATAATAAAGCCCATATTAATTTTATTTATGACGAAAGCAAACACGAATTCGAAATGGTATATGAAGACTTTGTTGATGTTATTAAAGAGTCATTTAATATTTGGCTACTCGAAGAAGCAGACATTATAAAAAATGAGTTATGAAACTTATGCAGAGATTTGTTATCCATTTCCAGAATTATCTGATTTTTATATTTCGCTATTTAAAGCTAATAGTAATGCAAAGGAATATTTTTCATTGACACATTGTTTGAAACAGGGTCGAATTGTTAAAGTAACTCGTTCCAATGATAAACTCATTATTGTGTTTATATATAAAAACGGAGAAGAACATTCTTTTGAAATAACTGAAAAAAACTTTTTATTGTTTGCTCTAAATTCTCATGGACAATGGCTTATCAACAAAAAAGACAGAAAAGACATTATAGATCTAAGCGAGAAAGATCTAATTACGTAAGCGAGGAAGAGTCCGACGAGGAAGAGGATTAGCTGATTTTATAACCCCTAAAATTGTAACCAACGCTTTGCAAGTGGGTTCGCTGTTATACGGTATAAAAAAAGCGTGGAAAGGCAAAAAAACAAAAACTCCTCCTGTTCTTGTTGTTACAAAACCTGCCAACCCTTATATGCCTCCAGATAAAGTGTTTGAAGTATATTAAAAAAAAATTAGACAGTTGTAAAAAAAATATTATATTATTTCATCTAAAGAATAAACATGTATAAATAAAATATTGTCTTCTTTTTCCTCTCCTTTTTTCTTTTTATAACGTTTTATAAGAATTGACTTTTTTCCTTTGCAAGTTAAACAAATTGTTTTATGAAGATGTATTTTTGCTGATTTTTTGGTGACGGTGTTAAAAATCCATACTTCTTTATTTTTAACGTGTATAGTGCAGTTTTTTAACAAGTGATTGTTTTTTTTTCTTTTAAAACAACAAAAAACAACTCGCCATATCCGTTACACGTAGCACATTTTTCTTCCATGATTTATTCTAGCAGCGTGTGTGTTGACCTCTTCATGTTTGTTTATATTAAATTCAGAGCTATATGCCTTTTTATTCCTTTTTTAGTCATGCGCTCATCAATAGGAACATCTAAAAATTGATTGGCTGTCTTTAAGCGTGTGTAATTATTTGCATAAATCCTATCCATTTCAGTTTGGATCTTGTAATAAATATTTTCCTCGTTCATCACAGATGGAATAGCCTGAATATCCAATACAGATAATTTGTCCCACGTAGCTTCATAATTTGTTCTTAAGAATCCTGCATCTTTTGAAAATCTTTTAATAGCATTTTGAGCTAATATTTGCTTTTCATAAATATCATAATTCAGAGGAATTTGTTTTGTTTTCATAGACAATAGATCTCTTTCCAGCTTTTCCTGTTTTCTCATATATAAATGCAATTGCATGTCTTTTTCAAACAAATGTTTGGCAGTGTTATCAAGGTGTGGAAAGACTTCTTTTTAATAAATTGAAAAAATGAATAGAGATTTGTTTGAACTTGTGCAGAAGCATGAAGAGTTGTTACTTCATAAAAATAATGGTTTAACAGTCTGCACAATGAAGGTAAACAAATTTGATCAGTATATAATACATTTTCACTGCAAAAAACTAGAGCTACAAAATAAGCGGCAAATGCTCCACATAAACTACTATCATTCCATTCAAAAGGAAATTTATTGTATGAAAAAAATATGTTTTGATTGCCAGTGATTTCACTATATTTTAAAATAAATTTGGTAAACCAATAAAAGTCGCAATTCTCTGCTGTCCATTCTGTAGGTAAATGATTTGATTGTCGTATTTAAGAACTAATTTCAATTTCATTGTAGCTTATATTAATATTGTTGATTTGTATATTGCTATTATCTTCTTCTACTGCTTCAAACAAATATTTATTAAATCTTAAATGTTTTGGAATTTGTTGTAATACACTTTCTTCTCCTAAACTATCAAAACAAAAAAAAAGACCCTTGTCTATTTCATCAACACTCTCCAATGTTGACTTGCTTCTTTTTTGGTTTCATTGCCGTAAATGATAAAAGAACCATTTTTTTTTCATTTGATTAATAATATGAATATGAGTTTTTGATTGACTCAACTGATCAAAAGCATATACTCCTATAAAATAATTTTTAAATTCTGAATTTTTAAAAAAGCGAGACAAAGATTCATCTGCGGCCATTTTATTCTTCTTCTTTTTCTAAACTAAAAAAACTCGTAATAAATATAGTTACAATAGCGTGTAATATATTAACAAATAAAGTTTTTTTAATTAATAGGACAAAGTTGAGGATTTAAATTGACTGTTTTTAAAACATTTTTCAATACTGTAAGAATTTAATGTTATTCTTTTAGAATCGAGTACATTTTGTAGAAAATCATATGATTTTTTATCAGTAAAATGTTCTTCTTCTACACGATCAGATGAGGGTGAAGAATTTCCAGACTTGTTTTCATAATGTTTATATCTTTGAGACACTTCATCTAGCGCGCACACTGCGCAATTGTTGTGAATTTTTTTAATGATGCTATCAACGCAATTCATTTTTTAATAAAAAAAATATGTAAAAAAGTTTTTTAAAAATAATTTTTTATACTTTTTTATTCATTTTATTTAAAGAATATGCTTCTTAATTCTTTATTAAGTTTTATTCGTTTAATAAAAGACAATATTCGTTGCGTGCACGTATTAAAAAAAGACACTTGCGAATGTTTTGATAATATATTTCGTATTAACAAACTTGTATATCAACTTTTTGAAATGGAAAAAAAATAAAAAAAATAAAAAAATGTCTTACTTATAATCCTTCTTTCGCGGTTACATAATGTTTGGTATAATTAGTGTTTTTGTGTATAGGTTGTTTCGATACTATTTCGTTAGTATTGTAATTATAAACTTCGTCCTCTTTTCTGTATAATACCATTAAAATGTTAAAGTTTCTTTTAAAGAAAAAAAACCATTGAGCAGTAGGGAACATTTCTATTAAACTTTTTTCGTGAAAATTACAACGTTCAAAGGCTTTATAAATGTAAACTTTATCTCCTTCTTGTTGTACTTTTTTTTCTATAAAATATTCATAAATATGAGCAGGTGTATAAATGGTGTAATAGGCATTATGAAAAACTTTATCGTTGAACGAAAAGCAAGGCGGTTGGTCCATGCAAGCAGGATAAACGTGTTTTAATATTTTACAATTTTTCTTCAAGTTATCATACTCCCATTTGTTAGATAGATAAGGAAACAAAAAATGATATTTTAAAGACTGTTTAAGTTTGCTTTTCCATGAAGTGCATTTCTTTTCCATGTTTTTTGATTTGTAATAAAGTTTATATATTTTAATAAACTCTTCTAGTTTTATTTTTAATTCTTCGTGTTGTTTTTCTACTGTTATTTTGGTTATATTTAAAAAATCATCGTTTATCATGCGACATACTTCAAACATGGTCGTTCTCCATGAAGGTGACTGTTCTGCAAAATTCATATAACGACGAGAAGGTTTTTCAAACAAATGAAGCCAGTTTTTATAGTCTTTAGCTATAAATATATAATACAAATCCTTGTATTTTTCTTCTTCCAAGTTCAACTCCAAGTTAAAATTTTTTAAATAAGTAAATATAATTTCTTGCCAATCTTCATACGTTTTATTTAAATGGTGAAATTCAAATAACATAGGATGTAATTAATTATCTGGATAAAAAAGTTGAACAGCTTTGATTAGACTTTCGTCGAGTTGTTTGCTAGTCATTTTCTCTTTCAAAAATGAACTAGAATTTATTTTTTTCCCTTTATATAGGAAAAATAGATAAGAAAAAACAAGTTTTTTATTAATAAAACAGGTTTTTTTAATTCAATTAAAAAAATTACAAAAAAAATTATTCTTCGTCTTCTTCTAGTACTTCTGGTACTTCAGGTTCGATTTTGGCTTTTTTAGCTTTGCTTTCAGCAAACTCGGCACAGGCTTTCTTCAAATTTTGATTATAATTTCTTGGAACACCATTTTTATTCATCGTGTTGTGGAAAGACGGTTCTACAGCCAACAATCTTTTGTACTCTGTAACATGAATCTCATCATCTTCTTTTGCTAAACGTATACCAAAACCGTTAAACTCAACTGATTTTAATTGATTAAAAAATGTGTTTGGATTGTAAAAAAATGGAAAAGGAAGAAAATAGTTATTATGAAAGAACAAGAATGGAAATTGTAAAATTAAAATACAAACATTTTTATGGTAGTATTCAATTAGAAAAATCTTTAGTTGTAGAAAATCACGATAGAAAATTAGTAAAAAAAATAAATGATTTATTTTTAAATATGTGGAAATATACTGAGTTTAATACTGATGTACCTTTTTACCTTATATTAATGAACTTTTTAATGGACCATTAAACAAAAACGATTTAAAACAGTTTGAAATTTAATAATATTGGTTTGGACATTGTGAACTTTGTGAAAAAATATATTTGTTTTGTTTTAATTGTTTTTTTTTGTAAATTAAGTTTTTGTAAAAATTGTATTGTTTCTCATAAGGAAAAAAGAGAACATGTAGTTTATTCTTTAGAAAAAAAGCACAATGTATGTATTTAAATTTTTTTTAAATGATTAAAATAAGAGATGCACATCGCAAACAAGATCAATGGTCTCTTTATGAAGTAAAAGAGTTTAAAAGACTCGTAATTAGATATATTCAAGAATGGTCTTTTTATGAAACAAAAGAGAGTGCTTGTTTTGATTTAAGGAGCACAAAGGATTATATACTTCAACCACAACAGCGTAATTTAGTAAGTACTGGAGTTTATATCGACAAAATAGATACAAATTTAGCAGGACATGTATATTCAAAATCAGGTATAGCTTACAAATATGGTGTTGTAGTGTTAAATTCTCCAGGAATAATAGACGCTGATTATAAAGATGAAATTAAAGTCCTATTGATGAATCTTTCCAAAGAAAACTATATTATTAAACATGGAGACGCTGTTGCTCAGATGGGATTTGTGAAAATGTTTAAAGCTATAAAAAATGTAATATAAATTGATGGGTGTTATTGTCGTCAAGTGAAAATGTCAATGATTAAAGACGTAGAAAGAAAGGGTGGTTTTGGTACCACTGGAAAATAAATTTTTTTGTAATATATTTTTATATATTTTTTTATTTTTTTTGATTAGTAATAAAAAAATTATGGCTGACAAACCTTCATTTACCATTTACACTGACAATCCAAGTATTTTATTCAATGGATTTTATAATGAGAAAATAATGAATTTAGATTTTCGACTAACCATTTTAGAAGAAATGCACAATAATAATATACATGGTTGTAAGATATGGATTTTTGAAAATTTTAAGGAGAAATTAAAAAATGAAGGCAAAGTTTATTATAGTGTTCCCTTTTATTATAAAAATTATCAATTTTTAATGAAACTGAATATCAATATGAAATGTGATAGCCATAAGGAAGAAGAAATTGGATTGTATATTATAATGAGATCCTCACCTTATGATGCTTTATTAAAATGGCCTTTTTTAAATCACGTCATTACATTTAAACTGTCTGGACCTAATGGTAAACAAATGAAAAAAAGTTTTATTACTGAGAATAATGTGTCTTTTCAACGACCAGCTAGAGATGGAGAAAATGTTGGTTATGGATATTGCAACTTTATAAAAAAAGCAGACAATAATGATTATTTAATTGAAAATAAATTGTACATTAAATGTAAAATTAAAAAATTTTTTTAGTTATTTTTAAAAACCTTCTGAGGATACTATTTTTTAAGTAAAAATTAAATAATTTTTTTATTGTAATAACTTTTTTAGATTAACTAATAAAACATGGAAATAAATATTTGGGATTTGGTGGAAAAAGAAAACAACGTTATGTATAATACGTTTCAAAAGGTGTTAAAGTTTTTACAAATGGTTGATGCAGCTCAATTGATCGAAATCTATGATGAAAAAATAAAAGAAATCAAAAATGATGTTTGTGTTATAGATAGTGGTTTATTATCTTATGTTTGGGAGGATATCGAAATACACAACATATATTTGTCACTTCTTATGAAAATGTTTACAGAGTGCAATAAATCTGTCAATTTGTTTTATAATTTTCAAAAAAATGGTATTATCATAACACCAAACGATAAAAAAATTTTAAATTGTAGAAGATGTTTGAGAAATTATTTTAGAAATTTGATAAAAAGAACAATGTTAATAAGTATTAATTTTCATGATAATGTATTGCTTTTCTAATTTTTTTATTGTAATTTTTTTAGACAACTAATTAAAAAATGAATAATGAAAATTGGACTGAAGATCGTGTTCAATGAATTACCAAATATTACAAGCCACATCATTCTGAACAGGAATTGTGGAAGATTTTGGAAGAATTATCACCTGTTTTTTATTGTCATTTTGTTATCATTGAAAAATTTTTAACCAAATATGAGCATCAAGATGGAATATTGGGAGAGTTTTAAAAAATAACAGAAGGTATAAATAAAAATAACGAGCTGATAAAAAATTACCTAAATCTACGTAATTTTTTAATAGAATTGATAAATCATATGATTGTCATTTGCAATCTTGCGATTGAAGATGATCAGTTTATAGTAACAAAAGAAAAAGAGGAATTTTCGAGAAGAGATGAAGTCATGTTCTCCTATATAAAAACAATTGTGGATATGAAAGATTTTCATTATATTTCAAAGCATGAAGAAAGATATTTGTTACAAAAAACAATTAAAAATTATTTTAAAATTCTTCTTAAAATTTTTTTTATTGTAATGATGATAAATTGTATTTTTAATTTTTTTTAGATTACATAATAAAAAAATGGTAAAAATAACAGTACGAGCAACCAATAGTTTTATGACACCTGTAGTAATGACATCTCGATATATAGAACTGTCCCAATTGTCAAAAGGCTAAAATTGTTTATGCGATGAACGAACCAAAGAAAAAAAATTTATAATTCATTTTTTTTTTTAATTGTATTTTTTTAGATTACATAATAAAAAATGTCTTTCGAAAATCAAGTTGAAAAATTAATCAATCAACTTATATTAATATCAGCTGATATTTATGATGAAAGTCAAACGATACGAAGGTTACTGGAAGAAGCTGAATCTTGTCCAAAAGAAAATTGTACTGGTTTTAGTGTTTGTGAATCTTGTAAAAAAACTTATGATTACATTCATCGTTATATTCACGAAGAAAATATTAAAGAAACTGTATTTGAAATATTTAAAAATTATACTTTATTATAAATAAATTTTTTGTAATTATTTTTTTTTAGGTTACATAATAAAAAATGAATGTATTTTATGAAGGTGAAATTGTTAAAAATGAAGATGGAACTTTTGGTATCGTCAATGATAAAATTGTGAACATAGATCTTGCACCTCTTCTCTTTGAACTCGCGGGAAGTGATATTTACAATAATGTTCGTAATGATTTAGAAAAATGGGGCTGTTTGGAAGACTTTAATCGTAAAGAAATGTCTCAAGAAATGTCTCAAAAAGAATTTGATGATTTTGTAAAAGAAGTTCGTCAAATCAAATCAGAAGAATTTCGAGTTATCAATTATTCAGAATAAAAAACCTTAGCAATTGAAAAAGAAATTTTATTACAATGTTTATCAGCAATAGCGTTTTCAGGATATGGTTTAACTCAACATGATTCAGAAATATGTGAGAAAGTTGCGAAAAAATAAGCTGTATGGAAACATTACTCCATGTTATTTGTAAAAAACGTGAAATGTGTGCATAACTCTAACTCTAACCCTTACCCTGACCCTGACCCTAACCCTAACCCAGCAAAAAAGTTTGGTTTGTCAGAAGTTTCGCTAAAAAAGACTAGGAAATATAGAGAAAGCGAAATTCTTTGTTTGGGATTATGTCCATGTCAAAATAACAATTTGTGTTTTAAATGTCAAATAAACAAAAAAGCGATTATACATTCAGAATTTGATGATTATGGAAAGAAATATAAACATTTTTTATATATGGACATGTAAATACTTTTTTTATAATAAAAGCATATTTATTTTTACTTTATCTATTTCAGTCAGAGTGATAAATGTTTTTTGAATTAAAAAAATGTCAATTTTTTTTAGATGAATAAAATTAAGATACTGAGATAATGATAACAGATAATAAATTATCTGTTGTCTTTGTCTCAGTATCTTAATTTTCTTAAAGCAGCAACAAAGTTAGATTTTACGTCCAGAAAAAAATTTTTTTTTATATATTGTGAAAAATGTTTTGATGAAGTGTATTATATGTAATTTTTTTTTAGATGAATAAAATAAGAAACAATAATAATAAAAAAAATGCTCAAATTATTAAGTGAACAAAAAACCTATTAACAGAAGATGAAATGATGGCTTTAAAGTTTTTGTCGATTGTTAATGAACAAGACGATTTATTATCTATAGTGGAAAAAATTGTCGACCAGAACATTATTTTTATGATGTTTTTTGAAAAATATGCTATTATATATTTATATTCAAAATAAATTTTTTTTAAATGAATACTATAAATCAAAATAAAAAAATGTTGGTGAAAATATTAAATATGAACTCTTTGGATGAGGAAAATAATCAAAAATATCATTTAGAAAATGAAACTTTAAATAACGATAAAAATTATCTTTGAAATTTTTGTTGAATGAGAATGACAGTGACTTTTTGTTTAAACTACAAATGAATTTGGGTTTTAAACTTATTTTTTTGATATATTTTATCAAGTGTACTTACAAGTACTTTTATTCAGAATAAAAACATGTTTTGTCATATTTTTTTTTTCAGTAAAAAATAAAATGTTATCTTTGCAACAACAAAAAGCGCTTCAATGGCTTGATGATGGAATCAATTTTTTTATTACTGGTGGTGCTGGTTGTGGAAAAAGTTATATTGTCAAAGAAATTGCTCAAAGTAGACAAATTTATAAAATAATACATATTACTGCGAGTACAGGAAAAGCAGCTCATTTGTTAAATGGTGTCACTATACACGCTTTTGCTGGTATAGAAACTGGTGTTAAAAGTTTAGATTATTATAAACGTCACATGCATCCAGACATTAAAAAAAGGTGGTTAGAAACTGATGTTTCAATTATTGATGAAATTTCAATGATTAATGCTCAAACATTTGATTTATTACATTTAATTGCTTGTGAAATAAAACAATGTTATGATGAATTATTTGGTGGTATACAAGTTATTGCTTGTGGTGAATTTTTTCAATTACCACCTGTCACAGGAAAATTTGTTTTTAAATCTAAAATATGGCAACAAAACATGACGGAAGTTTTGGTTTTAACTGAATGCTTTAAACAAAAAGAAGATGCGCAATTTTTTGGAGCTTTAAATGAAATACGTTTTGGACAAGTTTCAGACCAACTATTGATTATTTTATGACGCGTTGTTTTGAAAAAGATGAAAATTTAAACACTAAATTTACAAGATTATTTTTTAGAAATATGGAAGTCGATGTTTATAATAATAATAAAATGGAGACTATAAAACAAGAAGGGTATTGGTTTTATGCTAAAGATGTTATTAAAAATCAAAACATACAATGTTCGTTTCAGATTCCAGCAGCTGTTTATCTCAAAATAGGTGCTATTGTTATGCTTGTAAGAAATATTAATGTGGAAGAAGGTTTGTGCAATGGTACTATTGATACAGTCTTTTTAATAGAAAATAATGCAGTTTGGGTTAATATGAATAAAAAAGTCAAAATTGAATGTGTCAAAGAAGATATTTTAGATTGCTCTCATGCTGTTGTAGGCTCAAGATTTGGTTTACCTTTAAAATTAGCTTTTTCTTTTACTGTTCATAAAGCTCAAGGAAGTACAATGAATAAAGCCGTTGTTCAATTTAATTCAAAGGCTTATATTAATAGTCGTTATTATGTTTCTTTATCACGAGTTTGTAAAATTAATGATATTTTTATAATTATTAATAATAAAATAGAATTACGAAAAATATTTAAAAGTATCACTGTTGATTCTGATGTTTTGGAATTTTATATAAAATACATGTAATTTTTTTTTAGATAAAAAATGAAATTTGAATATCAAACTGAGGAAACTAAATTTAGTAATAACACTATTTACACTGAACATTTTTTTTACATCAAAGATGATTAAAAAGATGAAGATATTGTGGAAGAATCACGCTTTTGTTCTGAAACTCAAAGTCCTGATGAAATTGTTTATCACGTAGAACATAAAACAATGGAAGGGTTTGAAACACAAAAGAAAAACAGTATTCATTTTGCTGACTTGTTTCAAAATTTCATAACTGGTTATAATATTGTTACTTTGTGTTGCAAATCTATTGAAAATGGATATTGTAAAATAATGAAACGTTGTTACAACTCGCCTGTTTATTTTATAAAACCTTTAGAAGGACCGACTTATTTACGTTTTATTCAAGATGCCAATGTACGAGCTGTTTTTAATGTTTTGGAAAACGATAGCGGATGGAAGATAATACGATTATGTAATATTAAAATTAAAACTCTATCCAATTTAACAGAAAGATAAATGATGAAATTACGAGATTTTGAATTGTCAGGTTTTAAAAGAAAAATGTCCATGACAGATGAAGAAATTCAAAAAAAGAAAAAACGCTACAAAGCATATTACGAAAAAAATAAAAAAATACTTTTGATAAAAAAACAACAAAAGAGTAGCAAAGAAAAGAAATCATATTACAAAAAAAACGAAAAATCAATTTCATATAAAAGTCAACAAAAAAGGAGCAAAGAAATTGATGTAGACGAATGGTTTGGTGAATGGTATAAACCTCATTCTATAACACAATAGCAAAATTCGCTAAAAAGTCAATCTTATACTAAACTCTCTTATGAACAAAAAGGAAAATGTTTTTAGATTATAGTATTTTGTTTGAACCAGGATTATGTTTTTGTTTTGCTTTTCTAATCTCTTTGTTGATTCGCCAATGGAATGTGAGCACCATTAAAGAGTTGAATAAAAAAGTGTTGGAAAAAATGCGACTGATTTATATTCGGAAGAAAATATTTTACAACTCCTTTTTGAAGATCAAGATGAGCAAAATATTCTGGTTTGGAAAAACGTTTTACAAAATTTAAAAGAAAAATCTAAAAGTATGTCGTTTCAAACTTTGATTGATTTGTGTCACTGTTTTGCTTATGAAAATACTTTTGATCGTATTAACATTAAAATTTTTGCCGTTAACAAAAGTAATACCAAAATTCGTTTATTGCATTCTAAATTAAAGTCGCAATATAAAAGTAGTCTTAAAGAATTATTAAAAGTGGTCTACGAAAGTGCAAACATTACCAAATACGATCAAGATTCTCAAAGAGTTTTTATTAACGACGAGGAAAGAAATAAAGCCAATCAACGGAAAAAAACAAACAACACTATAAAAATTTGTATTTTTCAAAAAAACAATTCTTTTCATGCTATAAGCATGTTGAATGAAAAATTTTCTACTGTACATTTTTCTACTAACAAGTCACGTGTTCTTTTTTAATGTTCAGAATGTGGACAAAAATTTACTACAGAGACACACGAATGTGAAGGTTATTATAAACCGGTCAAATTTACATATGGCGATTGCATTACTCACTATCGTCCACAAAATTCGTTTATGTGTACAAGTAGAAACTTATTTCTTTTTTTAATGACATTTAATTGTGAAACGAGTATTACAAAGTCTGAAGAAAATGCCACTTCCAAAGTCAAACCTTTATCTGAGTTCAGTTATCATTGTCATTATATCGTGATTCAATGCATTCATGAAACATTAGCAAGAGAATGTTTTGGTTTGGATGAACAAAGTCACGTGATCACTCAATGGATTTTTTATTTCGAAAATACTATTGAAAGTTTAGTAAGAAATCCTTTAACCTGTCTACCTGCCTATTTTCAACCAGGAGTTTCTTTACTTCACAAAACACACAGACGTATAATGTGGGAAAAGTTAAATTCGACTCGTGAAAATAATGAAAATTTAAAAATGGAATTACGAGTTTACAATTTAATAGCTTTAGCAGATACTTTGGTTCGATTTGCATATGAAATATGTTTACCGCGTTTTCAAAATTTAAATATATCATCTGAAGAAAGAAATTTAATATGGCAAGAAGAAAATCCTTTATGTTCTATTTGCAGATATCCTGCAGATAAAATACGTCAATCTGATACTTATAAAAATAAATTTTCTCGCATGACTCCCCAAGAAATAGAAAGATTAAATGATAACGAATTTCGTATTTACAACGACAATCGAGTTCAAGTTGTTAACATCATGTTTCAAAGAGTAGGACGTTTAGAATTGTTCATGTTACCTTGTAACGTTTAATATTATTTAATCAACAATGATGCGGAAAAAATAAAACAAGATTTATTTCAAGTATCAAGTTTGTGTTACATTTGTTGTAGATGGTGGGAAAAATTTGAATACCTACCTGCCACTAACGGTTTGTTGAGTGATTATGTGAGAATAACCAGTGGAGAACTTGTAGATTATATGAAACAATTGGCTTCCCTTATCATGAGCGATCATCAACTCGAAAACTACTTTGATCAAGAATATATCGACTTGTTAGATGATCCCTACTTTTTAATCAAAATCTTTCAACGACAGATTTTGATTAAAAAATGTATCAACGAAATAGGCGGTCAAAATACAGATAACCTCAATTTTATGTTTCTTATGAGAAAATATACGCAACCCGTCTACGAATTATGGTATCATTGCATGTTGGTTTCTTTTAATAGTCAATATGAAAAAAAATTTAGTTTATCCGATTTTATTTAAGATTAAAAAAGTAGAGAAAAAGTTTTAAATAAATGCAATTTTTTTCTCAACGCTTTTGAAGATTATCTAGTTATTGATCACGATCATTTTTCACGACAAGTGTATGGATTAGCTTATGATTATTGCAACAAAAATTTAGGCAGATATAGTCAACATTTGTCTTTTCCTATTTTTGCTCATAACGCTTCTTTTGATAACCGTATTATGATTGTAGAAGGTTTAAAAAATTTTTTTGATATTCCGTTATACGGTCATTTGGCCGAATCTGAAACAACACCTTTTAACGCTTTTATAAAATATAGCAACATGGAAGATGTTTTTGTTATATCTAAAAATGTGAGCAAAGTTAATATTATTTGCATTGGTAAACATATTAAAATTGTGGACAGCTTGAAAATTTAAAACTGTTCTTTAGAACAAGCCAGTAGTATGTTATCTCAAAAAGCTCAAAATCAAATTGTCAACACCATGTTGCATTATTTACGACCTTTTCATCCTGAAATTATTCATTTAACCGACAATCAAGAGTTTAAAAACTGTTTTTCATAAAAAAACATTATTTCCTTACTCGCAAATAACAGACGAACTATTAAACATTGAATATAAAACATTACCTCCTATTAAATTATTTGCTCAAACCGATTTAATGAAGTCTAAAAACCTACAAGAAGAAATTAAAAAAATCAAAGAAGCTTATGAAGGTGTTCAAAAATTATCGAACCTTATAAATTTAAAAACTTTAAAATCCTTATTAGGTATATATACTGTGCTTGACGCGGTCATATAAGGTTCTGTTATGATTGACTTTGACGAAACAACATTTGAATTTACAAAATTTCATATTCTCAATCATGTTAGTATTTTTAGCTATACAAGTAAATTAAATTCTGCCATCAGTTTAATTCCTGTTCAATTTCCTCCGACCGACGAACATCAAAAAATGATTGAAAAGAGTATTCGAGGCGGCATGTCAACCAACGGTACGCAAAAATTCGCCATTGATACAGATTGCTTTGATCCTAAAATAAAAGAACTCAAATTAAACAGCGCATTAAGAGTTTGTTTAATTTTTATGGACGAAAATGGTCAATATGGAGGAGCTCAATTAAAACCTTTACCTTTTCACATTAATTACTTTAGACGATGTGATTCGAAAATACCATAGCGTTAATTTTAACGGTTTCTCAACTAGTGCTTTAGTTCATTGTCAAATTACTATGAAACCAGAGTATCAAGATCAAGTAAGAGGTTTTTCGCCCATGGTACAAAAAGAAGTTATATCCTTAAAAGATTATTCTCCAACTGAAATTGCATCTAGACGTTATCTCAAAAACAATGGAACCTATGGTATAGAAAAAGACAAAACTATTAAACTGGTCATGAAATTAAGTTCGCATGAAACTTGTGAATTTTTAGACACTTTAATATGGTTGACTACATGCTGTGGATGTGTTGTTGAAAACATTTACAAAGTACTTCCTTTATGGCGTTATCCTTTAGCTCAAAAAATGGTAAAAGAAATATGGAAAAAAAGAAAAGAAGCCATTAAAAAGGGTGACAAGGTAGTCGATGCTTTTTGCAAATTGCAAACTAACGGACATTATGGAACATTAAGTCAACAAATTGCGCAAAAACTAAATACTTCTTTTATTAATCACAAAGAAAAAGCATTTTTAAACATTATTGAAAATTTTCAAAATATTTGACATGTTTTAATTCAAGAAGGTCAAACGAATGAAAATGTTAAGTTGTTACTTCCTTTTCATTTTCAAAATTTATTATATAATGGAGTCATGTTTATTGGTGTTGAACCTGAAAGATATAAATCGGACGTTTTTGAAAAAAAAGTGTGTTTAGATTATTACGACACTATCGATTTTAATTACAACGAATATTTTAAAGAAATTCTTTTCAGTTTGATGAGCAATGTCAAAACCAAAAGTATTTTATTTCACTATGAAAACAATCATCATGAAATGAAAGACGTCTTAAAACTCTTAAAATCAAAAGATCATAAAAATGCTCTCATTTTAACAACCAGCGAAAAATGCACACTCATTAATAAATCTTTACGTATTGTTCCTTCACAAATTTTATCTTATGCAAAACTCAACGTAGGACGTTTTAGTTGGGAATTGGGACAAGTATTAAGAAATCATGGAGCTGAAAAACATTTGGTAGTAACAGATACTGGTTCTGGTTGTTTTTTCATTACGCAAAAAAAAAAAAAATGCTTTCTTCAACGTTTCGCGAAAAAGTAGAAGAATGGATTTATTTTTCAAAATTTGGCAATCGTTGGATGGATTAATCCAACTATAAAAAAACTCACCCTTTTTATTCCACTCTTTACGCCAAAGAAACGGATCATTTTCAAAACGAAATACCTCCCTATTATATTGTTCAAGCTTTTGCTATGGGACCTAAATGTTATAGTGTTCACAGCGTCAACGGAGACGAAGAAAAAGAACTATTACAAAAATAGAGCTAAAGGAGTACCCAATTCTAAACTCTTATTTTCAAATTATGTTAACGGCTTTGATACCTTTGCTGCAAAAAGATTGTGTAGACCACTTCCTTTTCCAGTGGTAAAAGAAAACCAACCTATCGAACAAAATAGAATGAGTGTCAATTACAAACAAGTTAAAATAAAAACGCACACTATTGATTTTTTAAAAAGATTTACACAAAAAAATTATGATTTTGATGACGGAGTCATGACTGAAATTCGAGATCATTATCTTTTGGAACCGATACGAGAAGCCAATTTAAAAGTTTTACCTGATATTGAAAAATTTTGTAGCGATGAACACATTCAAAATTTACTTCAAATTGAAAAATATATTATAAAAGATTCAGAGCGTTATCATACAATGGCGATGTTTAATCGAAAAGTTTTGATTAGACCTTGATTATACCTTTATTATACAATATTAAAAACAATATAAATTTGTAAAATTTTTTTTGTCAATAAAAAAAATAAAGTTTTGTTTTTTTGATCAAAAATTAACAACCCTACAACTCGAAAAAAAGTTGAAAGAAGTTGGCTTAAAGAATTTTTATTTAGTAGAAAATACAGAAAACGAAGTTCAATATTATCACGATAAAAAAGGATTTTTTACTTCTTGTTTAATTCTAATCACTCTAAACGGACGCGAGTTAATCCCTGAAGCATTTTTAAGTTGTTGTACAGAATGTTTACTTGAATGTTTGAGTTTTGTATGTCATCTAGGCTGTTATGAAGAAGATTGTGAGCATTGTGAAGATTTTAATAGAATACATAATTGTTCTTGTCTTTTAGAGAAAAAAAACGAATCATAACTTAATAGAGGACACTATATTACTTACAGAATTAGTAAGACGATTGGCGATCAATCGGAAACCTTGTGAAAGATATTTAAAACCCCGAGAAACACCTAACCCTGAACCCTAACCCTGACCCTAACCCTAACCCTGACCTAACCCTAACCGTGACCTAACCCTAACCCTAACCCTTACGATTATAAAATAAATATCGAAGAAAAAAGTTTTCAAATGTTAAAAATATATCGAATCGTAATGGGACAAAAGAACAATTACTTTACGTATTGGATAATATACCAAAAATGGACATTAAAAAAATTATTTTAGACCGTTTTTTGTAAATTTTTTTTGGTAAAAAAAAAGATATAATTAAAAAAAATTGTTTTTTTTTATTAATATAAAAAATCTAGGAAAAAGAAGAAGAACCTCTTGAATAAAAACTCGAAACTGTGGAACAACCTGCAGAGATACCATTAGAAAAAAAAGAGGGTAGATCTATAACCGAAATATTAAACGAAAAAGATTTTCATGATTTTTATTTAAAAGGAACATCAAAAGAAACTGAACTCAAAGACGAAGAAAACAATTCACAAGTTAAATTTAATATTTTAAACCTACTCAAGATGTATATCCTGAAAATACAATTATTACAGGACCTACAAACAGCGGAAAGTCAACTATGGCTAGAGATTTATTACATTGTGGAAAATTTCCTGATGCCGAAATGTTATTTGTGATACAAATGAGAGAACCTAGCGATTGTCAACACAAAACATGGAAAAATATTATCGAATCTTCTAAAAATAATTTAGAAGCTTATCATATTATAACAGTTAACAGTCCAGAAAATTTAGATTCAGTAATACAGAGAGCCATTGGTTTTTCCAAAGATAAATACGGTATTCAAAATAGCGATTATCGACTATTAAAAACAATACTTTTATTCGATGATATTAGTGCTTTTTGCTTAAAAAGTCAACAATATACTAGCGCATGTTCTAGCGATTCTCATCACGGAGTAGGTACCATTATCATATTTTATTCTGTACCTTCTAAAGCCAGTCAATGTTGGAACAATTTAGTGACTCATTACAAATGTACAATTTCTTTTGATAACAACAGCGAGATTGAAAAAATATTTAAAAATAATTTTCCTTCTACTGGCAAAATGCATCATCACGTTATAAGCGATTTGTTAAATAAAGAAACTTCTAATCAACACGGACATTTGGCTTTATTTAAAAGAAACTCTTCGGTAGCACGCTTGAGAACGCAGATTACGAGTAAAGAACAAAAAGTATTTGTTCCAGTAGACGCTCAAGGCAAATTGGACTTTGATTATAAAGACATGAGCGTTAACAAAAAAATTGTTAGTTTTTAATCCTTTCCCTATGTCAAAGCTATCCAATTAAAAAATCATTATTATCTCAAATCTCATCACAACAACTATAATCAAGAGAAGGAGAATAAACCCAACGAGGAAGATGAAAACGATATAAATAAGGAAAAATAAAATCCGCTAAAGAAAAGAAAGCGGAGTGAAAGCGAAAGAGCAACACAATTATTCGAAGAAATTAAAAGACATAAACGATATGGATTGTGCGAATCTTCAGACAAATCTTCAGACGAATCTTCAGACGGTGGACCCAGTTCTAATTCTAAATGATTGGGAAAGCGAAGAATTTTTACGAATTTTACAAAACGATTACGAATTATGCAATCCTTCAAACAAAGCGAGTAAACGTCAAGCCATGAGACAAAAGTTGGCTGTTCGAGGACAAATTTTTATCCCCAAAATGAATAGAAGAAAAGACAGTGATGAAAACGAAATTAAAATATGGATGAAAGAAATTTTAACACCTTTTAATGCTGTAAAAATGCGAATTTTTATCAGATTACGAAAGACATCAAATAAAAAACGCTTTTCAAGAATACGATTGTATAGAAATTAAACTCTTTGTCAAAGAACATTTATATACGTATCCAAAATTTAACGAAAACGGAAAAGTCATCATGAAAAAAGAAAAAATGAAAGATAAAAATGAAGCTATATCAGACTTTTTTATAACAATTACGACGTTTTAAAAGAATATTTCAACTCTACTCGTTTTAAACTTTATCACGAAATTTTAAATTATTATGCTAATAAATTAATCTCATTCGACACTATACAACCTACAAAAACTGTAATCGATTTATTAAGACAGCAGTTTAAGGTTAATTATTGTCAATAAGAATTGTATTTTCAAAATAATTTGGATTTTTATGAAACATGAATAGATATAGACCTTATCACGAGTCTCAGGGTTACCCCTAACCCTAACCCTAACTCAGGGTTAACCCTTACTCTATCCCTAACCCTGACCCTAACCCTAACCCTAACCCTAATGAACAAGAAAACACAGAAGTTAACCTAGAATCTGAAGAAACAAACAGAACGGATTTGTCTCAGCTTATCCTAAGATATGATTTACCCTCTTCTTTTAATTATGCAGATGCCATTAATCTCGAAAATCAAATCGCTAGGGAAGTAAGCTTTCAACAAAATTTAAATGCTTTTTTACCTCTTGATACTATGCTTAACAGCGATATAGCTACAAGTTTAATCAGCGATCAAGAAAAATGGAAAACATATCTCAACGTGGGAGGAGATTCTTACGCTTTTAAAACCCTTTTAAATTTGAATAAGCAAAGCAAATTAAATGATCAAATTGATCAAAGAAACATAAGCGAATCTTTAAGAATGATGAGAAATTTAAAAAGATTTCCTATTCAACACAGCTCTCTTAGTTCTACGCCTCCTTCCTCTATTCAATCAACATTAAACACTTTACCGCGTTCTAGTACTTTAAATACTATTCCATCGACTCATAAAAAAATTTTATGCTTTGACACCTCTTAATAAATTTTTAACTTTTCACGAAACAGCCAATTCGAGCGAAATTCTAAAACAGCCTTATAAAAACGAATCTGTAAAAAAAATTCCCAACTTACCTAAACATCTCGTCGACATGTGTAAAAATCAAGTCAATTATCGGTTTGGATCTCATCAAATTTCTTCACGTGTTTACAAACCGAGAAACGAAAAAGCCACTCTGAACAATTTAAAAATTTATATTTTATATCAAGCCAATGTCGTAGATGTAGAAGAATCCATAGCTAGTATTATTAAGCATGTCACCAACTTTGCCTTTCAAAAAGTTAATGATCCAAAACAATATTCTTTTTATGCTAACGAATTTTTAACTTTACTAACCTCTTCTCACTCTGTAGCTAGCATGAGAATAGCTGCCGATTATTATCAAATAAGACATCTTACTTTTGCGAAATTGTGGCGTTTTATTAAAAAATACAACATACCCTTTCGAAACGAAACTAAATTAACATCCGAAGGTATATATGCTAGCGCTCTAGCTCAAGATCCTTACACTGTTATGACTTCTAGTTTTATAGAAAGCGAATCCATAACCGATAAAAGTTTCGGTGGAAAGAGAGCTTTTGAAATACTATCAGAAACCAAAGACATTATTCAACAAAGATGTATACAAAATGGAAAAATGTTTCGAGGTTTCAAATTTGAAATTTTGAGAGAATACATTCAAGTGAACAGTTATTTACTACCTAATAAAGATATTTATGTTGGAATGTTAAATAACTATGACGAAAACGCATTAGCTAACAGAACCATCGGAGAAACCATGCTCTATTTAACATTTAAAACTTTTTTCAATCCTGTACCTTCTTTACCTTTTAGAGATGTAACAGATGTAGTCCTATTAAAAGAAGATGTAGAACAAACTTGTGCTAAAGAAGGAGCGTTGCGATTATTGCAACATATTAAATCAAATTCAAATCAATTTTACAGCACAGAAAATTCAATCAAAGAAAAAAGTTTACTCGAAATGTTGATGATAATGGGTGCAATGTATAATTTTCAACCTGCTCGTTTAAATTCACTTTTAATATCTTATAAAAAATGTTTTGAAATGGGTTCTAATAATATTGAAAATTTTGCCAACGCTTTAAAACTACTTACCAATTTTAAAATGAAAAATTTATTCGCTCATCCGTTAACAAGGTCTTCCTTATTAGAAATTCCTACACCCAAAAAAGAACCACAAACACGAGCATCCGATCCCTATTTAGCACCAATAGAAACTAAAAAAGAAGAAGAACCTACTGAAACAACTAAAGCCGAACTTAGTGAAACACCTGAAAGTGCTCCCGAATTATTAGGTGCTACTGCTTTACCTGAAACAACTACAGTTGAACCAACAAGTGCTAGTGATAGTACTGAAACCCCAATGTTAACTAGAAGTGGTCGTATAGAATTAAGAGCAAAAAAAGTAACTACTAGGTCGTCATCCACAAATCCAGAAGAAAGAAAAAAAAAAGCTTCAATAACAAAATATTCCGACTATTAAAATGGATAATGTCTTGAGAGACGCTATTGACAACCTTGTAGAAGATCAACTGACCAAATTATCGAGTCGTTTATTTGCTTTAACAGACGTTCCCAAAATTAAAAAAGTTTTGCTTCAACTTGACACTTTAAAAAAAAATCCAACTGATTTAAAATTTTATGAACAATTAAGAGCGCTTTTAGAAAGTTACATTTATGCCAAATGGAACGGTCTCATAACAGCTTGGTCACAAGTCACTCTACTTTTTAAAAAAACAACGGATGTCAACGTTAAAAAACAAGCGCCTACGAATAGTATACGAGGTCTATCGTATGAATATTGATAAGTTTACGAAACGCATCAATATTCATACGATAGACCTCGACAATATTTTCAAACTGATTTCGCCGACATGAACAGTTTTAATTTAAATTTTGCTCCTCATCGACCTGAATTTTGTTTAGTTGTGTTAGATGGAGTATCTAAAAAATAGTCTTTGAGAGTCACCAGTAAAAAACTGCCGATAAAGTGCTTAGCAGTTTTAAGCATATTTTTGAAGACATTAAAAGAGACGATATAACATTTATTTACTTGCAAACCGATCAAGGTGGAGATTTTTTTAACAACAAAATGGAAGAATGGTGTTATGAATAAAACATTGTTCATTTTAATTCTAAAAATTATGGAAAAGCTTACTTGGCCGAATCGGCAATAGGACGTTTAAAAAAACTTTATCAAAAATTAAGAAAACAAGGCGAACTTCAAAAAAACAATTGGAGTTTTTATATCGAGGACATGGAACAAAAACTCATCGAAAAAGAAAAAGTGACGAGTGGAATAGCTCCTGAAGATTGGTATGCTGACGACGCCAAAGGTAAAGCTCTTCGTTTAGTCGATCAAAACCGCGACGACAAAAGAGGAGGTCTTCATTTTTCTTCCAACATGTTACATCGAGTAGAAAAAGAATACAAAAACGAAAAATTTAAAATTTATAAACCTCTATCCGTTGGAACTGAATGTTACTTGAAAAAATATAAAATAGATCCCAAAGACACCTTTAGCAAATCGACCACTCGTAATCAACCCTATTAGGACACTACCAAAAAGTTAATATTATCAAAATCTCTAAGCGCTCTAAACTTTCAGTAGAAGGTTATTTACCCGTTTATATTTATAAAGTGGGAGTAGAAGGCAATTTAAATACGACTTTCAAAATGAAACGAGAAGATTTATTACCTATTAACGAAGAAGATAAAGACATTTACTATAAAAACTTTACTATAAAAGACATTTACTAAAAAACTTTACTATAAAAGACATTTACTATAAAAGACTTTACTATAAAAGACATTTACTATAAAAACTATAAAAAATGTATTAATACTTTTTTAAAACCTTTGAAGAAAAGACTGCAAGAAAAAAAAAAAAAAAAGAAAAAATGACCAATTTAACATTTGACGATGTTTTAGATGTAAATAAATATGATTGTACTACTTATTATTTTAGCGAAATTAAAAATAAAAATGAAGCTAGCGTGCATTAGCGTGCATTAGCGTGCATTATAATGTCTTGAATGACTTTAGTTTACCGTTAACTCCCAACGATATCGACAAACCTACATTTAAAAATAATACCATTCTACATTTAGCGAGTATGGATGTTCCTACTAATTTAACTTGAGTAGACGAAAACCTATCGTTTTCTAAAAACAATTACAAATTAAGAATGGAATCCAAACCTGCTATAAAAAAAATGTTATCAGATATTCAAAACGATATGATTAGCAATCCTACAAGACCCATAAAATATTTTTATCTTGTTACTAAAAATGTTGTCTTGTACACCAATCATATACCCTTACCAGGTGACACGTTTCCTTGCTATGATAAATTAGATATGGAAAACATGAACGCCATTCATTTGAGTTATATGTGGACCTTTAATGCGTCAGGTGGAGGTAAACTCTTTGGCGTTATGTCACCCACCGCCTATCAAGATGATTCTTTTGTTAGAAACTTAGAACTTTATAATTCTAAATTAAATAGAGTTTTATATTTTTCAGACTTTTTTTTAAGTTATTATAACAAAGATGGTAAAATTTCAACAACAAAATATTTTAACCTAAAATATTTATTTGATCCTTTAACTGAGCTTCAATACAAAACGGCTGTAATCGATTTACCCATGATAAAGTTTAGTTTAGATAGCAACAACAATGTTCAACAAAATTTATTTAACTTTAATACTTCCCCATTTAGTAATAGGACCAATTATAATTTATTATGGTATTATAAAAAAAGAAACGAATACACAAGAAATCCTTCTTTTTTACAACCTATTCGATCTACCTTAAGCGTGATCTCGCCTTTACAAAAAAGAGGTTTATCTTATTTCGTTTTTTTTTCAAATAGAACACGTGGTAATGTGTACGTTCTAGAAGATTTTACAAAATTATTACAATTTGATTATATTACTACTAATTCTCTATAAGACAACATATTCAAATTATCATTAAATACTAACACTTGTAAAAATTATTTAATTTATGCAAAACATCCGCTTTTAACCGCCGCACAAATAGCAGCTATTTCACCCGAAAGACAAACTATTCTAAACGGTATAGAAGAAACCTTTGTTCGACCTTTTATTCATATTATGCTCTCACCCAATTATATAAATCCGGCTTTAACTGGAACAAATTTAACCGACGACAATAATATTTTTAGTGTTGATCTAGATGTGTATCCTAATACTTTTTTACCTATTGCAGAAAGCACAAAATCAAAAATGAAACACATTGTGCCGTGGCAAATTGCTTTCTTTTTATTAAAAATAATAACCAACACCAACACAAAACCCTTTGAAGGCAACCTATATAACGTAAAAACTAATCTTAACGATTTCAACACACCTTATAATGTCAACCTTCGTATTCAATCTTTATGGAAAATTTGGAACGATTATGTCGACACTAAAAACTCACTTTATCCTGGAGTTTATACCAATGAAAAATTAGTACTACCACAATTTGTAGATATTATCAAGGCTGCTTTTACAACTGCCTTTTCCAACTGGATTTGGTACAAAACTTATCTATATTACAGCAGCTGATTTAGGCGTAGAACCTACAGAATTATTAACAAGTTTTTATGAAATTATTTTCCTCTCACATCCAAAAGAAAATATTATCGTTATACTTTAAAAAATATACCGTAAGCTTCTTTACCTTTACTTTTTTTAAAGGAAGATCAAGTCATATGGCCTGAAAGAGAATTAAAAATGATGGATGTATTTAACGAAAGTTTAATCATGACAAACAATTTACTCAATCTCAATTTAAACAACTTGACTTTCGACGATCATACTTATGCAGGGTCCGATTTTAACATGTTTAGTAAATATCTTACAAATAAAGCAAGGGGTGTGCCTTCATGCATTCCTAATCCTATAGACGGAACTTCAAATTATTATACTTTTTTTTCTTTATTATCCTTCCAAAGAAAATTATTATCACCCATTAAATTCAGCACATTACTTATGAAAAGTAACGCCTATTTTGAAATGAAAAGTAACTTCTATTCAGATTATGATACCAGTTATACATGGAATAATGTTCCTATTATATTCCTATATAATGGTACTCCCGAAATAAAAGGCACTCCCTTTCAAGTATTACCTTCAAACTTACCTGATGACATTTATAAAATATGGACATCTGATAGCTCTTTAATCGCTAAATATAGCGCAGAAACTTTTATTGAAGTTTTAATATATTGCGAACAAAGCAAACCTGTTTTTTCAAATACCATCAAAGTACCTCTTGTCACTACAACTAGTTTCGAAAGAGCTACTACACCGAGTCATAAAACATGGTTAAATAGTGTCAAAGGTATATTACAAGGAAATAATCCAACAGAATTATTATTTTATTGCACTTCACTTAATGGGCAATTCATTTATCAAAAAAAGAGCGATGGTACTATTGTACAAACTTAGACAGACAGTTTACCTTTAAAAAATATCATTTTAAAAATGTATCAACCTGTTGGAAACAATCCTATACCTTATACTTTACTTTTACAAAGAGATCAATACAGTTTGATTCAACAAATCAATCCTTTTATTATGCAAGTCGATCAAAATATGACTAACGCCATGTAACTAGATTTAAAAAAAAAAAAAAGACTATTTTTTTTAAGATGTGCTCTCGTTCAAATTAGTAACTTTAATAACACCGTTTCCAATTTTCCTTCAACTACAGACACTTACATTTTTATTAAATGTGATCAAGCTGTGCAATGTGGAATGTATATGAACAAAATTTATGTTCCTGGAATTGTTGCATTTTTTACTTTATTAGACTATACTAATTCTACCCAATTCACCACCAATATTGATTTTACAAAAGATCGTAAGACTTCTACTCAAGGACAATTGACCACCTTTGATATCAACGATGTTGACGATTGGAAACAAACAAGATGGTCGTTTCTCAATTCAAAATCTGAACCCCTCACCTTTAATATCTTAGTTCTACTGTTTTTTTTAATCCTACGTTAAAGATTCAAATGGTTCCGTTTTACAATTAACTAGTTTGATTGATATAAATAAATGTCTTTTATTTTTTATTATGATTAAGAAAATATAAAATGAAAAAAAAGTTGTTATTTTTTTTCTCTCTCTATTTTACTAAAAATGAGTCTTTTTTGTGCTAAAGGAAGATATCATAAAAATTTAGTCAATTTAGAAGAAAAAATGATGCAAGAATCAAAAATAAATCCTAAAGATCAAATGAATGAAATTAAAAATCACATGCAACAATTACAAAATCAACTTACTCAATATTCTACTAAATCTGAATTACTAAACATGAAAACTGAATTGGATGAAATTAAAAAAATGAAAAATAAAAAAGAAGAAATTCAAGAAGGAAAACCTCCCAAAAAATGAAAAAAATGTACAAATCAAACCCAAACCTAAAAACGAAAATATTCAGAATCTCAAACCAAAAGTTCAGAAGAAGAAGAAATTGTTGAAAAAAAACCTACAATGAAATCAACTCCTTTACACATCTGTTCACAATGCTTTCAAGAAGTCAATGCAGTCGACAAAATAAACGGATTATGTAGAAACTGCATTATTCAACAAAGAGCCAATTTATCAAGTCCACTCATGCATAATAACGAAAAAAATAAAAAGAAATTGAACAAAAAAAGTGTAATTGAACTTGGTTACACTCGCGCTTTAAAAGACGTTAAAAATAAAAAAATACCATTTAAAAAAACCACTTCAGAATCAGAAGATGAATAATTAGAAAAAAAGTTATTTTTTCTTTTTTTAAAAAAAATGGGTTGATTAGCTAAATATATGAGAGATGGTGACGGCAATCGTTATACACCCAATACAAACGGTCATGTTACTATTGAAGATGTTTTGGCACAAGCCGACAACGAAAATCGTTTATTGAAAGAAGCAACAAGTTGTAATATTAGCGCAGAACATAAAGCTATATTAAATGAAAAATATCCTGGTTTTCAAACAGCTCAAGCTCAAGATGAAGTCATTGCTGTTAATAATCAAAAATTTTCTTACGATCTAACTTCTGACATGGCTAATTTAATTACTTTTACGACTGTACTTAACGAATGGACATATCCACAAGATTGGTATTTGGATTTTGATTTATTTCTTTATAAAAATTTGAGCACGCAAACAAGATTTACACCTACAACAGACGATGATTTAGCAAAAAAAGTGTGTCTTTGCAACAACTTTATTTATGCATTATTTAAAACTGTCAAATTTTATCCCAATTATTCAAAAAATAATACTACTTATGCAAACAACGCTATCATTAATCGTTCTTATGATCGTTTTAGAGCAATGCTGATTAAAAAAAGTTATATGAAATCTTTTGGAGAATTGATGATTAATCCTAATTTAGGTTTAACCGAAGAAACTGAAAATGCAACAAACCCTATTGGTTATGCTGAAACCAAAGCGCTTATACAAGCTGCAGACCCTATTGGACTCATTGGACCTCTTAATGCAACAGCACCTGCCACTGTGGCACCTGCTGGTTATCAAACAGCACAAAGAAATAAATATAATGCTTTCATGACTGGAGAAAAAGGTTGTAAATTTAGAGTACCTTTGAGTTTATTATGTGAAGTTTTTCAAATGAAAGAACATTTTGGAAAATATAAACCAATTAGATTGGAACTTTATATTGAAAATGATATGAATCAACTATTAGAAAGAGTAAGACCTATTGTAGACGCTGACATAACAGCGCTTGCTAATGTGGGAGTGGCTTTTAAAAACCCAATGATATATTGCAATACGTATAGACTCAAACCCAGTTTACCCTTGGAAAAATCTTTATATCTCAACAGTAAAAAAGACGAAATGTATACTTTACTACGTATTGCTCACTACGAACAAGTTGTCACCAATGTAGAAAATATTACAGAAGTCACTGTCAATTTGGGAAGTATAAAAAGAGCAGATCTTGTGCCTCACAGCATTATATTTTTTGTTAATTCAAAAAAAGAAAGTGATCATTTAAGCAAAGGTTGTTTTACACCGGTTGAAATGGCATGCAACATTATTAAAAAAATCACCCTTTATAATTACAGAAGAACATATGTTAATTCAGCAGGTGATACTACTGAATACGATTTGACAAAGCAAGACGATCAATGGACAATTTGGAGAAGTTACGCTTCCTGGTCTAATGGAAATACACCCTCTACTTTTAACAATAACAATTTTGCAGATTTTTATAATAGAGATGATGATAGTTTTTTGAGACATCCTAAATTATACTTTAGTACTGCTAACACTACCGAACCTTTAGTCATAGACACCACCAGCGATTTTAATTTTATCAACAATAAACCTCCTGCTACAATTGCTGGAAATAATTCGTTTCAAATCAATGTACAATTTACAGAACAATTTAAAGGTGTACTTGTTAGGTATTTGCAATATCCAGCTGCAGTTGTAGAAAGCGGGGTAAGAGACGAAACTGAAGTCAACTATATTCCTACCAAATTTAAATCGTCTTAATTTATTATAAAAAACAATTTTACTTTTATTAAACGAACCCTATTTGTATTTACTATTTTATAACCAAACGACTATTTATTTCTAAAAAAAATCTCAAAATCAAAAATCTTGTTTTTTTTTTATTTCTTGTGTTAATGGCTCGCAGGCGTACGAGAAGAAGCGGTCACCGTCGTCGTCATCATAGAGGTAGCGCACGACATCATAGAGGGAAAGGAAAATTTTTTACCAAAGTTAAAAATTTTGCTAAACGTTTACTAAAATCAAACGTAGGAGGCTACGCTTTAGATTATCTTCAAAAGCAACGCAATGCGTAAAAAATTTTGTTGCACCGCTTGTAAAATAAAAAAAAATTTATGTTAAAAAAGAGGGAGGGGAAGAGTTTATTTACCTCCTTTAAAAGGCGCAGGTAGAAAGCGCTTAAGAAGACGAAGAAATTTAGGAACAGGAGATTTAGCAAACACTTTAAGAAAATTTAAAGTTTACCATTGGTATGTAGCTTAAAAGAAACAAATGCAAAAAACTAAATTTGATCATGTTAAAAAACTCAACTTTACAATATAAATTTACTTTAACCGACCTCAAACATGTCGTAATGCATAGAAAGAGAGGAAGAGGATGAGTTTATTTACCTCCGTTAAAAAGCCCAGGTAGAAAACGTTTAAGAATACAATTAAGAAAACGCATGCGTGGTAAATTTCTTCCCTTGTTAGCTGCAGTTTTAGCACCGACTTAAATATCGTCTCTTATACCGCGATAAAAAAATGTATAAAAAAAGACATTATAAAAAACATTATAAACATAGAACAAGACGAATGCGTGGAAAATTTTTTGGATCTCTTTTAGGAATGGTATCTAAAGCCGTTTTACCTTCCTTTACTAGCGCTCTTCTACCTACCATTGGTAAAGCTGTTTTGGGTGGAGCTATCTCTGGTGGAATTTCGTACGGTATTAATAGAATTGGAAAATAATATTTATAATATATAATATAAAAAAATTTACAATTCGCTTTTTATTATTTTATTACAAATATATAATCACAACATTGTTCCAAGTAATATAAAAGCTGCCAATAACGCTCCAAATAAATATCCTCCCACTACAATAACAATAAACAAGCTCGAAAGTGCTAATATCGTCAATATTTTTCTTTATTAATACACTTCAAAATATCGAATACGATTCCCATGCGAGTCGTTCGTACTACCATTATCTATTGGAGGATCAGGTTTGTAAGGTTGAACTACTGCCACTGTCGTTGGAGTTTGAAATTGTTGTAACGGTTTACTTTTCCAATTCCATTCGTTATGATCCTACTTTTTTTATTTTTTCACTCTTTATATACTTTTTGTCACGCTTCATCAAACAAATTAAAATTCCTCTATTATGTCTGCGCACACGCATTACGGATCATTAAACTAATTAAAATTCCTTTTTTTGCTCAAGCCGTTTCTCGCTTTAGTCACTTTTTTTTAGACCCTCATTTGACAGCCTCATTTGACGGTCCCCCTCATTTTAACTTTTTAAACAACTTTTAACTCTTCCCTGAACACGGAAATCCCCAAATTAAAATTCCTAACATTCTTTTACTCAGGCCCTCCCCCCCTCCCTCCCCCTCCACCTTTTCACACAATTGGAGGCTGAACTATTCCCGCAACACGCGCATTACGGATTAAATTAAAATTTTTTACACCTGATTCTCTATTAAATCTGCGCACTAGCATTACGGATCAAATTAAAATTTTTTACACCTGATCCTGTATTATAAATGCGCACGCGCATTACGGATCAAATTAAAATTTTTTACACCTGATTCTCTATTAAATCTGCGCACACGCATTACGGATCAAATTAAAACTTTTTACACCTGATCCCCCTTTTTTTTTGCTCAGGCCCCCTTTTTTTTGCTCAGGCCCCATTTTTTTGCTTTTTTGTAGACCTTCCCCCCCCCCCTTCTCAAACAAGTGGAGGCTGAACTCTTCCCGTAACACGGAAATCCAACATACTATATCATCACACCCTACGCTTTGTTGGATATAATATAAAGATGCAGCGGCGTACCGGGGATTTTTGCGCACAGGGTAAAAATAAATAAAATTTTTATTTACAATAAATTTAAAAAAATGTTCTTATGTAAAATAGTTTTTTTTTCTTCTTTTGTTTCTTTTTTCCCATTTAAGCCTTCATGCCGTACCCAGTAAGCACAGATCGTACAGATAAAACATTTAAAAAACTGTAATATTTGTTTCAATAAGTTTTTTAAACGTTTTAAAAACGTCCTGTGCGTACTGGGTAGACAATTGCCCCTTTGCCACCTCTCCTCGCAACGCGACTGTAAAACTTTATAACGCAAAAGAGTTTATAATAGCTTATTACACAAAAGAGTTATATTAATAAAATGAACTAAAAATATAATTATTACTAGAAAAAACTTTCGTATTACATTTAATAAATTTAAACTAAATTAAAAAATTCCAAATTTTTGTACAAAAACATCAACATTTGAAAACATGCAGTTGTCATTCTGTTTCGCTTTGCATACAAATTATTTAATGCGTCAGAGAAAAGGCGCTCACAAGGTGCACTGGTAGCAGGTGTACACAAAATCATTGTTGAAATACAATACAATATTGGAAACACATGTTGATTTTGATGCCAAAAGTGTAAAACATTTTGATCATGTACTGACAATTCTATATAGCCACTAATTTCTTTTTTTAAATCTAAACTTATTGTTATGCCACTATCATTTCCTGAATCATCATTTTCATCGTAAAATGATAGCTTAAATTTTTTTGATTTGATTGTCACCTTTTTAACTGGAATTATTTCACAAATTTTTTTTGTCAGGTAAAAATTTGAAAAAAATTCCTTCAAGCATTTTAAATGTCATACTTTTCTAAGAACTAAAAACTTTTATAGTTTGGATCCAAAAAAGTGGCTCATAATAAAAACGAATTGTTCTCTAAATCATATGAGTCTTTGTAAGTTTTTAAAGATTCTAATAAATGCAATTTTAAATTCATAATTAAAGGAGGGGTTTCACTTTTTTTCTTATTTAGTTGCTTTTCAAGGTACTTTATACTTGGAATAATTAAAGAACATGTTGCATAAGTATTGTCTGAAAGGAAAAAAACAATTTTTCTGCACTTAGTTAATGTTTTTGCAATAAAAAAGAATTTAGATGAACGATCATTTTCACCTTCTTTAACTAAATCTATGACATATTTTACTGCTAATTGCAAAACATGCCCCATGCATCTTATTGGTTGGATGTTTAAACTAACTTTTCAAGAATTTAAACAGTTGCGTACGTTACTCGCGTTGTCGGTACACTCATTATTTTATCGTCTACACTCATTATTTTATCGTCTACCTTGAATTTTTCTAAAATTTTCCGTAACGCTTTCTACCAACATAAATGAAACACAATAGGCAATAATGAATATCAAAAGACTTCTATTAATCTAATTGCTATTTTCTTTTGATAAACCACTAATGTTTCGCTTCTTTTTCGGCGTTATAATTTCGTAATCATGTTCAAGATGATAACCTAGTATACTTTTTGATGTTTCACTTGAGTACTTTTTAGATCAGTTATTACTACATTCATTGTATACCCATTTTGAAGTTTCCTCCTCATCTGAGTAATACTCGTATGTCGTTTTATTAGCTTCCTCAATGGACTGTGTATCAATTTCAATTTCTTTTTGACTGGATAAAAAACTTAAACTGGTTTTGCAACCGTTTTGAATTGGAGAAAACGTAATATTGCTTGACGTAGTTTAATAATTTAATTTCTTAAAATAAATTTAAAGATATTGTTTAGAAGAACTATTTATCTAGTATGAAGCAGGAAAGGCAGAAGTTTTATGCAATAAGGGCATTGCATAAAATTTGTTGCGGTGAGAAATTTAATGAAGTTATCACAATCAAATTAACTCAAAGACATTCATTAAATTTCCTTTAAATTTCAGAAATATCAAAAACCATATTTGATTTGTGAAAAATAGGTAAATAAAATGTTTTGTCTGTACATGTATTGCCCCAAATGATATTTTACTGAATTAATTAACAATCGGATTTTTAGCAGAATAACTTGGTTAAAACAGCTGATATTTTAATAAAAAATAATTTCATACAGAACCAATGACGGATTAAAGTATTTCAGGCTTTAGGCAGAGACACTTCGAGGGCCTAATTTGATGCCAACTGAGGGTCTTTTCAAAAGGCTTTTTTTAACTGCTTTTTTTTTATTAAAATGTCATGTCATGGCCCATAAATTTAGGCATTTCACTACCAAATTTTTTTTGGAAGTTGTATTTTGATAAACCATTTTTTCTGTTTAAATTAAATCATAAAATTACTAATATTAAACAATATTAGTAACAAAAACATTTAACTAACATATGCTATTTAATTTATTATTTTTCCTTTTAATTTAATACGGTATATATCTATATCTTTTATATAAATGTTTCAGATTAAAATTACGAGCCTTTTTTTTAAGCAGACCTAAGGTAACTGCTTAGTTTATCTTATAAAAAATCCGCCGTTATATCGAATGTATAATAAGTTAATTTATTTTTTACAATTTTTAAAATAAAAAAAAAGTAAATAGTTTAACAGTTATTCAATTAAACAATAAAAGTTTAATAAAAAAATTTAATCGTCCTAATTTTATAATCTAATTGTCGTAAGTAAATATATTAGCGCTTTAAGAATGTAGAGCTAACTAATTTACGAGTTTTTACATCAAAAAATGATTCGAGGTGTTACATAAAGGAAATCCGAATATAGTTCCGGCACAAAACCTAACTTTAAAAAAAATATTGCACCATCTATTTTTTATAAATTTGTTTCACATAATTCTTTTTATTATTACATATAGTTTAAATAAAAAATTGAAAACTATTGCTCTTGAAAAACCTGAAAAACTCTGAAAAGCAAACCTTTAAATTCATGCGCTTTAGCAAATTACAACTGTAAATTGTAACTTACAGAAATTCGTAAAGGCAAATGAATAAATTCTTGGAGATCTAACCTCTTTACAACTAACACATAACATGATTTATAAAAATTATTTTGAATAATAGTCATAATTTGGGAGCTTATATAATTTTTAGGCCAACTTAAAGTTTTTTTTAATAAGTTGCATTTTTTAAGATATTTCATTTTTAAAATGGTTGTAATCACCTCTGCTACTTACACGGCCGGCGCAAGTTGGTATCACGTCCAGAGCGCCATTAAAATTGTTGCTGACTGGAAAAGAAAATGAAAGTCTTCACTTTTTAAAATTTGCTGACTGGCTGGTCTGAAAGGTCTACAATTCCTGATAGACTTATCTAAAAAAATCAAATTTGCCAACCAAATGAACTAAAAGTTAATTGATGGGGTTTCACACACTTTACAACCAACCAGCCCACTTCTTCACGCCGGCATCTCGTTAAATTTCTGGATATTTTTATTATTTTTATTTTTGCGGTATTTTGCGGTACAACGATCATGTACTAACAAACTTTTTTTTTTAAAATTCTGATAGAGTTTTAATTAAAGTTCATGGTGTCGTTTCTGTCAGAATTTTTGAAAATAATTATTTTTCTTTGGCGCCTCTAGGACTTCTGTCGAGTGCGACAAACTGTCCTTTTCTCTTTCCCCATTCTCCTCTCGGCGGCCCTGAATACTTGTCGACTTTTTATTTAGATAAAAATATATTATTAATATAATAATAAATATATAAACATAATTAATTTATATAGTATAGTTATTAATAACTATATTAAATAAATTAATTGTATTATATATAATATAATTAATTTATATAATATAGTTATTAATAAATATATTATACAAAATAAATATGTTATATATTTATTAATATATTAATAATATTTTATATATATTTTTAATTTATAAAATAATTTATAAACGGACAAGTTTGGCGAAAGGGACAGTTTGTCCAAGGCGACAGATGTCCAAGGGGAGTCAAAGAAAAAGAAGGTATCTGAAAAAAAAAAAAAGATTCTTTCCCTGAAAATATTGGAAAATTTTTAGAAATAGAGGCGCTGACTTGGTTTTTCTGTCCCAGGCGGCATAAAGGCTATCGACACCAATGCTAGCATTATTAAGACTTAAACTTTAGTCGACTAAATTAAATTAGCTAAAAAGTTTGTCGACTATTTTTAGTTAACTAAAAAGTTAGTTGACTAGTTTTAGTTAACTATAAAACTAATCGGCTAGTTTTATTTACGGTTTTTTAAGTTTAGTTAGTTGCGATTTTTAGTTTTGGTCACCACACTATATATATATATATATATATATATATATATATATATATATATATATATATATATATATATATATATAAATATATATATATAAATATATATATATATATATATATATATATAAATATATATATGTATATATACATATATTCACAGCACTGTATATATATACATATATATATATATATATATATATATATATATATATATATATATATATATATTTATATATATATATATATATATATATATACATATATATATATATATATATATATATATATACAGTACTGTGAATAAGTTTTAGACCACTTACACTTTTTCAAAAAATCCCGGAGAATTCTTCTCTAATATTTAAGTTTGTAGTTCTAAATTATAAACTTACTAAAACACATGCATTTCACACAAAATATGGATTAATTACAAACTTTTTAATGTCAAACTTTATAAAAAACTCTTATTATTTTCTATGTCCTCCTTTTGCCTCAATCCCAGCCAATATTCGCCGGGGAATAGATTCATACAAGTTAGTTATAAAATCCTGGGGTATGCTATGTCATTCTCTTTTAAGTACATTCATCAGCATTTCGTGGAGCATGTTCGACCTTCTTTCTGTCCAAGTAATCCCAAATATGCTCAATTATATTTAAAACTGGACTCTGGGGAGGCCTGGTCATCAATTCCAGTACTCCTTTACTCTGCCATTTCATTTAAATAATTTTTTGCCACTCAGGAACAATGTTATGGGTCATTTTCCTGCTGCAGAATAAATATACGACCTATAATTCTCATTCCGGATGATACAGCATGATGCCTTAGGATATCCACATAAAGTTCCCCGGTGAGTTGCCCCTCTATTTCGATCAAATCACCTACTCTAGATGAAGATAAACAGCCCCAAACTTGTGAAGAGCCTCCTCTGTGTTTAATAGTAGAGTTTAAACACTCGAGCTGATACGCTTCTTCAATTCTTCGAAAAATTTCGAATTTGGACTCATTGGTTTACAGAACCCAATAAAATATTTCCTAGTCCCGATCTTTGAGTTGTTTTACATATTTAAATCGTTTTTCTTTATTGCCACATTGCAATAATGGTTTTTGAATTGCAACACACCTCTTAATCCCGATTTAAGTAGGTGCCGTCGAATAAAAGAAGACATTTTTCCCAGTTGCTTTGTTAATGTCTTTTGCCAGTTCGGTTGATGCTCTTCTTGTATTTCTTAATGATAGGGTTTTTAAATATTCATTGTCATCTTTTGTTAGTTTAGGAGGTCTACCACTTTTCTTTTTATCTTCAAAGTAGCCGGTTTCTCTGATTTCTGTAACAGCATTCTTTAAATATCCTGTTTTGGATGTATTTATTATGACACATCGTCTTAATAAATAAACAAACAAATCCCTCATGTTTCCAACAAGGCTAAAAGCAATCATTAATTAGAGTTGGAAGTACCCGGAAGAGAAAAGATGAAGATTGTAGAGCAAGATAACGATTGAAAGACGTCTTAAAAGATTGCAAATTATATGAATCAGGAAAACAAGATAAAGGAAGCAAATTCCAAAGAACTGAGGTTTGAACAAAAAAACTAGACGAATAAGAGTTTTTGGAGCACTTAGGAACAGTTACAGAAAAAATTGAGACTTAATTGAATGACGAGTAACACAAGAATGAATTTTAGTAGATGGCGCGAGAGACGCTAGCTCTTTAGAGAAGTGCCCATTATATTATATGTAGAAAAGATAAAGTGAAGCAACATTACGGCAATGTGATAATGGTTTGAAGTTGGCTACAAGAGCAGATCCAACTATGTTTACAATGCATTTTTGCACCTTGTCTAAAAGAGAAAGGAAATTATTAGAAGATCCGCCCGAGATATGGCAAAAGACATTTGTCTTGAAATTTCTAAAGCTTTTGATAAAGTTTGGCATGCTGGTCTTCTCGAGAAGGTTTTTTCTTACGGTGTATATGGTAACATCTTAAAGATTATTAAATCCTTCCTTTCCAATTGTAGTATAAAAGTTGTCCTCGATGGACAGCACTCTTCTTCTTATTCTGTAACTTCAGGAGTTACTCAAGGTTCAATCCTTGGCCCTATACTCTTTTTGATCTACATTAACAATCTTTCAAAAAATAATATACTTTTTATCTACTCCACCTGACACAACTGGCGTTACCCAACTCGTTGATCAAATCAAGCAGAAATTGCTCTCTGAATACTAAATACTAGTATTATAGTAAATAATAAATACTAAATCTGTACTTTATTCTTCGTTTATGACAATCAACTGGGAAGATTTTATAAATATACTCGCAGAGTTATGGCAAGAATGGGCATCAACACAAACAATCAATGCAGGTAAAAAAGCTGGCATTTCAAGGACTCAGCGTTAAGTGGATGCAGGAAGATAAGTTTTTACAAGCTGAGCTGTGTATTCATGAAAATACTAAAAATAATCAATTATCAACAGCAATAACAACTTCATCTCCAAAAGATTTTCGCTATGGCTCAGCAAGATATTGGAAACATAAATACAAAAACGCCATGGAAGCTTATCAAACGGTATCTGATAAATCAATATCCAAAGTAGCACCTAAAATAAACAAAGACAATGTTAGAGTTACAAAGGTTTACGCCACAATAGAGGGGAAAATATATTGGAAACGGTTTCTTCAATCAAGGAAGACAAAGACAAAAAGGTGAAAGCTATTAAAGAAAGGAAATCCAAGCAACAACAACAAATTGAGACATTCTATAAATGTAAGGAAGTATGTACATGTCGAAAGAAAGTTTGACCAGCAATTGAGCTTCGAGATTCACCAGGATCTTAATTATATACTTTTTTATTTTAATTTTTTTTTTAGGTTTGCTAATGTTATTAAAAAAATTATCAAAAGTAATCAGTGAGGTTTGCTATATAGTTTTTGAATTGGTACCTCAAAACCAAAAGGTGCAGCACCTCAAAATGCAAGATATTTTAAAAGGAGATTTTAAGAAAATTGGATTTATTTTCCGCACGCATCTTTTTAGCACTATTTTTGGAGTCTTAAGGCAACATTTCTGATAAGTTTCTGCAAACTTATTTTTAAAAATGCTTGAAATATTCAAAATTAGTTTTAAAAAATGTATTAATAACTTGTAGACTTTTTTCAACACCTTTGTAATTTATACAATTTTAAAGTATTACATGTAATATTTTTTTATTTATGACTTAACATTATAATCTTTTTTTCAGATTATTCAACGCTTTCAAACAACATAGAACTCGATTTAAAAAAATTAAGTTGTTGATTTATTTCCAACCTGGCATTCTGAGGTCCCACCTGCATTCTGAGGTCCTTTTACCTGTATAGGGTTTGAATGTTTAACAACTTTTTAAATTCACTTACATTTTTTAATTTTATTTTAGAATTTTTTGAAAAAAGCTTGGGGAATTCGAAATGGAACACTACAATAGAGAACAGCGATCAATAATTTTTGAATTTTATTTTCAACATTGTTGAAAGTGTCTATCGTTGTTTTTTTAATATGCTCACTGAATCTTCACTCCAACAATAAACCGCCTGGTTGCATATCTTCGACAACGTGACACAGCATCACACCTTCCATGTACCCAAAGACCACAAACGGTCCAAACGGAAACAAGTATTTACCTTGTTATGGATAGACAGTTGTGCCAAACCTCTACTTTTTGATAAATAGACATTTGGAACAACTGTTAATATTGCGGAAGTCCGTTCAGAGGATCAGCAACGGCTTGATTATGCCGTTTCATTGCGACAAAAAGCAGAAAAAAATCGCATTAATAATTTCATTAACAATTTGACTATGAGCAATGAAATCCATTTCTAAATAAATGGTTTCGTAAAAAAGCGAAATTATTAAATACAGGCTAAAGAAAATCCAAGAACAGTTCATCAGCAACAATTACACCCACTTAAGTGTACTGTTTAGTGCGGTGTATCGTCTGAAAACATCACTATTTTTTTGAAAATGCACATGGCACCAGAGTTGTGGTTCATAGTGCTGAATATCAACGATGCCGGACAACTTTTTGTGCCAGCCGAACTTTTAAGCAAGCCGTAGAAAACCATCTACAAGTGTGGTTCAAGCAAGATTGAGCCATAGCCCACACTGCAAGGAACAAAATGACTCTGTTACGCGACCTCTTTGGCCGAAGCATTATTTCGCTTAGAAGTGATTTCAACTACCCTCGGAATTTACAAGACTTAACAGCGCCAGATTATTTTTTTGAGGATTATTTAAAAAAAGGTATACGTAAATAAGCCAGCGACCATATCAGAGCTAAAACAAAATATTCGCAATAAAATTCAAGTCATAACAATAGAAATTTTGCTAAAAATTTCCAGTGTTAAAACTTGAATTACGAATATGAAGCACAAATATGGAAATATGAAAAAAATTATAACAATTAACCATTAAATAAAAAAGTTATACACATTCAAACCATTTCGGTATTTTTGCGCCCTATATATATATATATATATATATATATATATATATATATATATATATATATATATATATATATATATATATATATATATATATATATATATATATATATATATATATAGATATATATATAACAAAATCTTTAGATATATATATATAACAAAATCTTTAGAGCTTAAACAGCTGACTTGACGCAATTAAATGGAACCTATGTTACTTAAATTATTACCAGAAAAAATCGTTGACTTAAATATATTTTTCAATATTGCAATAAATTTTAGATAATATTTTGATATCTTTAGGTAATCTGACGCTTTGAACCTGTATTATTTAGATCTGAGTTTTTCACCTAATAATTTATTGCAGAAATTTCCAATAAAAATTAGTTTAAAGTAATTTTTTGTGCAAAAATTTTATTAGAACTAATAATTAAGATGTTGAAATATTTAATCTTTTGTTATTTAAATTTTTTTGGTTGTGCGGAAATATAAAGTAATTTATGCGGAAATATAAATAAAAAAAATGAAGAAATATAAATTAAAACAGAAAAATCAAATAAGAAAATATAAGTAAGAAAATAGGAAATTAAAAAAATAAAATATGAAAATTAAAAAAAAATTGTAAATTACAGGGTCTATTTTTAATCTTTTTTTTTTGGTTTCATACTTTTTTTATTCCTCGTTTTAACTTTTTTCCGCACTTTTTAGTTTTTATTTCCGTAAAATTTAATTTGTATTTCCGCATAAATTAGATTATAGGGTCGTTTCCACACTTACCGTGAGTTTTACAAAAATTATGTTTAAAGTTAAAAGTTAAAACCCTGTTGTATTTCATCTGGTAAACTTATGATCTTATATGTTTCAGTTTCAGGATCTTTTCCAAAAATGATACAACTGGAGGTATTTAAGATCATCTTTCCACCCTACATGTTTGTCAGCAATTTCAAACTTCTCTTAAATACTTAAATCAATGCACTTTTCAATAAAGTTGATGAGAGAGAAAGCTGACAATGTCGCACTTGAATGGTTCTCTTCTAAATAAGGAGCTGGAGCAACAGTTGACTCAGAACAATTTTTTTGTAGTCAACACTGTTAGCATCAAATGGAGAAATTCCGGTATTTTTAAAACTAGTTTTAATATTATTTGCCATAAAAGGATCGATTATAAAAGAATTTAATGCTTTTGGTTCATTTTGATTTTTGATTTCTTGTCCTTCATGGTCAATACGCCATTGTCGACAAAAACATTTTCACTGTGCATTCATTGGCCAAAAAACTACCACATCGAGCGGTTGCAAAATATGTGTTGCGTTCGGGAACAAAGCAACAAGAATTATTCCATTTTTAGAGCAAAACTCACAAAGTTCTATTGAACTTTGTGAGTTTTGCTCTAAAAATGTGACGCATGATTATCTAAAAAAATAATAACTGGTAGAGGAACTTCTTCTTTTATCAAAGGTGAATAAAAAACGTTTGTATTATACCCAAAAAAACATTCTGCGGTCATCCAATCATTTTCACTTTTTCCAATACCCTTTTTTTATTACTTAGAGCACTTTCTTCATATGTATTTTTTCCTCATTTACCAATTAATAAGTTAGTTTTTGGTGACAACTGAAAACCACTCTCATCCATATTGAAAACGCGCGTCGAATCATTTAAATATTTAGCTTTTTTACCTAAAAGCTTCGGAATTTCAGTAAAAAAATCTCTTATGGCTTTTTCAGTTACTCCCCCTCTTGCTCGGTTTAAGTATTCACCTCGTTTTTGAAATAGCTGTTTGTGAAGGCGAAGTACATAAAACCAATCTTTTACAGGACTGTTGTTAGTAAATTGTGTTTTTATATTGTTGGAATTCAAATATTTTGTGCACAGTATTTAATAACTGTACTACAGACATGGCAAATTCCATTCTGGTGCATGTTAGTAACCACTCGACTAACTTGTTTTTAATTTGTTCACCTAGAACCGATTCATACCCGCAGTGTTGTATTTTCAAAGAATTTCTACCAGATATTTTATCACATAACGTCTGATATGGAATTCTAAACGTCTTTCTTGCTTTGTTCACAACCATACGTTGTTTAACACCACTAATTGTATCACATAATTGACTATTTGTATATTGAAATTTTTGTTTTGAGCTACAAACTTTTGTCTCATATTTTTGTTTTGCTATTATAAAGAATCTAAGTAAAGTAATGTTTATTTTATAGTAAAAAAGAAACAAGTTGGTTATTCATTGGACCTAAGATATACACGTGTACATGGAATGACATTTTTTTTAGTTTATACTTATCGTACATTCAGAAATACTACATTGATACTATAATGATGATTTAATTTAATAATATTAATAGTGATTCATGTCTTATTTACCAATTAAGTCATTTTAAAAATAAAATTTTATGTTGTCCTGTTTGATTTTCTTGTTTTATTTGAAACGCTTCTAACAGTTGGTACTTAAAAAAAGTATTTTGAAAGGCTGACGTAATAAACCCACTGAGTTCATGTATAAGTAATTATGTATTGTGGTTTCCATGTATTGTAATCACTGATCTCAAAATATAACGGGATAGCGGATTCTATTGTTTTTTCCAAAAAAAGTTGAAGCCGAAATTGGCTTCCCAAGATAACGGCGATTTTATTTCCATGCATTGAAAATGATATATATTTTAAACGGCTTTATCAAACTACAAAAGAAAATAATTAAATAAGCTTATAAATTTGTTAAAAATAAAAGAAATCAAATGAATTTTATAAACATTAGAGAAAAAAAAAGAAATTATTTTTTTGCATAATCGAATTTATTATTAAATGGCATTTACTAATTTAGTTAAGTCTTATGTATAATTTATGTACCTTTTAGTTCTTAGTTACCCAATACTGTATGCTAGAAGGTTAATAACATAACAGCGTGATAAACGGCTATCATTTCTACCTACAATTTTATATTCTCTACTTTTTGTAGCAAGCTGCCATTTTGTACAAATGCTACATGAATTGTTAACTGAGTATACAAAAACTTAGGGGTTCCTTCTAGAATTATATTATACTTGAATTCTATTATTGCATAAACTATTTGAATAAAATATTCTAAAGTGTCACTTATACTGGTAAAAAAAAACCAGGTCTGAATTATAGTTATTTATAACAACTTTTAAAACAAATAAAAAAGTAAATAATAGTTTCTTATAGTTTGAAGGATAATCACTCAATACAATTGAAGAAACAAATGTATGTAAAAATACATTTGTTTGAAAAAATGTATTTATGTCTTTATATAGAAATGTTCAAAACATTACCTCCTCTTTGCAATATCTCCTTAACTTTATTTAAATATCCTGCTTAAATGCTGTTAAGTATTATGGTTATATATTACAGCTTGCTGACTTTTTTATATTAATGAACTGTAAATAGCTGTTAAATAATTTTATAAATAATAGATTGATTATATGACATTAAATTTAAGAAAATGAATTGCAAAATAATATTATTAGTCCTAAAGAGATTACTGGTACACAAATGATCTTGTATAATCAAAAAAGTGATTTCATTGGATATTTGTCAGCAATTAAATCTGCTCAAGGTATTTCTTGACTGGGTTGAAAAAGAAGGTTCACCATTAAATTATTTATTAACATATAAGCTCAGTCAAAATCATCTAGAGCTCTTTTTTGGTGCTGTGAGATCTGCAGAAATGTTTAACAGCAATATCAATTGCCAACAATTCACATATTAATGACAGCATCAGAGATAAAACTCATATATATGTTTTAGACGATTCTTTTGGTGATTCCTGTACAAAAATATCTTTGACTAAAATTGAATTAATAAGAAAATAAGATTTGTTGGAGAGAGAACCAACTGTTAGTGATCACGATAATGCAGATACTCCAAACTGCAACAATCTATTAGAATACAAAAAAGCTTTGATCTCTTATATTGCTGGATACGTAGCTAAAATGACTTAAAAAAAAAATATCCTCATTAAATGTCAGAATGCACTAGTACTCCCTTTTCATTTAAAACAAAATAGCTTTTTAAAATTCGAAGACATTGGAGGTTTGATTAAACCAACCATAAGTGTTATTATCATATGCAAAGAAACTAAAAGGTGTTTTCAAATTAATTGGTTGCTTTAATAGATTGCCACTTTCCAAATGAAATAGGAATTCAAAATGCATTAGCAAGTGCTGTTTTGAGATCAGTCAATTTCTTGAAAAAAATAATTGAACTAGCTCCTCATGTTTGACTCAACTATAAGCGATAACAATATATTTTCCTTGTTTCAGCTCATTTGGCAGTTTGGCTGACAAATTAATTACAAAAACAAATATATATATATATATATATATATATATATATATATATATATATATATATATATATATATATATATATATATATATGTTTGTGATTTAAGTAAAGTACAACCAAATAAAATAAGACACAAATAACTATATAAAAAAATTCTAGAAGGAACCCCTGAGTTGTATGTACTCACAGAGCTCAGCTAATAGTTCATGCAGTATTTGTAAATTTGTGATATCTATTTGAAAAACTAATTTCATAATAGTTTATTTTAAAAAGATATTCAGCTGCCTACCATGCAGTTGTGTTATTAACCTTTTAGCACACAGCATTGGGTAGTTAAGAACTAAAAGGTGCATAAATTGTATTATAAACAATATTAAATAAATAATTTATTGTAAAACTAAAATTCAAAGAAAGTAAATAAATGAAAAATAAACAAAATATGAATAAAATTATTTCAGTTTTTCAAGCTTAAAATAATTATTCAAAAGTTGTTTGGAAATTATTAACTTGGATAACTACTAGTTCCTTATTTGTTCTTTACTAATGTTAAATAAACTAATTCTTAATTAAAAAAACTGAAAATTTTTATCTTATTTAATAACATTTATTTATCTTTAAAAAAACAAGATATTATACAAACTTATTGTCTAGAGTATATTTTGTTAAACAATACATAATTTAGAAATTTAAGTAAATATATAATATTGCCTTTTTTTTAAATTATTGTTATGGAAAACCAAAAATTATATTAATATTTGAGGCATGTACATTTCAAAATATTTACATATGTAAATGACATAAAAGTTCGTATTAAAAATTTCTTCATTTGTAATCAACAGAAACCGTCGCCATCTTGGCAGGCCAAAACTGGCTTCAAAAAATTTGCCGTATACGCTATCCAGTTATATTTTGAGATCAGTGATTGTAATAGAAGTGCATGACTATTTTGTTGATACACAAAATATGAAAAAAAAAAAATTACTTTTTGCAAAATTTATTTTTGTATTTAAAACTTACGATAAGCGTCGACTTATGGTAGATGTGAAAACGACCCTAATTCTTAATAATTTTATTTATATATCCGCATCTGGGTGCAGATTCACAACACTTTCGTAAGTCCAAAATTTGCGTAAAGTTTGCGTAAGTTTTGCTTAAGTTCAAAATTACGCTAAGTGGTATTCACAAACCTTGCGTAAACAAAAACTTCAAAATTCCTTAGTTTTTACTAACGCAAAAAGTCTAAAAAACGGTATTCACAGCATTTTCCTAAAAAGTGCTGAGCAAACTTTACGAAAGAAAAGTTACGTCTGATATTTTCAAATCAGCTAATAATAATTAAAAATGGCGTTTTTATTATTATGAAAGATTTCAGATTTTGTTTGTTATTGCCAATAAAATATAATTTTATCTTAATTTTATACTGCTATACGTTAAGTTATTTATTTAAATAATACAAAAATAGTTTTTTTTTAAACAACAACAACAATAGCAGTATATTTACCAAAAATTTAGATGTACTACATAAACTTTTCTTTATAAAACTTGTTTTCACCTTAAATTTAAAGTTAAAAAAATATACACTCAATCTATATAATGAGTAGTTCACTCTCTCATAGCCTAGCTAAAACAAGGAGAGCGACCATAGTATGGATATATCATATAGTTTTGCAGTATGCCGATAACTTAATTAATAAATTAACTTAATAACTAGTTATTGTCATACATCAATGCTATATAATCATCATATCATAATGATACATCATAATGATAATACATCATAATGATGCATTGTAAGGATAAAGGATACATCATAATGATGTATCCATACTATATTAACTTATGGTTGTATCTATACTATACTATCTATACTATATTATACAAAAATATATACAATAATATTATTGAAGTATATACTTTAACTTGCATAACTAGCATAAAGAGAGAGAGAGAGAGAGAGAGAGAGAGAGAGAGAGAGAGAGACTCACTCTCTCACTCTCTCTGTGTGTGAGAGAAAATATTTGTCCTATTATAGATACAATATTCACAAAAATATGTAATTAATTCATTAGTTTTTCAAATATCTTTTTTTTTTTTGAAATTTGTAAATGAGAACAAGGCTATTTCAAAATACAATAATGCTAAAATTGTATCTGAGTAATCAGGCTATTGAAGTAAAAAAGTATAATAACCTAAATATTAAACTTACTTTAAATTATGATGCTATGTTTTTCGATAATTTCAATTATCCAAAGGTATTAAAAATATTAAGATTATTTTGAATAATAATGCTCTGTTTTTAATTATTTCAATTATCAGGAGATATTATTAATATCTACGGATAATTTAAATTATTAAAAAAAAAGAGCATTGTTTTTTAAAGCCTAATTTCTTGGTAAATAATATTGTTATTTGCAAATAATAAATATATTCTTTTTTAGTTTAAATCGTTTTGGTAGATTTTTTTGTATATCTATATGAAATCTCATTGGTGTAGTTTGTTATTGCAAAGAGCAGAAATTCCATAAAAAGTTCCTTGATCCACCAGTTAGTCCAAATGGAGTGATAGTGTTTTTCAAAATTCAGTAAAATTATTATCTGTTGCTGTTGAAAATAGTATTACAACTCTTGAGATGAAATCATATTGTTCACACTGGTTGTAGCTATTAGATTATACTGTATTTGGTGTCTTGAAACCCTAATACAATACTTGTTGTTATGATTTAATCAATACTTGCTCTGTCAAAGAGTTAAACTTTTTTAAACTGCATGTACCCGATTCACAGAGTTAACTTTATGTTATCCATCAAATATAAAAATCATGTTTTAATTCGTGCAAGTATGGTACCATAAATTCTGAATCTGAAATATCATTGAAAAAAAATTTACAAAAAACAAGTGGGTTTTAATTCAAACTCAACTTTTATTAATTAATACAATTGAAACATTTTCCATAACATATTATGAAAAGTACAATGTATTTTTCATAATATGTCATGGAAAAGTTTTTGAACTTTTGCTTATGTTTTCAAAATGTTCCTTGTATTTCTGACAATAGAAATTTTGTTTATAAATAGTTTCAAAATATACAAGAATGCAATCAAATGTATTTTTTGAATTTATTGAAGCAATTTCTTTATTTGATGAAACTGTCATTCCCTATTGCAAATAAAAGTGTTTTTGATTCAAGTCAATTATATGATAAAACAAAACTACTGAAAAAAATTTAACAATTACCATGATGTTTTCTTATACCTAAGGGTATATGAAGTAAGAATGAAAACAAGAAGTTAAAAAAAACACTTTAGTTTAGCACTTCCATTATTTTATGAACGTGAAATTTTATGCTTAAAGTACTTTATTTTAACTTCCTGAAGCAATGCAAGATAAGTTGCATGATCTGATCAGGGGTGAACCCAGACCTTTTTTGGTACTATAGGACCGGTATGGGCCCAAAAATAATGACTCAAAATATCAATTTCTTGTTGTTTTTCTTTTTCTTTTTATATTAAAAATAGAAAAAAAGTTCTTTCAAATGCTAGTTTTCTGCATATTTTAGCTAGTTTATTTAGCCAGTAATGTTTACAAAATAGGTTTGCTGCAAGTTTAGAGTTAGGGTTGAATAAAACTAATGGGCATTCACTGATGGCATCATACAGGAAGCCGAATAATTATCTTATATAAGCCAAGGATAATACAATTTATATTACCCATTTGGATTTGAATAAATATGCCCGAATTATTTCTTAATGAGTGCTTGTAATATTTATATTTAAAATAATAGATGTGTAGCATTTTGTTAATAACCGATGTCTCATTTAAAAAACCAACCGACTCCTATTTGTTCCATTTTTAATCCAATTATTAATTATTTTGATTATTTTGCTGATAGATACTCAAAATAGATTAAAAGAATGTTTATGCTATATAAGCTATTACTTTTAAAAGTAATCGCATGTATATGCTATATGGGGCAATTCAAATACAAAGAAACACATTTTTGCTGTTTTTTTGACTCCCTTCTTTGTTTATGTAACATTTTAAACAATCTCTCCCCGCCCTATTTGAAACGTGACATTATTTTTTAACAAATATATATTTTTGAGTTTGTACTTTTATGCTAAAGGTTTACAATTCCGCTGTGATTAGAATTTAAATTTTAAAAATTTTGTTATGTGGCTAACCATCCCCTCTCCTCCACCCCATATAAGAATGTCACGTATTATTTGAATAGCTCCTATATGGTTTGCTACATTTTTAAATATAGCAACAACAAAAACAAAAACAAAATAAATTGTAAGTAAAATTAAGCCCTGTCATTGAAAAAGAAACATTCACTGTTTGGTTACATTGCCCTGTGTGTCTTAATAAAAAAAAAAATAGTTATACTAACTACTTCCTTTATACAAATAGTTATAAAATATTTGCCTTAAATTTTAAGTAAGTTTTTGCGTAAGTTTTTGCCTAAGTTTTGCGTAACTCATGCGCAACCTTAACTTTACGCAAATGCTGCGAAAAAGTTTTGAATACCAAATAGTTACGCAAAAAATATTTTGCGTAAGTTTTTCGTAACTTTTGCTCAGCTACGCAAGAGTTACGCAAAAGTTGTGAATCCGCACCCAGTAACTGATCATTCCGCACCGCACTCCGTAACTTTATGTGTTTGCAAAGCGCCAAAAAAATTTCCATTAATAAGTTTTAATACAAATAATATGGATTCATTATCTTTTTTTTTAATTGAATTTTAGTAAAAAGTTGTTATTGTATATAATTTTGCACAAAGAAAAAAAAAAAAAAAAAATTATTATTATACTTTTGGTGCCAAAAAATTAACGCTATACTTTAGGAAATATTTTTAAAAAAGATTAAGTGTTGAAAATTTAAAAGCATTTTTGGATTAAATAAGCTCAAGAGGTCGTTAAAATCTTTTCAAAAATGATCTTACCTTTAAAAATAAACAAAATTTACGTTAGCTATAAAAATAGCCTAAATGTTCTTATATAATATAATTGCTTAATGTTATATTATTTACATAGGCTATGCATAAAGTTGTGCTTACTTAAGAAAACCCGATTAATAATTGCAATTGGTACGAGAGATTTATGAAATTGTTCGGTTTTCACTTAATTGTATTTTAGATAGGTCATTAGTTTAGTGCGCTGTCCTAAGTGTCGTTTCTGAGGGTTCATATCCACTCATAGGCATATAACATTTTTCAATTTTTTTAACATTGCCGTAATTATTTATTGCAAAAAATTTATAGCAAAAAAGATATCGATTTGTCAAACTAGATTTTAAAGTTTTCTTAATATATACGTTTTTTTTTACGGTAATCATTATTATATATTTCAAAAATAATTAATATTTACATATATACAATATTTGAAGAGCGTTAAAAATGCTGTTTTGCGCATGCACATTTAATAGTGAGATAAAATAATTATTAAGTGAGATAAAATAAAAATCCGTTGTTTATAATTTAAAATGCTGTCCTTGCATTTAAAAATATACGCAAGTCCGTTGCACCACAGCACAGTGGGACAGAATTCACTTTTACTGGACAAAATTCGTAACTAATTTAATATTAGAGCTATATTCACTAAAATTAACATGAGTACTAATAAGATGTCTGCGCTTTTTATGAAGTTAACAATTTTTTATTTCGTTGCTATAGATACCTTTATTTTGCTTAGCAACAATCTATTTTAGTTATCTGCAGATATTTTATAAGTGCTATATTCACTAAACTTGGCATAAGTACCAATATGAGATCACACTTCTTTTAAAAGTGATAATTTTTTAAATTTAGTTGCTATGAATATCAATTTTGCTTAGTTACCAGATACCTTCCTTAGTTAAAAAGTGGTAAATTGATATTTGAATATTTTATCGAATTTTTACCCACCTATATTGAATAACAATTGAGTATTTAGGTAAATAATGTTTAAGGAATAATAAAAGCAAAAAATAGTGCAAGAAATATTGTTAATTTTAAATTAAAAAATTATAAAACCTAGAACATCTAAAGGAAATGCTTTATGATTTGTTTGGTGTGATGTTGATTTACGCAGTGATGAAATAACAGGATCACTGGAAACTAGGAGTCTATTGATAAGGTCACTATTTGTTGCTCTTCTGGATGTTTCTCGGCTAAAGTTTTTGCGATAAGATTTGAAGTCTAAATTTTTTAGCCTCTTGAGCTTCCTCTGCCTTAAGTCCGATGGGTAATGTAAGGCTTTTAATTATATCATGTCCATGTATCAATACTTTGTGAACTAATTGAGCCATGTAATACCATGAATAAAGGGACACATATGGTCTAAAAGTGTCGAAACAAAAATTCTTGAATTTTAGGCAGTTTTTATTTCAAGAAAGCGTTACCAAGATAAGGTAAAATCTGAATACAAGATTTTATCAATACCCAGAATTTCAGCTATTTGTTCATATGCTGCAAAAGCACGCATTGAGGTATTGCCATCATTGCTTGTTCCAGAACCACCACTTTTAGGGAAATCAACAATAAGTCCCATTTTGTTCAAAAAATCAGTCTGAATCTTTTGTTTAGCTACAGGTGCCTTTACTTTGTGTTCTTTAGATCTTGCTTTCCACCTTCTTGTTACTTTTTTATATGCAATGTGCAATACCATCTCAAAAAATCGAATCCATGCATGAAGACTGGAAAGACCATATTCAAACTCTCTGTTAGTATAATCTATATTAGGAATATCAAGACTATTCATATTTTTTTGAGAGACACCACACATTGAAAAGCATTGGTATGAATTATTTTTATCAGATAATATCGTTTGAACCTTCCCATCAATCATTTTAAGTTCAATAATACAATTCACTTTAATAAAAGATCCGCAAACCTCTAATAAAATCATACCCAAGTTTTTTATCTCACTTTTAATGTAATACTTCTAATCTTCTTCAATCACCAGCTTTACACGTTAATGTCATTGTTTTTATTGCTTTGTCGTTCAATATCAAGTGCCTTAGCACAGGTTCCTGAACTGCACACATTCTTTGCAATGTATGAATCATTAAATTTTTTAAAGGAACGGAAGCTGAATAATCCTCTACTGTTATCTTTGCAGGATAACATTTCAATTTTTCATCTCTGACATCATTGTAAGCGGGGTAGATGTTATATTCTTCCTCCAAGGCTAATTTCTAATTGATACGAAGCTTTTGTCAGACTTGCATCAATTATTAAAGCCAGTGCTTCGTCTGCTGAATATTTAGTTGCTTTATCTGTATTTGAAATATTTAAAACGTTCTTGGCAGCAATAACAATAGATTCATCTCTAAATTTGTTATTGGCAGCGAAAAATAGTTCATTGGATGAATGAGATTTAATTAAACAAAATACACGCCAATTTTTAGTTTTATTAGAAATAGTATCAAATGCATTGATAATAGTTCTAATAAAACTAAGAAAAGGAACCAACTGATTTTCGACCAGGTCTACATGCAGTTGGTTCATTTTCAATTTTTCTTGCAATTAAATATTCAATACCCAGTTCAAAAACTTCTTTTCAAATTTTTTGACAGTATAGTTTGCAGATTTCCGCTTTTTTTAAAACAAGTAAACAAATCGTTGAACAGCCCAGTCAATGTGATGAATACGACCCATCATTTCTTTGTTTGTGTTGTAGTTATTGTGTGGATACAGCTTCAAAAAAATGGATTTAACTAAAGAACAACTCTTGGAAATATATAGAATTCAAAAGAAAAGGATTAAGTTTTCGGCCGAATGTCAATGTGAGGAATACGACGAATATCATTTTCTTTGTTTGTGTTGCAGTTATTGTGTGGATACAGTAAAAAAATTTTGCATTTCAATAGTAAAAGCTTCTAACAAACTTGGTTTATCGACGGATTTATTAAACAAAACTTTTTATATTCATAAATACGAAATACGTGATTTAGCTAGTTGTAATTGTATTTTGGAACAATTGTGTGATGATTGTAAATTTAAAAAATATTTGTTTTATGAATGGGATGATTAAATAAACTAATTTATTTTTTTATTTTTACTTTTTATTTTTAATTTATTTTTACTTTATTTTTTTTAGATTACATAATAAAAAATGCAACTAACAGAAAATAATTTGCATTTTTTGATGGAAAAAATATGCCAATTCAGTCAAGATAACCCAGCTACTTTGGAAGATATTCGAATGCATGCGATTACTTCAAAACAAATTTTATGCAATCATTGTAAATGGTATTATTTGAATTACAAGTGGAATGACTTTTTCAATGAAGAAATGAAAAGAATACCTCATATATTGATTTTGATGGTCTTTCAATATATTAAAATACATTATCATGTTTATTTGAATTTAAATTTTGAATATTTTTATGATTTTTTTAAATTAAAATCTAAAGAAGATGTATTAAACCATGTAAAAGAAAAAGGTGTAGAAATTGAAAATTGTAAACATTATTTAAACGAATGTGAAGAGTGTGATGAATATAGATATTCTGATGGAGTGAGTTGTACGTTTATATATTGTGAAAAATGTTTTAATTCTGAATATTGATTTTGTTTAGATGAATAAATTAAGAGAAAACCATAATAAAAAAATGTTGGAGTTGTTAATTAAACAAAACCTATTGCCTGCAAACGAAATGATACTTGCGAATATTTTGTTAGATGAACCAGATGATTTATTTTGTAAAGTGGAACGACTTGTTGAGCAGAACATTATATATATGATGTTTTTTATAAAATATGCTATAATATATTTGTATTCAAAATAAATTTTTAAAATACGAACAAAAATGTTAAATTTATTTTTTTTATTAAGTTTACTTGCATGTACTTTTATTCTAAATAAAAAACGTTTTTTTTTCAGTAAATAATAAAAAATGTTATCTTTGCAACAACAAAAAGCACTTCAATGGCTTGATGAAGGAAAGAATTTTTTTATTACTGGTGGCGCTGGTTGTGTAAAAAATTTATATTGTCAACCAAATTGCTCAAAGTAAACAAATTTATAAAACAATACATATTACTGCGAGTACAGGAAAAGCAGCTTATTTAATCAATGGTGTCACAATACATGCTTTTGCTGGTATAAAAACTGGTGTTAAAAGTGTTGATTATTATAAACGTCATATGCATCCAGACATTAAAAAAACGTGGTTGGAAACTGATGTTTTAATTATTGATGAAATTTCAATGATTAACGCTTCAACATTTGATTTATTACATTCAATAGCTTGTGAAATTAGACAATGTTACGATGAATTATTTGGCGGTGTTCAAGTGATTGCTTGTGGTGATTTTTTTCAGTTGCCACCTGTCACAGGACAATTTGTTTTTAAATCACAAATATGGCAACACTGCATGACTGAAGTGTTGATTTAACTCAATGCTTTAGACAAAAAGACGATGAACAATTTTTTGGACCTTTAAATGAAATACGTTTTGGACAAGTTTCAGACAAAACTATTGATTATTTTATGACACGTTGTTTTGAAAAAGATGAAAATTTAAACTCTAAATATACAAGATTATTTTTTAGAAACATCGAAGTGGATGTTTATAACAATCAAAAAATGGAGACCATCAAACAAGAAGGGTATTGGTTTTATGCTAAAGATGTTATTAAAAATCGAATTATTACATGCACGTTTCAAATTCCAGCAGCTGTTTATCTTAAAATAGGTGCTATTGTTATGCTTGTAAGAAATATTAATGTGGAAGAAGGTTTGTGCAATGGTACTATTGGTACCGTCATTTTAATAGAAAATAATGCAGTTTGGGTGATGATGAATAAAAAAGAAGTCAAAATTGAATGTGTCAAAGAAGAAATTTTAGATTGCTCTCATGCTGTCGTAGGCTCAAGATTTGGTTTGCCTTTAAAATTAGCATTTTCTTTTACTGTTCCTAAAGCACAAGGAAGTACCATGAATAAAGCCGTTGTTCAATATAATTCAAAGGCTTTTATTAATAGTCTTTATTATGTTTCTTTATCATGAGTTTGTAATATTAACGATATATTTAAAATTATTAATAATGAATTTGATTTACGAACACTATTTAAAAGTATTACTGTTGATTCTGATGTTTTAAAATTTTATAAAAAATACATGTAATTTTTTTTTTTTTAGATTAATAAAAAAAAATGAAATTTGAATATCAAACTGAGGAAACTCGTTTTAGTAATAACAGTATATACACTGAACATTTTTTTTACTTTAAAGATGATTATAAAGATGAAGATATTGTAGAAGAATCACAACTTTATTCTGAAACTCAAAGTCCTGATGAAATTGTTTATCATGTTGAACAAAAAACAATGGAAGGATTTGAAACACAAATGAAAAACAGTATTCTTTTTGGTGACTTGTTTCAAAATTTCTTATTGGGTTATAATATTGTTACTTTGTGTTGCAAGTCTATTGAAAATGGTTATTGTAAAATAATGAAACGTTGTTACAATTCACCTGTTTATTTTATTAAACCTTTAGAAGGACCAACAAATTTACGTTTTATTCAAGATGCCAATGTGCGAGCTGTTTTTAATGTTTTAGAAAACGACAGCGGATGGAAGATAATACGAATATGTAATATTAAAATTAAAACTTTATCCAATTTAACAGAAAGATCCATGATGAAATTACGAGATTTTGAATTGTCTGGTTTTAAAAGAAAAATGCTCATGACAGATGAACAAATTGAAAAAAAGAAAAAAGACAACAAAACCTATTATGAAAAAAATAAAAAAATATTAAATCAACGAAGGAAAAGCAATCGAAAGAAATGCAAAAAAACGCATTACGAAAAAAATCAACAAAAGAGGAAAGAAATAGACGAATGGTTTGGTGAATGGTATAGACCTCATTCTTTAACACAATGGGAAAAATCACTAAAAAGTTCATCTTATACTATTCTGTCTTATCAACAAAAAAAAAATGTTTTTAGATTATAGTATTTTGTTTGAACCAGGGTTATGTTTTTATTCTGCTTTTCTCGTCTCTTTGTTGATTCGTCAATGGAATGTGAGCACCATTGAAGAATGGAATATAAAAGTGTTGGAAAAAAACACTACAGATTTATATTCTGAAGAAAATATTTTACAACTTCTTTTTGAAGATCAAGAAGAGCAAAATATTCTAGCATGGAGAGACGTTTTACAACAATTAATAGAAAATCTAAAAATATGTCATTTCAAACTTTGATTGATTTGTGTCATTGTTTTGCTTACGAAAATACTTTTGATCGTATTATCATTAAAATTTTTGCCGTTAACAAAAAAAACACCAAAATTCGATTGTTGCATTCTAAATTAAAATCACAATATAAAAGTTCTCTTGCAGAATTATTAAAAGTAGTTTTCTTTTCACGCTATAAGCATGTTGAATGAAAAATTTTGTACAAAGTATTTTTGTTCTAACAACTTACGTGTTTTGTTTCAATGTTCAGATTGTGGACAAAAATTTACTACAGAGAAACACAAATGCGAAGGTTATTATAAACCGGACAAATTTACATACGGTGATTGCATTACTCACTATCGACCACAAAATTCGTTCATGTGTACAAGTAGAAATTTGTTTCCTTTTTAATGACATTTGATTGTGAAACGAGTATTACAAAGTCTGAAGAAAATGCTACTTTTAAAGTCAAACCTTTATCTGAGTTGAATTATTATTGTCATTCCATTGTGATTCAATGCATTCATGAAAAATTAGCAAGAGAATGTTTTGGTTTGGACGAACAAGGTCAAGTCATTACTCAATGGATTTTTTATTATGAAAATACGGTTGAAAGTTTAGAAAGAAATCCTTTAACCTGTCTCCCAGACTATTTTCAAGCAGGAGTTTCTTTACTTCACAAGACACACAGACGTATCTTGTGGGAAAAGCTAAATTGTAAAAAAAATGAAAAATTAAAAATGGAATAGAGAGTTTACGATATCATTGCTTTAGCAGATACTTTGGTTCGATTTACTTATGAAATTTGTTTACCGTGTTTTGAAAATTTAAATATATCAAGTGAAGAAAGAGATTTAATATGGCAAGAAGAAAATCCTTTATGTTCTATTTGTAGAACCTCCGTAGATAAAATACGTCAATCTGATGTTTATAAAAATAAACTTTCTCACATGACTCCTCAAGAAATTGAAAGATTAAATCATAATGAATTTCGCATTTATAACGACAAACGAATTCAAGTTGTGAACATGGTGTTTCAAAGAGTAGGACGTTTAGAATCGTTCATGTTACCTTGTCACGTTCAAAATTATTTAATCAACAACGATGCTGAAAAAATAAAACAAGATTTATTTCGAGTCTCCACTTTGTATTACATTTGGTGTAGATGGTGGAAAAAATTTCAATACCTACCTGCCACTAACGGTTTATTGAGTGATTATGTGAGAATCACCACTGGTGAACCTGTAGATTATATGAAACAATTGTCTTTGCTTATCATGACCAAACACCAATTTGAAAACTATTTTAATCAAGAAGATATAGAGTTGTTAGAAGATCCCGACTTTTTAATCGAAATCGTTCGTAAATGTATTAACGAAAGTGGTGATCAAAATACAGATAACCTTCATTTTTTGTTTCTAATGAGAAAATTGAAGCAACCCGTCTACGAATTATGGTATCACACCATGTTGGTTGCTTTTAATAATCAATTTGAAACAAAATTTAGTTTATCTGATTTTATTCAAGATGAAAAAATTCGAGAAAAAGTTTTAAATAAATGCAATTTTTTTCTTAACGCTTTTAAAGATTATCTTGTTATTGATCACGATCATTTTTCAGAACAAGTGTATGGATTAGCTCACGATTATTGCAACAAAAATTTAGGTAGATATAGTCTGCATTTGTCTTGTCCTATTTTTGCTCACAATGCTCCTTTTGAAAATCGCATTTTGATTGTTGAAGGTTTAAAAAAAATGTTGGATATTCCGTTATACGGTCATTTGGCAGAATCTGAAACTACACCTTTTAACGCTTTTATAAAATATAGCAACATGGAAGATGTTTTTGTTATATCTAAAAATGTGAGCAAAGTCAATATTATCTGCATCGGTAAACATATTAAATTGTAGATAGTTTAAAAATTTTAAACTTTTCTTTAGAACAAGCCAGTAGTATGTTGTCACGAATAGCTCAAAATCAAATTGTCAACACCATGTTGCATTATTTACGACCTTTTCATCCCGAAGTAAATGATTTAACTGACAATCCAGAGTTTAAAAACTGTTTTATTAAAAAAAACATTATTTCCTTACTCGCAAATAACTGACGAACTCTTAAACATTGAATATAAAACATTTCCACCTATTGAATTATTTGCTCAAAACGATTTAATGAAGTCTAAAAACTTACAAGAAGAAATTAAAAAACTAAAAGAAGCTTATGAAGGTGTTCAAAAATTGTGGAACTTTTTAAATTTAAAAACTTTAAAATCCTTATTGCATATCTATACTGTGCTTGATACGGTCGTATTAGGTTCTGTTATGATTGACTTTGACGAAAGAACATTTGAATTTATAAAATTTCATATTCTAAATCATGTTAGCATTTTTAGTTATACCAGCAAATTAAATTCTACCATCAGTTTAATTCCAATCAAATATCCTGCGACCAACGAACATCAAAAAATGATTGAAAAGAGTATTCGAGGCGGTATGTCCACCAACGGTACGCAAAAATTCGCCATTGATGCAGATTACTTTGAACCTAAAATAAAAGAACTTAAATTAAACAGCGAATTGAGAGGATGTTTAATTTTTATGGACGAAAATGGACAATACGGAGGAGCTCAATTAAAACCTTTACCTTTTCACATGAAATATTCTATTGATTTGGAATGTGTTACTTTAGACGATGTGATTCGAAAATATCATCGCGTTAATTTAAACGGTTTCTCAACTAGTGCTTTAGTCATTGTCAAATTACTATGAAACCAGAGTATCAAGATCAAGTAGGATGTTTTTCACCCATGGTAGAAAAAGAAATTATATCCTTTCAAGATTGTTCTCCCACTGAAATTGTATCCAAACGTTATCTCAAAAACAATGGAACCTATGGTATAGAAAAAGACAAAACTATTAAATTGGTCATGAAATTAAGTTCTCATGAGACTTGTGAATTTTTAGACACTTTAATATGGTTGACTACGTGCTGTGAATGTGTCGTTGAAAAAATTTACAAAGTACTTCCTCTATGGCGTTATCCTTTAGCTTAAACAATGGTAAAACGAAATATGGAAAAAAAGAAAAGAAGCTAATAAAAAGGGTGACAAGGTAGTGGATGCTTTTTGCAAATTGCAAATTAACGGTCATTACGGAACCTTGAGACAACAAATTGCACAAAAACTAAATACTACTTTTATTAACCACGAAGAAAATGCATTTCAAAATAGTATTGAAAATTTTCAAAACATTCGTCGTGTTTTAATTAAAGAAGGTCAAACAGACGAAAATGTTAAAATGATATTCCCTTTTCATTTTCAAAATCTATTATATAACGTATCCTTATTTATCGTTGTTGAACCTGAAAGATATAAATTGGACGTTTTTAAAAAAAAAGTACGTTTAGATGAGTACGAGACGAGTAATTTTAGTTATGATGATTATTTTAAAGAAACTTTGTTTGGTCTGATGAGTGATGTTAAAACCAAAAGTATTTTATTTCATGATCAAGACAATCATCATGAAATGAAAGACGCCTTTGAACTTTTAAAATCAAAAGATCATAAAAATGCTCTCATTTTAACAACCAGCGAAAAATGCAAACTCGTTAACACCTCTTTACGTATTGTAGCTTCACAAATTTTATCTTACGCTAAACTTAATGTAGGACGTTTTAGTTGGGAATTGGGACAAGTATTAAGAAATCATGGAGCTGAAAAACATTTGGTAGTAACAGATACTGATTCTGGTTGTTTTTTCATTACGCAAAAGAAACACGAAATGCTTTCTACAACGTTTCGCGAAAAGGTAGAAGAATGGATTTATTTTTCAAACTTTGGCAATTGTTGGATGGATTATTCCAATTATAAAATGTGTCATCCTTTTCATTCCACGCTATACGCCAAAGAAACGGATCATTTTCAAAACGAAATACCTCCTCCTTATTACATTGCACAAGCTTTTGCTATGGGACCTAAATGTTACAGTGTTCACAGCGTCAACGGAGACGAAGAAAAAAACTATTATAAAAATAGAGCTAAGGGAGTACCCAATTCTAAACTTTTATTTTCAAATTATGTCAACGGATTCGATACTTTTGCTGCCAAAAGATTGTGTAAACAAGCTTCTTTTTCGGTGATAAAAGAAAATCAACCTATCGAACAAAACATAATGAGTGTCAATTACAAACAAGTGAAAATACAAACGCACACTATTGATTTTTTAAAAAGATTTACACAAAAAAATTATGTTTTTGATGACGGAGTCATGACCGAAATTCGAGATCATTATCTTTTGCAACCGATACGAGAAGCCAATTTAAAAGTGTTACCCAATATAGAAAAATTTTGTAGCGACGAACACATTCAAAATTTACTTGAAATTGAAAAAAATATTGTAAAACAATCAGAACGTTATCAAACAATGGCCATGTTTAATCGAAAAGTTTTGATCCCTTTATTATACGATTTCAAAAAGAATATAAATTTGTAATTTTTTTTTTATGAATATAAAAAAATGGAGTTTTATTTTTTAGAACAAAAATTAACAACACAACAACTTGAAAACAAATTAAAAGAAATTGGTTTCAAAAATTTTTATTTAGTAGAAAATACAGAAAACGAAATTCATTACTTTAAAAATAAAAAAAAGATTCTTATACTTCGCGTTTGATTCTACTCTAAACGGACGAGATTTAATTCCTGAAGAATTTTTAAGTTGTTGTCTTGATTGTTTAATTGATTATTTATATTTTACGTGTCACGTGGGATGTTATGAAGAAGATTGTGTTTATTGTGAAGATTACAATAGAATTCATTATAATTGCACTTGTCTTTCCTAAAATAAAAAAGATGGATAATATATTATTACCAGAAGTGGCAAGACAATTAAATCGAGATTGGAAAACGTGTGGAAGATATTTGAAAGTGAGTGAACAGGAACTGGATCTTATTAATGCAGATTACAGATATATTGAAGATAAAGCTTTTGAAATATTAAAAATATGGAATCGTAATGGAACCAAAGAACAATTACTTTACACAATGAACAACATACCAAGAATGGACATTAAAAAAACTATTTTAGACCGTATTTTGTAAAAATTTTTTTGATAAAAAAAAGGATATAAATTAAAAAAATGTTGTTGTTTTTTTTTATTCGTAGTTAAAAAAATGGAAGAAAAAGAAGAAAAACCTCTTCAACAAAAAATAGAGAGTGTAGAACAACCTATAGAAAAACCTTTAGAAAAAAAAGATAGTAGATCTATCACCGAAATATTAAACAAAAAAGGTTTTCATGATTTCTATTTAAAAGGAACATCAAAAGAAACTGAACTCAAAGACATAGAAACCCATTCGCAAGTGAAATTTAAGATTTCTTTACCTACTCAAGATGTCTATCCTGAAAATACAATTATTACAGGACCTACAAACAGCGGAAAGTCAACTATGGCTAGATATTTATTACATTGTGGAAAATTTCCTGATGCCGAAATGTTATTTGTGATACAAATGAGAGAACCTAGCGATTGTCAACACAAAACATGGATAAATATTATCGAATCTTAAAAAAATAATTTAGAAGCGTATCAGATTATAACAGTTACCAGTCCAGAAAATTTAGATTCAGTAATACAGAGAGCCATTGGTTTTTCCAAAGATAAATACGGTATTCAAAATAGCAATCACCGTGTATTAAAAACAATACTTTTATTTGATGATATTAGCGCTTTTTGTTTAAAAAGCCAACAATACACGAGCGCGTGTTCTAGCGGTTCTCATCACGGAGTAGGTGCCATTACCGTTTTTCATTCCGTACCTTCTAAAGCCAGTCAATGTCGGAACAATTTAGTGTCTCATTACAAATGTATCATTTCTTTTGATAACAACAGCGAAATTGAAAAAATATTTAAAAACGATTTTCCTTCAACTGGCAAAATGCAACATCACGTTATCAGCGATTTGTTAAATAAAGAAACTTCTAATCAACACGGACATTTGGCTTTGTTTAAAAGAAATTCTTCCGTTGCACGCTTAAGAACACAGATTACGAGTAAAGAACAAAAAGTATTTATTGCAGTGGACGCTCAAGGTAAATTGGACTTTGATTATAATGACATGAGCGTGAACAAAAAAATTGTTAGTTTTCAATCCTTTTTCTACGAAAAAGCGCCTAATCTAAAAAATCATTATTATCTCAAATCGCATCACAACAACTATAATCAAGAGAAGGAGAATAAACCCGGCGAAGAAGATAAAATCGATATAAATAAGGAAAAAGAAAATCCGATAAAAAAAAGAAAATGGGGTGAAAGCGAGAGAGCAACACAGCTAAGCGAAGAAATTAAAAGGCAAAGACGATATGGATTGTGCAAATCTTCAGACGAATCTACAGACGAATCTTCAGACAGTGGACCCGGTTCTGATTCTGATTGATTGGGAAAGCGAAGAATTTTTACGAATTTTACAAAACGATTACGAATTATGCAATCCTTCAAACAAAGCGAGTAAACGTCAAGCCATGAGACAAAAGTTGGCTGTTCAAGGACAAATTTTTATCCCCAAAATGAAATGAAGAAAAAACAGTGATGAAAACAAAATTAAAATATGGATGAAAGAAATTTTGACGCGTTTTAATGCTGTAAAATGTTAAAATGCGAACTTTTATCGGATGACGAACGACAACAAATATAAAACGCTTTTCAAGAAAACGTTTGTATAGAAATTAAACTTTTTGTCAAAGAATATTTGTATCCGTATCCAAAATTTAACGAAAACGGAAAAGTCATCATGAAAAAAGAAAATATTAAAGATAAAAATCAAGCTATATCAGACTTTGTTTATCACAATTACGACGTTTTAAAAGAATATTTCAACTCTACTCGTTTTAAACTTTATCACGAAATTATAAATTATTACGCTAATAAATTAATCTCATTCGACACTATACAACCTACAAAAACTGTAATCGATTTATTAAGACAACAGTTTGACGTTGATTATTGTCAAAAAGAATTGTATTTTCAAAATAATTTGTATTTTTATGAAACATGAATAGATATAGACCTTATCACGAGTCTCCTTTATTAACTTTACGTAAGGTATTAGCCAAAAATGCCTACAACATGGATGTTTTCAACAAAAAATTATTACAAATCGACGAACAAGAAAACGAACAAGGTAACCTACAATCTGGAGAAACAAACACATCGAAGGTCTCTGAGCTTATCCAGAGATACGATTTGCCTTCATCTCTCAATTATGCCGATACCATCAATCTCGAAAATCAAATTGCTGGTGAAGTGAGCTTTCAACAAAGTTTAAATGCTTTGTTACCTCTAGACACTAGGCTCGATAGTGATATAGCTACAAGTTTAATCAGCGATCAAGAAAAAAGGAAAACCTATCTCAACGTAGGTGATGCTTACGCTTTTAAAAGCATTTTAAACTTGAATAAACAAAGCGATTTTAATGATCAAATTGATCAAAGAAATATAAGCGAATCTTTAAGAACGATGAGAAATTTAAAAAGATTTCCTATTCAAGACAACTCTCTTACTGCTACACCACCCACCTCTATTCAATCTACATTAAACAATTTAACGCGTTCTACTACTTTAAATACTATTCCATCGGCTCATAAAAAAATTTACACTTTAACGCCTTTTAATAAATTTTTAATTTTTCACGAAACAGCCAATGCGAGCGAAATTCTAGAACAACTTTATCGAAACGAATCTGTAAAAAAAATTCCCAACTTGGCTAAACAGCTGGTGGACATGTGTAAAAATCAAGTCAATTATCGATTTGGATCGCATCAAATTTCTTTACGCGTTTACAAACCGAGAAACGAAAAAGCCACTCTAAGCAATTTAAAAATTTATATTTTATACCTAGCCAACGTCGTAGATGTAGAAGAATCTATTGCTAGTATTATTAACAATGTCAGCAACTTTGCCTTTGAAAAAGTAAACAATCCAAAACAATATTCCTATTATGCTAATGAATTTTAAACTTTACTCACTTCTTCTCAATCTGTAACAAACATGAGAATAGTAGCTGATTATTACCAAATAAGACAACTCACTTTTGCTAAATTATGGAGTTTTATTAGAAAATACAACATACCTTTCCAAAACGAAATTAAATTAACCTCCGAAGGTGTATATGCTAACGATCTAGCTCGAGATCCTTACACTGTTATGACTTCTAGTTTTATAGAAAGCGAATCTCTTAGAAAAAAAAGTTTTGGTGGAAGTAGAGCTTTTGAAATATTAACACAAACAAAAGACATTATTCAACAAAGATGTATACACTATGGCGAAATGTTTCGAGGTGATAAATTTGAAATACTGAGAGAATACATTCAAGTCAACAGTTATTTATTACCTAATAAAGATATGTTTGTTTGTTCGAATGTTAAACAACTATAACGAAAACGCGTTAGCCAGCAGACCCATCGGAGAAACGATGATCTATTTAACGTTCAAAACTTTTTTCAACACTGTGCCTTCTTTACCTTTTAGAGATGTAACAGATGTGGCCCTATTAAAAGAAGACGTAGAAAGAAGTACCCATTTTAAAAAAAGAAATTTATTCACTCATCCTTTAACAAGGTCTTCCTTATTAGAAATTCCTACACCCAAAAAAGAACCACGAACACGAGCATCCGATCCTTATTTAGGTCCGGTAGAAACTAAAAAAAAAAAAAACCTGTTGAAACAACTGCATCTACTGAACCTGAAACTGATCCCACATTATTAGGAGCTACTGCTTTACCTGAAACAACTGAAACTGAACCGTCAGCTGCTACTGCTAGTACTGAAACTCCAATGTTAACTAGAAGTGGTCGTTTAGGATTAAGAACAAAAAAACCAACTACTAGATCGTCATCTACAAATATAGAAAAAAGAAAAAGAAAAACTCTGATATCAAAATATTTCGACTTTTTAAAAAAATGGACAATGTCTTGAGAGATGCTATTGACAACCTTGTTGAAGATCAACTGACCAAATTATCGAGTCGTTTGTTTGCTTTGACCGACGTACCCAAAATTAAAAAAGTTTTATTACAATTTGACACTTTAAAAAAAAATCCAACCGATTTGAAGTTTTATGATCAACTCAAAGCGCTTTTAGAAAATTCCATATATGCCAAATGAAACGGTCTCATCACCGCTTGGTCACACGTTACTTTGCTTTTTAAAAAAACAACAGATGTCAACGTTAAAAAACAAGCCCTCGGAAACCTTATGTTTACGAAACACATCAATATTCGTACGATAGACCTCGACAGTATTTTCAAGCTGATTTGGCCGACATGAACAGTTTTAATTTAAATTTTCTTCTCATCGACCCGAATTTTGTTTAGTTGTGGTAGATGGAGTATCTAAAAAAGTCTATTTGAGAGTCACCAGTAAAAAAACAGCAGAGAAAGTGCTGAGCAGTTTTAAACATATTTTTGAAGACATTAAAAGAGACGATAAAACATTTTTCTACTTACAAACGGATCAAGGTGGTGAATTTTTTAACAACAAAATGGAAGAATGGTGTTATGAACAAAACGTTGTTCATTTTAGTTCTAAAATTTATGGAAAAGCTTACTTGGCCAAATCAACCATAGGACGATTAAAACAACTTTATCAAAAATTAAAAAAACAAGGTGAACTTCAAAAAAAGAATTGGAGTTTTTATATCGAGGACATGGAACAAAAACTCAACGAAAAAGAACGAGTTTCGAGTGGAATCGCTCCTGATGAATTGGATGCTGACGACGCCAAAGGTAAAGCTCTTCGTTTAGTCAATCAATACCGAGACGACAAAAGACGAGGACATCATTTTTCTTCCAACATGTTACATCGAGTAGAAAAAGAATACAAAAACAAAAAATTAAAAATATAAAAACTTCTCTCCGTTGGAACCGAATGTTATTTGAAAAAATATAAAATAGATCCCAAAGACACTTCTAGCAAATCGACTACTCGCGATCAACCGTATTGGGACACTACCAAAAAAGTGATTATTATCAAAGTCTCTCAGCGCACTAACCCTTCAGTCGAAGGTTATTTACCCGTTTATATTTATAAAGTGAGAATAGTAGGCGATTTAAATAAGACATTTAAACTAAAACGAGAAGATTTGTTACCTGTTAACGAAGAAGACAAAGACATTTATTATAAAAACTTTAATGAATATGTTACCACTTTTTTTAAACCTTTGAAGAAAAAACTGCAAGAAAAAAAGAAAAAATGAACAATTTAACGTTTGACGATGTTTTAGATGTAAATAAATATGATTGTAGCACGTATTATTTTAGCGAAATTAAAAATAAAAATGAAGCTAGCGTGTGTGTTTTGTTGTTGAGTAAACTAAAATCGTTCAAAAATGTTTTGAACGATTTTAGTTTACCCTTAACTCCTTACGATATTGACAAACCCACATTTAAAAATAACACCATTTTACATTTAGCCAGTATGGACGTACCTACTAATTTAACTCGAGTAGACGAAAGCCTATCCTTTTCTGAAAACGCTTACGGATTAAGAATGGAATCCAAACCAGCTATAAAAAAAATGTTATCCGATATTCAAAGCGAAATGATTGCTAATCCTACAAAACCCATAAAATATTTTTATCTTGTTACAATAAGTGTTGTCTTGTACGTCAATCATATCCCTTTACCAGGTGACACGTTTCCTTGCTATGACATATTAGATATGGAAAACATGAGTAGTGATCATTTGAGTTTTATGTGGATCTTTTATGCAACAGGTGGAGGTAAACTCTTTGGTGTTATGACACCCCATAGCGGACAAGATGATTTTTTATTAGAAACTTGGAACTTTATAATTCAAAATTAAATAGAGTGCTCTATTTTTCAGACTTTTTTTCAAGTTATTATAACAAAGATGCTAAAATTTCATCAACAAAATATTTTAATCCAAAATTATTATTTGATCCTTCCACTGTACTTAGATACAAAACAGCTGTAGTCGATATGCCCATGATAAAGTTTAGTTTAGATGCAAACAACAATGTACAACAAAATTTATTCAACGTCAATACCACCCCATTTGCTAATAGAACCAACTATAACTTATTGTGGTATTATAATAAAAGAAACGAATATGCAAGCAACCCTTCTTTTTTACAACCTATTCGATCTAGTTCAACTTCAACCGTACAAGAAAGACGATTGTCTTATTTTGGTTTTTTTCAAACAGAACATCTGCAAGTGCCTACGTTGTAGAAGATTTTACCAAATTACTACAATATAATTATGTTACTACTAAATCTCTATACGACAACATATACAATTTATCCTTAAACACTCACACTAGTAAAAATTTTGTAATATATGCAAAACATCCGCTTTTAAGCGCAACAGAAATAGCAGCTGTTTCACCCGAAAGACAGATTATTCTAAACGGTATTGAAGATACTTTTGTTCGTCCGTTTATTCATATCATGCTGACACCCAATTATAAAACCCCTCATTATCTAAGGGCGACATACTTTCGGATACCAGACCGTTAACTGCAGATGATTATATTCTCAGCGTTGATTTAGATATTTATATTCACAACATATTACCTATTGCAGAAAGCACAAAATCAAAAATGAAACACTTTGTACCGTGGCAAATTGCGTTTTTTTTATTAAAAATATTAATCAACACCAACACAATAGCCTATTTAGGCAACGTTTTTAATATAGAAACTGTTCTTAGCCAATACACTCCACGTGTGTTCACCGACGCCGTTCGCATTCAATCTTTATGGAAAATATGGAATGAACATGTTGATACTAAAAACCCTGCTATACCCGGAGTTTATACCAGTGAAAAAATAGTACTACCACAATTTACAGATATTGTTAAAGCTGCTTTTTCAAGTATTCGCGGAGAAACGGCGACCAGATTACTATATGTCTCATCATCTGAGTTGGGAGCTGAACCTGTAGAATTATTAACAAGTTTTTATTAATTTTTTTTTAATATATACAAACCTAAGACATTATTATCGCTATACTTTGAAAAATATACCTTTAGCTTCTTTACCTTTACCTTTTTTTAACGTCAATCAAGTCATATGGCCTGAAAGAGAATTAAAAATGATGGATGTTTTTACCGAAAGTTTAACCGTAACAAACAATTTACTCAATCTCAATTTAAACAACTTGACCTTTGCCGATCATACTTATGCAGGACCCGATTTTAACATGTTTAGTAAATATCTTACCAATATACCCAAAGGTATACCTTTATGTATTCCCGAACCTACTGACGGAGTATGAAATTATTATAATTTTTTTTCTTTACCCTCCTTCCAAAGAAAATTATTGTCACTCATTAAATTGAGCACTTACCTTATAAGAGGCATGTTGGATGTTAAAATGAGTCAAAATTCCTATTCAGATTATGATACCAGTTATGTTTCCTCAAACGGAATTATTGGCGAACCCGAAATAAAAGGTACTCCCTTTCAAGTGTTACCTTCCAACTTACCTGATGACATTTACAAAATGTGGACAGACGATAACGCTTTAATCGCTAAATATAACGCAGAAACTTTCATTAAAGTTTTAATCTATTGCGAACAAATTAGTAATTTTAATAACACCGTTTCCAATTTTCCTACTACTACAGACGCTTACATTTTTATCAAATGCGATCAAGCTGTAAATTGTGGAATGAATATGAACAAAATTTATGTTCCCAGAATTGTTGCTTTTTTCAATTTATTAGACTACACCAATTCTACTCAAGTCACCACCAATATTGGTTTTACAAAAAATCGTAATCCTTCTATTCAAGGACAATTATCCACCTTTGATATCAACGGTGTAGACGATTGGAAACAAACAAGATGGTCGTTTCTCAATTCAAAATCTAAACCGCTTACCTTTAATAATCTTAGTTCTACCGTTTTTTTTAATCCTACGTTAAAGATTCAAATGGCTCCGTTTTACAATTAACTAGTTTGATTAGTATAAAATAATGTCTTTTATTTTTTATTATGATTAAGAAAATATAAAAAGGAAAAAAAAAAGTTGTTATTTATTTTTTCTCTCACCTATTTACAAAAAAAAATGAGTCTCTTTTGTGAGGAATAGGAGAAAAAAGGAACAAATCAAATCAAAACCTAAAAAACGAAAATATTCAGAATCTGAAACCGAAAGTTCAGAAGAAGAAGAACTTGTTGAAAAAAAACCTAAAGGCAAATCTAGTCCTTTACACATTTGTTCACAATGTTTTCAAAAAGTCAATGCTGTCGACAAGATAAACGTTTTATCTTGTCGACAGCATTGACTTCTTTATTAAATAATACAGTTTATGTAAAAACTGTATTATTCAACAAAGAGCCATTTTATCAAGTCCACTCATGCAGAATAATAACGACAAAAACAAAAAAAAAATTGAACAAAAAAAGTTTAATTGAACTTGGTTATACTCGTGCTTTAAAAGGCGTTAAAAATAAAAAAATACCATTTAAAAAAACTACTTCAGAATCAGAAGATGAATAAATAGAAAAAAAATGTTTTTCTTTTTTTAAAAAAAATGGGTTCGTTAGCTAAATATATGAGAGACGGTGACGGCAATTGTTATACACCCAATAAAAACGGTCATGTTACTATTGAAGATGTTTTGGCACAAGCAGACAACGAAAATCGTTTATTGCAAGAAGCAACAAGTGGTAATATTAGCGCCGAATATAAAGCGATATTAAATGAAAAATATCCTGGTTTTCAAACAGCTCAAGCTCAAGATGAAGTCATTGCTGTTAATAATCAAAAATTTTCTTACGATCTTACTTCTGACATGGCTAATTTAATTACTTTTACCACTGTACTTAACGAATGGACATATCCACAAGATTGGTATTTGGATTTTGATTTATTTCTTTATAAAAATTTGAGCACGCAAACAAGATTTACACCTACAACAGACGATGCTTTACTCAATAGAATTTGTCTTTGCAACAACTTTATTCATGTTTTAATTAAAACGATCAAGTTTTATCCTAATTATCAAAAAAACAACACTATTTGCGCTAACAATGCTATCGCTAATCGCTCTTATGATCGATTTTAAACAATGTTGATAAAAAAAAGTTATACAAAAGCTTTTAGAGAATTGATGAATAATCCTAATTTAGGTTTAGTAGAAGAAGCTGATACAACTGCTAACGCCATTCAATTTGCTGAAGCCAAAGCGCTTGTACAAGCAGCTGACCCTAATGGAGTTGTCAGAGCTCTCAATTCAGCTCAACCTCCCTCCTATCAAATAGCTCTAAGAGATAGATATAATGCTATGATGAATGGAGATAAAGGTTATAAATTTAGAGTACCTTTGAGTTTATTGTGTGAAATTTTTCAAATGAAAGAATATTTTGGAAAAAATTAACAAATTAGATTGGAATTTTATATTGAAAATGATATGAATCAACTATTAGAATGAATAAGACCTATTACCGACGCCGAAATAACTTCGCTTGCAAATGTAGGAGTGGCTATTAAAAACCCAATGATTTATTGCAATACGTATAGACTCAAACCCAGTTTACCCTTGGAAAAATCTTTATATCTCAACAGTAAAAAAGACGAAATGTATACTTTACTACATATTGCTCACTACGAACAAGTTATCACCAACGTAGAAAATGTGGCAGAAGTCACTGTCAATTTGGGAAATATAAAAACAGCAGATCTTGTACCCCACAGCATTATTTTTTTCGTTAATTCAAAAAAATAAAGTGATCATTTAAACAAAAATTGTTGTACACCCGTTGAAATGTCATGCAACATGATTAAAAAAGTCACCATTTATAATTTCAGAAGAACATATTTTAATTCTGCAGGTGATACTACTGAATACGATTTGACAAAGCAAGACGATCAATGGTCTATTTGGAGAAGTTATGCTTCCTGGTGTAAAGGAAATACTGCCTCTACTTTTAATATTAACAGTTTTGCAGATTTTTATACTGCAGACGATAACAGTTTTTTAAGACATCCTAATCGATATTTGACTACTACTAATACTACCGAACCTTTAGTCATTGACACCACCAGTGATTATAATTTTATCAACGATAAACCTCCTGCTACCATTGCTGGAAATAATTCGTTTCAAATCAATGTTCAATTTACAGAACAATTTAGGGGAATACTTACTATGTATTTGCAATATCCAGCTCAAATTATAGAAAGCGGGGCAGGAGCCGACACTGAAATCAACTATATTCCTACCAAATTTAAATCGTCTTAATTTGTTATGAAAAACATTTTTAATTTTATCAAACGAACCCTATTTGTATTTATTATTTTATAAGTAAACGGCTATTTATTTCTAAAAAAATTTCTTAAATCTAGTTGTTTTTATTTGTCGTGTTCATGGCTCGCAGGCGTACAAGAAGAAGCGGTCACCGTCGTCGTCATCATAAAGCTCGTAGAGGGAAAGGAAAATTTTTTACCAAAGTGAAAAATTTTGCTAAACGACTATTAAAATCAAACGTAGGAGGTTACGCTTTGGATTATCTTCAAAAACAACACAATGCGTAAAAAATTGTGTTGCACTGCTTGTAAAATAAAAAAAAGTTCATGTAAAAAAAGAGGGAAGGGAAGAGTTTATTTACCACCTTTAAAATGAGCAGGTAGAAAACGCTTAAGAAAAACGAGGAGAAGATTTAGCAAGCACTTTTAAGAAAATTTAAACTTTTTACCCTTGGTATGTAGCTTAAAAGAAACAAATGCAAAAAACTAAATTTGATCATGTTAAAAAAACACGACTTTACAATATATATTTAATTTCACCGACCTCAAACATGTCGTAATGCATAGAAAAAGAGGAAGAGGAAGAGTTTATTTACCTCCGTTAAAAGGCGTAGGTAGAAAACGTTTAAGAAGACATTTTAGAAAACGCATGCGTGGCAAATTTGCACCATTGTTAGCTGCATTTTGAGCACCGACTTTATTATCATCTATTTTACCACGATAAAAAAATGTATAAAAAAAGACATTACAAAAGACGTTATAAAAGACATAGAACAAGACGAATGCGTGGTAAATTTTTGGACCTCTTTTAGCTAAAGTCGTTTTACCTTCTTTTACTAGCGCTCTTCTACCTACCATTGGTAGAGCTGTTTTGGGTGGAGCTATCTCTGGTGGAATTTCCTACGGAATCAATAGAATTGGAAAATAATATTTTATAATATATAAAAAAAATTTTTTACACTTTGTTTTTTATTATTTTACTACAAATATAAAATCCCAACATTGTTCCAAGTAATATAAAAACTCCTAGTAACGCTCCAAATAAATATCCTCCTGCTACAATAACAATAAACAAGCTAGAAAGCGTTAATATCGTCGCTACTTTCCATTGATTAATACACTTCAAAATATCGAATACGATTCCCATGCGAGTCGTGTGTACCACCATTATCTATTGGAGGATCAGGTTTATAAGGTTAAACTACTGCTACTGTCGTTGGAGTTTGAAATTGTTGTAACGGTTTGTTTTTTGATTCCATTCGTTATGAACCCATTTCATTTTTTTTTTCACTCTTTATATACTTTTCGTCATGCTTCAATAAATCATTTTTATTCATTGTCATTTTTAAAATTTTCAATAATAGAAACAATAGCATAAAATACATTAAAAAAATACAAGCATATTTCAAACCATATTATATTAAACAACGTGGGTAATCCTTCCACTATAATAATATAAAGAAAACATGCTAACGCAATAAAAGGAATATATATACAATCCTTCACCAACCTAACATAATCAATAATACTCATTTTTAGTCAGTTTTGTTTTTCGATTCCATCGTTATAAACCCGTTTCATTCTTTATATTCTTTTTGTCACGCATCATTAAAATTTTATTTCTGCGCATGCGCAATTTTTAGGGAACAGAATCCATTTCATTTGTAACTTTTTTTTTTTTTATAAAAAATTTTTTTTTGACACCTGTTCTTTTTTCTGCGCGCATGCGGATGCGCATGCACGTCATTCTTTTTTTCGAAACCGGGAAACTTTTATTTTTTAATCCGTTCATCACTTTAATCGCTCGGTTCAATACTCTAGTTTCTCGGACCCTTGCTTATCGTCGGTTCACCGTTTTTATTTCAACTTTTTTCCACTCGGACGGGCGGTCTCTGAGGATACCACAAGAATTGTAACATAGCATATCATCAAGCATGTCTAAAATCAACGTCTTTAAAATCAGCAAATTTTGGATGAATAAATTTCAATATATTTTCAGTAATATTATGTTTTGAAATACTAAGAGTGTTTTTTTGGAGAAAGTTATGAATGTCTAAGTTTAATAAAACCATATCTAAGTAATTATTGTAACAAGTATTTTGTATTTAAGGAAACAGTACATCTCGTTTAATGATAGTAAAATGGATTTAGCGACAAGCTCCTGGGACGTCCTACAAGGATCAATTTTAGGGCCCCTTTTATTCCTCATTTATATAAATGACTTAAATAAATTTTCAAGTATCTTAAATTCAATCCTATTTGCAGACGACACCAACGTATTTTATTCTGATAAGGGTATTAATTCTTTATTTGAAACAGTAAACAAAGAGCTTGAAAAACTAAGTGAATGGTTTATAGCAAATAAATTATCCATAAACATAAAAAAAACAAAATATACTTTCTTCCATCGTCTTCATGAAAAGAGACTCATCCCATTAAATCTTCCAATTTTAGTTGTAAATAACTCTTGTATAATAAGAGAGTGTTCATTGTCATTTCTTGGTGTTGTTATTGATGAAAATCTGAGTTGGAAGGAGCACATAAATATAATTCTAAATAAAATTTCGAAAAATATTGGTCTACTTTACAAAGCTAAGCAGTTGTTAAATCAAACCTGTTTAAAATACATTTATTTTTCATTTATTCATAGCTACCTAAGTTATGCAAACGTTGCCTGGTGTAGCACTAACGTAACTAAAATAAATAAACTATTAAATAAACAAAAGCATGCTTTAAGAATTATTGGTAATGTAGATCGTTTCTCACACACTAAACCTCTATTCATTAAATTTAATATTCTCAACGTATTTCAACTTAATCTTTATCAAATTCTTATTTTTATGTTCAAAGTTAATAAAAAAATAGCACCTATTTTATTTAACTCTTATTTGGAAAAAATATATCATCTATACCCAACACGATTTTCAGAAAACAAATATGTTCAACCTAAAACCTATTACTCTGTTTCTAAGTTCTCCATTGCTAACAGAGGTCCTAAACTATGGAACATGCTGTTAAATAATGAGTTAAAAACTATTTCTTCTATTAAACAATTTAAAATCAAACTTAAGCAAAAGCTTTTATTAAATGACAACGAAATAAAATTTTTCTGAAGCCTTCGATTAGGAGTAATCACGTTTGTCTACTTCTTTATAAATATGGTTTAAATATATATTCTATATACAGTTCAATTTGTACATTATGACGTTGTTTTTTTATCTGATATAATAAACTTTACATATATAACAGACACATGATACTAAAATGTTTTTAAAAAATGTTTTTTTTTTTGTTTGTTTTTTTGTTGTTCGTGTATTATCTGTTATTTTATGATTTAAATTCAAAAGGTTGATAAGTCTAAAACCAGTTAGGAAAAAAATAATTTAATTAAAATAATTAATTAAAAAATCTTCGTATACTTTTGGATATATTACACTGTAATATAGCGTAAAATGTTTTTTAGTTTTTATTTATCGTTATTTTAACGCAACGTTTTGTTTAACGTTTATTTAACGAGTTACTTTGTTTTGTATTTTTATTATTGACATTTTTATTTAAAGGGGCTTGGTGATAAGACAGAACTTGTCTTCTTCTTGCCCCAGCCGTGTATTTATATATTTGTATTGCATAAACTTGTAAACTTTTCTTATAGGCGAAATACATAATAATAATAATAATTTAAAACTTTAATGTTATATATATAGGAGAGACCAAGGCTAGTTGGCCGCAGGGGTAAGTTGACGAACTGCGTTTATCTTTACAGCCTTTCACCAGAAAGTGACAAAAATTACTCAGAAACTTCTTTAATGACCATTTCATCATTCACTGTAGTATTATCAGGATTTGCGCATGCGCATGGGGGATATTGAGATTTATGCGTTTTTTGGACAAAAACGTAACTTTTAGAACATCGCTTCCTTTTTACTTTACAAAGAAAATATTTAGTCGTATGAAAAAAAATTTATTGTAAAAGTTCCAGTCACAATTGGTTTACTATATCCAGTCAGACTTTTTTTTCAAAGCTGCCGTTTTTCAAAATCTATAGACTGTTTATTTAAAAAAAAGCTTTCGGGGTAAGTTGACAAATTTTTCACGGGGTAAGTTGGTTCATAGCATTTACTACGGAAAAAAATATTTATTTTTATAAAGTTATTTTTTTCATTTTTATTTTTAACAATATTGAAAATATTTATTCTTACAAAAAAATTAAAAATGAATTTTTTTAGTTTTTTTTTCCACTGATAAAAGGTGGGCTACTGTTTGGCTTTTATACGGACTAATATAATAAACTAATAAAATAAAATAAAATAAAATATCAAAAAATATAGGTATTTTGTATAAAGCCAAGCAGTTTTTAAATCTATCTTGTTTAAAAAACTTATATTTTTCTTTAATTCATTGCAACTTAAATTATGCAAACGTTGCTTGGTGCAGCACAAACGCAACAAAAGTAAAAAAACTGTTTAGTAAACAAAAACAGGCTATAAGGATAATTACAAACGTAGACCGTTTCTCTCACACTCAAACATTATTTAATAAACTTAATATTCTAAATGTATATAAACTAAACCTTTACCATATTCTTATCTTCATGTTTAAACTTGATAAAAAAATATCACCAATGTTATTTAATTCACTTTTTGAAAAAATAAACCACATATACCCTACCAGATTTTCAAAAAACAATTACATTCAATCCAAAACACATTATTCAGCAACCAAATTCTCAATTGCTAACCGAGGTCCTAAGCTGTGGAATACAATATTAAATAATGAGCTGAAATCTAATTATTCTTTAAACCAGTTTAAAACAAAACTTAAGCAATTACTGATGATACATGAAAATGAATTAAAGTTCTTCTAAAAAGCTTTTTAAACTAGCAAACAAAAACAAAAATTAACCTACTAATTACTCTTTAATATTATATTTAATATTCTAAACAATAGTCTGCTATTGTAAATGTATTTCTTATCTTATAAGTTTTGAATTTACAAACGATTTTTTTAAGTTTTATTATTTGAAATACTAATTACTAAAAATATTGTAAAATTTTATAATTTCAATTTTTATTAAAAAAAGTTATTGTAAATTCTTTTTGTAATATTAATACTTATATATCATCTTATTTTACTAATCAGTTCTTAAATATAAATACTCTTTGAATTACTAAATATTTTAAACGTTATATATTTTATTTTTTGCATTTTGTTAAAACATTTTATTTGATGAATATGCATTTTTTTAGGGGGGGGGGGGCTTAATGATAAGATGAATTTTGTCTTCTTTAAGCCCCAGTCATGTAAATATTTGTTTTTATAAATTATGAGTGTAAATTATTTTCAATCGGCAAATACAATACTAAAAAAAAAAAAATATTTGGTACCAGCTTAAAGTGATATTAAATTTTGGGATAAAATTATTGCAAAAATTAATTTAAAAAAAGTTTCTATTAATTTTGCTCTTAATAGTGCATTAATAATCATTTTTATAGTTTGCACCAACTTACCCCGTGGTGGGGTAAGTTGACGCAAATTTTTTTTTTTTTGAGGGTCCGGAAAGGCCCTAAGAATTTTTTTTGTAAATGAATGCAAATTTTATAAGATACCCTAATCCATACTCTTTAAGACTAAACTTTAATATTTAAAAAAAAATGTACTGTTAGGGCTACAGAGCTTATAGAGTAAAAACCGAGCCAACTAGCCCCGGTCTCCCCTACCGCGTGGACTACTAATACTTGTTAGTTATTAATTTTTAAATTCACTTTGACTGGGTGTGCAAAAACTGTCTATTCATATCAGAAATACTCTGTAAAAATTTCAATGCTCTAGAAAATTATCTTGAGGTGCCTTAAGGACTTTGAAATCCCCCAAAATCCCCAAAAAGTGACCTACGGTAAAAAATTTAAAAAATTTTTTTTTTGGTTAAAATTCATTTTGCCTGGGTTTGGCTAAAAATAAACTGATCATGTTTTTCTATTTCTATTATAATAAACCTGTATGATGGTTTTAACGTCATATCAGAACCTAATGAAAATATATTTATGTAAATTGTAGAACTTTGCGGTGCCAAAAAAATTAAGAATAACAATTATTTCAAACAAAATTAAGTAATTCTGGTTCAAGTTTATTTTCTGTCAGTTAATCATTTCAAGAACGTCATTTTGCAAGGCTGAAATCAGATTTTGTGTTAAAGCCTTTCATAGCTGATTGCGACTCTATTCTTGCATAAATAAAACCATCACGCTGAGGTTCACAGACTGCCATACTGGCTTCAGTGACTAGCTTCACGCCTCTTTCTACAGACAGAGTGTGAAATGGAAAGCTTTTAAATTGTAGCATTTCTGAGGTCAGAATGCTGTTTTTAAGCTGAGTTGATTCAATTGATCTGAACATTGGAGGTTCAGCACTTTTATTTGATGACAATTTGATTATGTCTGTATAATCTGTTGCTTCAAAGTTTAGCGGTGGTATCTTGAACAATCTAACTGTAGGTTTAGCATAGGTCTTGTCGGATATCGATCTTGCAGCGTCTTAGTGCTTATTGACGAATGTGGGGCCTTTCATCGGTTGCCATTGATACTAAGTTTTCTGGGTGAGCAAAGTATGCATTTCTTTGGATTACAGGATCAACAATCTTTTTGAGCTCGATAGGCAAGTATCTGGTATAATGCACCATTCGAAAGAGATGGCGAATGCCATCCGTACAGGAATGCTTAAACTTCATTTCAAACCAAATAGGTGCATATACCTTTGTATGTAAGTTACAAAAATCATCAAGTTTTTATCTGGCTTTTCTGTAGATACATATAACCAGAGGATACGACTAGCAGTTGTTATCCATCGAGAATGACACATGGGTCCCAGTTTTCGATTACCCAATTCAAAACTACATTGACCACTGGATATTGCTTGACACATTTCATGCAAGTACCTTTGATCTGTACTGAGATCATGTGCATCAATGCTTGACAACACATTTTCTTCAATTGGTTGAAAACTGACAATTGGCAAGTCCATGTTCTTCAATAGTTTTCCGATTGGACCACTAAATGAATTTGGCCCATGTATAGATCCATCAAGGTTAACCATGTCTTAATGGTTACTCATTCATATGTAATAACATACAAACCAGTGTAGAGATTTGTTGAAACGAAGCTCGAGAAGTCAATTAACACCACCAATATTACCTGTGTTGACATTGTTGACCTGTGTTGCCATCACATCTGATTGCCACCAATGAACTGGTATCAATAGCATTTGCATTCAAATACGATATAATGGTAATCTTTATACTTTGTGAAGATCCCTGTGATGTTTTAACATGTCCCAGCTGTTCAGAACCAGGCTCCTTTATCAACACAACTTGCTCCTCGGTCTCCAAAGCTAGATGATATCTGTTTCCTTTAATGATCTGGCTTCGAGTTTTGTCTTTTCGACCATCGAAATATAACCCTTCCAATGTTTTGGCAGCACGAGCTTGTAAAATTTTTCTCTTTTTCTGTCTTTCTCTACGAATTTTACTTGGGTCATTAACATCAGATGAGTCATGTGCATTAATAATGCCATAATCAACCAAAACAGCCGATGCTAATGCTGCAGGTGAGCAATCCGATACTCCCCATCGATCACAGTCACTAATGATGGTAGTGGAGTTCGCATTTGAGAGTTCAAAATTTCTTGCGAGCTTGTATTATTAGTTGATGATGGTGACTTAAGCGAGTCTGTCATGAAGTCAACATCTTCATTACTATCTCTTTCAGTGATAGCTTCATCTAATTCACCTAACGTGATATCATTGCAATCATCCTCCAAGCTAGAATCTGGATGTGATTTCAAAGTTTCAGCATTTGTAATTGATTCACATTTATAAAATCTCAATTTATCTGCAAGTTTTAGTTTCTTCAACAAATCCTAATATCAAAAAATCGGTACTTAAAACGTCATAACTTTTTGTAGGGTAGTTCGATTTTGAAAATTTTTTCACTTTCGGAATATTGAAATGAAGCTCTTTGTAGTGATATTTACCAACAAGTGTGTTCAGAATTTGATGAATTTAAAAATTTATTGTAAAATACCTATTATGACAAATTTATTTCACACATTGGTTTTTCTTATCTCTAAATATTCTAGAATAACATTGACAACTTTTCAAAAACAGTTTCAAAAACGTAGATGTAATTGAAATATAACACAACATTGATGTTACCGTTAATTACTTATTTATAATTTTTTTTCTAATTTTAATATTCAAATGCTTAGAGTACTGGTAACTAAGGGATTTAATATAAATAAATTATCAATAAATTTCTCCATATATAGTAATAATAATAGTAATAGTAATATATTTAAATAAGTCCTCGTAGATAAAATGACAAATTATTAAAAAACAACCAAACAAAAAAAAACAAATTATACAAAAATTTATGGTTTGTGAAAAATAAAAAAAAGTAAAAAAAAGCAATTGTTATAACATAGCAAGTAAGTTGATATCAAAATTTGGAAAAAGGGAAAAAAGATTTCTTTCATCTAATTAAAGTTTACATCAATGACAAATAGTATCTGAAGAGCAAATATTTGTAGTTGCTAAAGCACGAATTAATTAATAAACGTGCAGCTCATCTTCAGTAAAAGATGTACTGTTTGCAGCTGGAGAAAAAAATACTTGTCAATTCTATTCTTAAATGCGTTAACTGATGGAACCTTTTTACTTGCTGACAGCAAGTTATTCCAATCATTGACAATACGATTTGTAAAAAAATTGTGACGAGCATTATCATATTTGAATTCACGCATTAGGATGTTGGAAGATGATCTGCGAATTGCTGGATTATACCAATTGATACTCTCAAAACCGTTTTCTAGCTTAAACTGTTGGATTTAGTCGCCACGTCTCTTGCGAGTTTCCAAAGTAATAAAATTGAGCCGACAACACCTTTAAGTAAAAGGTAATCTTATTAAATCATGAGGTACTTTTGTTGCTTTGTGCTGAATTTTTTCAGAACAAAGCAACAACAAAAAAAAGCAACAAAAGATTAGACAACTAAAATTTTTCTCATTTTGCCATCTACTGGCCCACTGTGGACAGGGCTGCTATGGATTTGCTAGTGATTGTCGTTGAAAATATGTATTAATATACTATAATAATACTATGGAGTTGTAAGAAAACTCGCAGTAGACTAAAAGAAGTCTTTTCATCGAGATCCTTTAAAATACAAACTAAAATATAAATTTTAAAAGTAAATTTAAAAGAAAATAAAACGTACATTAACTTATTGAGGTCTACCGTTCGGTATTGTTTTACTATGCATAGTTGCTAACAATATTTCTTCTTTTTTTATATATATTTTTTTCTTTTATTTCTATTTATTTATTTTTATAATTTTAAATTGCTCATACTACATTTTAATATATTAATTGTTCTTTTACATTTAAAACATATCGATAAAATTGGTTTTGTTAATTGAGAGATCTTTTGGTTTTTTCTTCAGGGTAATAAGATTTTTCAATTCAGTAAATTCTATATTTTGAAAATTGGGTTTTATGCATTTTTAATTGTTTTAATTCAGATGGTTTTTCAGAAAACAACAGTTTTATGCAAAGGATGTTAAAAAATAATATAAGGTGCTTCTAAGATGTACTTCTGTGATGATGTTGTTTCACATTCGAATGTTGCTTCACATACGAAGTGTGTTTAATTTTATTTACCCAAGTTTAAATATTTGGAAAGATTATGCAATGAGACAACATTACCTAAAATCTATTGAGGCTGGTAAATTAATGATGCTTTCTTTTTGTTTTGACTTTATTTTTATGACTTATTTGAATATTTAAGTTCAATTAACATACATAAAGAAGTTTTATTGTTTTTTATTGTTGGTCTGTTTATGTACATTATGTTTTAGTTAACAATTAAAAAAGTTCATTCCTATTATAACCTTTTTTTGTGTGTTTTACATATGTGTAAAGTTATATAATTGGCTAATTTAGGTCAACTGTTGCTTGTTCTTTATTTCATTATTGGTATGATGACTTGTTTTGCTCACTTTGTAGTTGTTTATTTCTTACTGTCATCAGTTATTTATATATCAACCAGGGTTACAAATATAAGATATAGTTATTAAAGCCAGCTCTTTATTTACATACATTTGTTGCAGTTGCTGTTAACTAAAACTACTATTTACATACATTTGTTGCAGTTGCAACTGCAAATAAAACTAACGTGTGTGTAATTGATATGTAGAATTTTTTTAAATCTTGTTATTCTTAAAAAATTTTGAAAAACTCGTAAAAGAAAGATAAAGTATTCATTCCAATAAAAGATTTATATTCCAAGTTACAAGTTTACAACTTACTTTTGAACAGATAGCAATCTATTGCGATAAGCTTTGTCAACACGAGCACGGATCCGAGATGAAACGTCAGAACACATTTTTGGAGCATGCTTCACAAGTTCATTCATGATTTGACATACTCTTGATTTTAATTGATCAAAATTCTCTGGTTGAAAGGAATCAGAAAACACTTGTCTTTTAATTTTAGCATGAAGGAGTTCGATAGGCCGACATTAAAGGACATTGATGGGGTTATTTTGTTTCAAAATAAATGGAATTTGTTTGTTTTACTAATAATTTAATACTTTACTACTTTTAATACTTGACTACTTTTGAAGAAAAATGTGATGAAGCTTTGTCTGACCAATGCAAGATTTATCAGGGCAGTGCTTTTCAATGTAGGGGATTAGTCATCGTTGAAGGCATTCAAATTTGTACATCTGGGTATCAATGGCCATTCCCTGGTTTCAGATAAAATAATCATAAACACCATGATCACAAAATGCATACCAAACGCCTACTTTGAAGGAAAACTTGGTGCGACCTGAGAAGCGAATCTCATCTGGAGTTGTTGAGGCATCTCAGGTATAAAAAGTTTTACTTGAAAACTTGGCCCCATCATTCTGTGTTATATATGTTTCATCATCCATTATGATGATCGGAAGTCCACCAGCTCACTTTGTTAAATGCTGTCAATAAAGTTGTCCAAAGGTTTTTCTTATTCGCTTTTCTTAGCTGGATGGTAAAATGGTGCAGGTTTTCGCTTGTGACTATAAACGCCATGTCTGTTCAAAGTATTTAAGACAAAGTATTTAATGGCAAACATTGTCTTTCGGGGCAGCTCTTCTTAAACTTTTGTTTGTTGTGTTGTTAAATTCACGTATAAGACCACTAATCACCAATAAGCGATATTTCTTACTCAAGTGTTTAGTACTTTTCAAGATATTGTTTGCGATTTCATGAGATGCTATATCAAAACTGTGTTATAAAACAAAGTACCCAAATGATACTAAAACAAACAAAAAAATAATTACAAGCATGAGTCACCTGTATATCATATAACACAGTTTCTATTTTTAGACATGATTTATTCTAAACATATTCGCAAGTTTACATTTATTTATTCTACGAATCAATTACGCTTACGTTACTATTTCAACTGCGATAAAAGTTATTTAAAAATATGGTTATGCTATTATTAATTTTGATGAGAAATTTAATTAAAATTTTTATAGAATATTGTGAAATAAATTATTCTGGCATGTAGATGTCTTGACTGTTTAAACACTCTTTACATTTTAAATATTCATATAATTAGAAGATTCAAATCTTTCTGGCACACATTTAGAGTTTATTTTGTACATCAATTTGTTGACAAATATTGATCGATGCATTTATTAAGTACTTTTCTGGCATAAAAGCAGGTATAGTTTTTTTCTTTTTTAATTGGGATTTTTATAAAGCTATTTATGTTATACTATATTTCTATACTATATAGGCTTGTAACTCCATATGGAAAAAACGAATTACTTCCAAAGTGCCCAGGTTTCGACCAAATTAAATTTTTTAAAAAGAACTTTGAAACCATGCTATTTTATTTTGTTAATTGTATTGTATAAGAATATTTTGATCTTATTTTCAAAATAAATTTTTAGCTTTATTGTTTCTGTAATTGTCGTTTTTATTTAAAAAGTTCACATGGTAAGAAATAGTAAACTAAGTTCAGGTCACATTTTTTATTATTGTGCTATATACATAACACCACTAAAATTGTCGAATAACACCCGTATAAGTTGTAATTCAACAGTAGTGCAGTATTGGCCTCGCCTCACAATTGAGAAGTTCCAAGTTCACCACCACGTCCCTGGTAGTACCGCGCTCAACTTCTTTTTCCGCGCAGCAGCCTTGTTTGTCATTGTTTGTGTTTTGGAGTTATAGAGTTGAGAAAGGGCTCTAACCACAATTAAAACAGCCTCCTCGACTTTAAATTGAAAAAGTAGATAATAAATCATAAATAAAAAACAAATAAATTTAACAAAAAGACACTATTTCATTTAAATATTTAATATACAAAGGATAACAAAGTAATGTTCTAAAGACTAGTTGTATGCCCATGAAGTAGCATAAAAACTACAAAGTAATTATCTCTTGGTATAAGCATGCACTTTTTTAAAATATTAGTTGCTGGAAAAACAAAAAAACTCAACTGACAAATTTGTGACACAGTACACTTGAAATAGTGAAGATTTACAAGGATAGGAATAAAAACTTTTTTGTTCGGGAAATTTATTACATATAATAACATAATCGTGGCTAGTGTCAATTATGTTATCAATAAAAATAATTTTTCCATCTGTAAGTAGCGCACAGTTGTTACAGTTATCTAAACAAAATGTAAAACCTACATAACAAATTTGCATATACTGTGTGCCTTGATTACCTTACGTTAGTCCGTTGGAATGTTGTTTAGACAGTTTTAGCTGTTGAGAACTAGGCCTGCAAAACACAAATGGCTTTTCACCAAGTTCAGATAAACGCTTGCATATTTGTCCTAAAAGGAGTTCGCCAGTTCTAATCACTTTTTTCAATATGCCTAAAGCATTTTCAGAAGGAAAAGCACTGTATTCGTCTAGTGTGCCAAATCGTCGAACATCGTCACAAACATGGATGAGACTATGTATAGTGTATATAACTGCAGTATTGCCAAATAATTCAGACATCTGGTCAACAAGCTCTTTTAAAAGATTTTCTGCATAATCACAGTACATATTCAACATTGAATTACTTGAAAGAATTGTCACAGCAACATGCATTAACATGAAGTGATGGTATTGCTGTGGTGAAAGATGACTTCGTAAAACCAAAGGTCCAAGATAGCATAAAAGTCCTAAATTCAATTGCTTTCCAAAAATCAATTTTATTTAAACTTTTTCGTTTACGACTAAATTCCATTGTAACATATTTGGCTATATTTATTAGTTCACACGATATTGCATTTGCAGTTTGCATACTAATTTTAATATTTCGTTTACTACGTAAAAGATGCATTAAAAATCTGCATGTAGAACCAAGACAAATCAACGCATATATTCCAAAGGAACTTGAGATACTGCACTAATGCCAAGTTCAAGTAACGGTGATGAAACATTACTTTTGTGATGTTGTCTTTGTTTTTTACTAGAGAATGAAGAATCAGTGCGTTTTTCTGCATTTAAAATAGGAAAAGTAATTCTATGATCAACTCTAACCCCTGTTTGAGTGCACTTTTCACAACCATAGTATGCTATGTGACCTTTAGTAACCTTAATAAATGCATGTCCTGGTGCATCACACACTAATCCTTTCACAATAACTTTATATTGAATACCATCCACTTTAATACCATCTTGTTTAACTTTATTCAATCCTACCACTAAATCGTTAAGAAATAATGCTGCAAATGCAGGTTTGCTTCTACCACAAATAAACGACACGAGATATGGTCTAGAGACTAGTTCTTCATAACTAACTATGCATAATATAGGCCAGAATTGCTGTGATGAACTTTTGAAAAGTGGCAATCCATCAACATTGAATAACGAGTAGATATCATTACTTTTACTTTTACTGCATGTTATGGCATGCTTCATCAAGCAAGCTACTTGTGTTTCAAAACCCATGTAAACATATTCACTATCATGCCCATAAATATCTTTCATGGGAAAAACACCTGTGCAGTTTTTAGTTTGTAAAAGTGTTCTTGAGTCTTTGGGTAGAGAATGATAATTTGATCAAATATGCAATAAATCCGTCAATGCTTTTTGTCGAACATTATGCTTAATCGATCACTGCACAAGTTGTTCTGGTAGGATTTGCGTTTCAACATTTTCTTCATCATCACTGGAGCAAGATGGAAAGTAAGACAAATTTTCATCAGACTTTTTAGATTCTGATGTCATACTTCTGCTGTCATCAAAAGGATCAGTAATGACTACTTCTTCACATTTTATTTCAGTTACAAGATCATGTGCATCAATATTTGGACAATTTACAACATTTGATGCATTATTGTGAAATATAGAGGTTGGTGGATCATAAAAAATATCTTTTACAGAGGAATAAATATCTTCAAAATGTTTGGTAACATCTCTGCGAACAAATTTACTTCTTGCACTGCAAAAATATTTACTTTTGCAGTGAGATGCCATGATATAAAATATTATAATCTGAAAAATAGCATAGAAAACCAAAAAAAAAAAAAATTTATATAAGGGTTAAACAATATTAAAAAGTAATATTGCAAGATTTATTCACTTATGCTAAATGCAAATTGTTTTTTTTATATATATCTAATTCTAATTGGTGAAAAAATAGTTGAAAAAGTTAATATAGAAAGTAAGTACTTTTTATATTATCTTTTGTAATGTCATTACAAATATCAACAACAACAAATATTTTGTAAAAAAATATTTGATAAAAGTATAACTATAGTTATATATATATATATATATATATATATATATATATATATATATATATATATATATATATATATATATACATATATATATATAGAAACAAAAATTATAAACTATAATAATATATATAACGTAAATTGTTATAGTTGATTATTTTCAATGAATATTTTGCTTGTGTCTATAAATAGATGTCTAATAAAACAACGTCAACCTTAACTTAAGTATTAAGTAAATGTTATTTAAATATTGCAGACTTATTTACGAATCGCAATTAACAGCAAAAGCACACTTTTCAAAAATTATTAAAAGTTGCTGATCTTCTTTTTTATATTATGATAAATGAATATAATTTATCACCAAAAAAGTAAATGTTTTTTTTTGTATATTTTTTTATACAATGACATTTGAAAAAAATTATTAACTTTACAATTAAATTATAAGTTAAGCTATAGATACATAATGTAGAAACTATTTATAGTTGTCAAATTTATTAACTACAAAATGTATGCTGAAAGCCATTATCGATACTCCATAAAGTTAAGCATGCGTACAAATATGAAAATGCCAATATATGACAATATTGACAAACTAATATTGCTTCAATATTGGCAAACAAAATAGCACCAATATTGTTATTCCAATATAAGGCAATATTGGCGCATTATCGACATGCTAATATTTGCCAATAGAAGTATGGTAATATTGGCCCAATGTTGTTTACTAATATTGGCGAAATATCGCTTATCTTGTCCCATATTGTCGAAGATACCCAATATTGCGCCAATATTCCTTGCTACTAGGGTAGAAAAACATTTAAAAAAACCGCCGTGGATAAGAAAAAAAGAAAAAAACTTAAAAATTTGAAAATAAATACTATAAACTATAATATATATGTCAGAAATTAAGAATATGTGCTTTAGTTTGCTGTTTAAACGATGCTTTTTTGTTCTTTAATATTATATATAAAACATATTATACTCACAAGAGATATTTACTTTGTTGATTTTTAACCAATAAATGTTTTATATTAAGTTAGAAACAACTTTTTTTTTTATCACAAATTTTTTTAAATAAATGGCCAGACTTTCAAAAGTAATAAAACTCACTGTGTAACCAGCATAAAGTAATAAAAACATTTGTTTTTTATACTTATTAACTAACTAGTTTTTAATAAAACCAACTACAGTTGAATTGATTTTATACCATACAAACCGAATATACAACAGTATATTATAAAAAATTACAAATTAAAAAAAAAAATTACAAAATTAAAAAAATAAAAAATCACGGAAGAAAAAGCGGCAACAAAAAAGTTATAAATATCTTTACTGATAGAAAACATTTACAACCTTTTGGTAGCTGTTTTTTTTACAACTGAACCTTCTTGAACCGTTCAACGAATTTCTTCATCTTCCACTTCAGCCATGTTTTTAAATTCAAGAGCAATGGGTTTTCTTCATTAATAATAGTTTGCAATCCAAACATTAAATCATTTAAGTAAAGATTATTACTACGTTGTTGCATTCTAAAAATTACAGCTGCAAGTGGATTATAAATATATAGTTGACAACATGTTGACAGAACATCTTGATTTGGTCTTAAATTACTAATATGATGAAAAACTTGACACCATATTCTAAAACATGGAGGCCAATGATTTATGGGTTGAAAAACATTAGCTTCAAATGAAACAAAAGAAAGACAGGCATTATAATTTCTAATATATTTAAAAAAATTTAGATTGGCATTTCTATTTGCATCGTTTCCTTTAAATAAATCTTCTAAATCTTGTGGAAATGATGCAGGTTGCGACAAAACTACCTTTCCATTATGGGAACATAAAAATTTGTTTCATCAGGAAATTTGTTAGCACCACAATGCTGACAAATATAATTCATTTCTCCTAAATAATTATAATTTGGAATAATATTACTTCTTGCTATACAATGCATTCTTTCGTATCTAGCAGCAATTAGCATTTTTTCGATTATTAATTTTATCTTCCCTAATCCTATCTCTTTTATTTCTGCGACAATTATTTTCAACTTGCCTAACCAAGCTCTCCTCATTTGGGTTAAAAATATTTGCTGCTTGCCGAGCAGCATTTTGTCCATTATTAATTTCATCTCACCTAAGTCTCTCTCTTTCATTTGTGCCACAAACAACTTGCCTATTAACATTTCCATTTTCTAAACTAATATCTGCTTCTAGCCTAATATCATCCATTTAAACTTCATTTTTAACTGAAAGTAGTAACAAAAAATCTTAAACATATCCTGAAGGTTGCAATCTTTCCTATACAATTTTATTCTACTCTAAATAGCACACACACATAATTTTTATATATAACAGACTGTTATTTAAAATAGATTATATAATAATCTTATGACTTTAAAAAAATATAATTATCAGCTAGGACATGTTTGCAAAAAAAATTACTGCTAACAAAGAAAAATTAAAAAAAAAACGTTGTAAACCCTTTGTTCCAAACTTAAAAATTATTTCTTTAAAAAAATTATTAGTAAACGCTTTTTTCAAAAATTCACAAAACTTAACAATATTTTGTTCTTCTATACCACGTTAATACATCATCTGATAAATCCAAAATAAAAATGTAATGAATAAATATATAAGAAAAACATTACATACGAAAAATGAAAACCAATGCACCTTACCGAGAAAAGCTGTTGTGATTTACCAGAGTAGTAGTTGTAAAATATTATTTCATGTTAGCTTTTACAAAATAATTTATGCTGGAACATCATGATTCCAAAACTTTATAGCAAAATCATGTAGTAAACAGCGCTAAAGACAAAAAATTAAATTGAGATAAAACAAATTTTATTTGGCAAAATAATTTGTCTTTCCTTTTAGTGAATGATTAAAAGCAGTGATTTTTAGTAAAATTACCTATTTACCATTTTTAACAATAGACACCAACGTGAAGATAAGCCGAATGTCTATCAACTCAAAAGGTAACAAAAAAACATCACAGCAACAACACACAACAATAGCACACACCATAAGTTTATACAATAAGTATATAACGTAAGTAAGATAACATTCATATATAACAAAACATAAGAAACAACATTACGCAAAATGTTATTAAAACAAATTATTATATATTTTTTGACACTAAACACTATAGTGTAACCCTCTATTATAAGAACATCACTTGGCCGGCAAAGTTGACAAATCTTACTCTACACGTTTACCAAGTCACAGCACTTTGAAAACATGGAATCAACATAATATAAACTTAAACCAACTTTAAACACAATAAAGGTGTAGCAACTTTAAACACAATAAATGTGTTTAAATATGTATATAAGGTTAAATATATACCTTATTTACATATTTAAACACATTTTTAAAAACAGTTATATAACACATATTAACACATACACAAACAATAAAAAAACACTTTTATTATTATAAAAACACATTGATAAAACAACTATAAAGCACTTATTACCACATACACATACATATCAAAAAAGCATAATTGCAAACAATAAAAATGTGCAAACAAAATTTTAAAAATGATGCGAGAAAATTAAAAAACATTTAAAGTAAACAAAATATATATTTACAAACAATACTCCTCACCTTTTTTTTCCATAAGAACTGTAACCCTCATAACAAAATTTAACCTTTACATACAATAACATGTGACATATCATGTCAGTGTTGGTACAAAACTTTAATTTAATTTTTTTGAATTTTCTTAAAAAAGAACAAAAATAGTTAACAGCATAACAGAAATTTCAAAGTAGTAAGAACCATTTTATGGAAATAGCATTAGTATAACTTTTAGTATTAGTATAAATTTTTTATACCCCTATTTTCCTTCTAAAAAATAAAAAATTAAAAGAAAAACTAAAACAAACAAAATATAAACAATTTAAAAAATTAAAATCCTTTCTACTTTAAATCCTTGCCACTTCATCAAATGAAAATTTAAATCCTTTCTACTTTATCTAATAACAATGTGTATATAACTATTTTATATACGTACTTCAATTATAATATGATCTTGACGATGATTATTTATCTTAGTACGATTCTTAATGTGATATGTCTAAACTAATAATTAAATTCCAATAATAATAATTAAACTCGCTTAAGAGATCTTTCTCCAATGACCGCGTGCATCATTCAAAGCCTAGTAACTAATGAAACAACCTTAAACATTAAACATAAAACCTTTCTGTGTAGCATTTAAATTTAGATTTAGATTTAGATTCGCAATTTAATAGATAGTGCAATATTATTTTAAATGGAAGTATTTAAGAAAGAAAAATGTTTGATTCTGTTCAGTTTTTTATTTAGCATATGTATACATACATACAATATATATTTAATCGTTATATGCATATATTTTAAAGCCCTAAAAGCGTTATAAAGTGTTTGCTCTGACGAGTTTGAGGTGTTCGAAGCAATTTAATGTAAAAATGTTCTACTTATACCGATTCCACGATCATACATGTTTTATATTAAAGTAAAAAAATGACAGACTACTATATTATATATAACCAACTTAATTTATGTACAGTAATAAAACTTTTGAAATAAAGACTATACTCTTAAGTAATGGATATAAATATCATTATATTATGATGATATTTAAATCCAATACCTTAGAGTATAACATTTATACTTCATTATCATTCATAATGATACAAATCTTTAATGGAGAAAATAGTGGATGTAGATTTAAGCTCCTATATTTATACTTTAACTTTTTTTTAAACAACGTTAATTGTTGCTACAATTTTAAAATGTTTTTAATTGTTTGAACAATAGATGTCAATTAATTTAAAAAAAATGTTTTTAATTATTTAAACAGTAAATGTCAATTAATTATAAAATAATGGTATTAATTGTTTGAACAATAAATGTCAGTTAGTTGTCAAATCAAGTGTCAAACTAGTAAGTTAAATTAGGTCAGCAAGATAATTTTTTTCTGTAATATAATGGCATAATAATCTGGTAGGTTATTTTTTTTTGCAAAGAATTGCTTTTTTAATGAAATAATGGATTCAATGTGTAATAATTATAACTGAAAATTTGCAGCTAGCATTTAGAAATCATGAGTTATAAAGCCTTTTAAGGTTAAGTTTGACTGTATATTTCTGTCACAAACTACATTAGAGCTATGTTTTTTTATACTTTAGATGAAAATCAACATTTACCCTAAGATTTTTTGACAGGTAAAAATTTTGATTACGTAACTTATAATTAAAATTAACACACCTATATTGAATCCGTGCTTATGCTTTTTTATCAAAAGCAGCAGCTATCAATAGTTGGTAATTGTTACTTGGTAACAACAACTATTTATAGTTGTAGAGTTATTACAACTATCAATGTTTGAATTATGTTGCTTTGCAGAGTTGACCAAAGGTATGGCTATGATTTCGAATAAAAAAATTAATCTATCAACTTAAAATCAACATTGAACTCTCGGGAGTTTTGCATCAGAGTTTACTTTCTGAAAAGTATATTACCAATAAAATTGATATTGGTATTGAACGATATAAACAGTATTTTCTAATAAAAACCATCTACCTTAAAAGTAAAAATTATGTTAAATCAATAATGAAATAACAAAGAAAAATTATCATTAAATAAAGACTTGAAAGTACTTTGTGTCTGGTTTAATGAAAATAGTCCATCACTGAATGCAAGTAAGTCAATTAATATGCAGATCAAAAGTTGAAAATAGTCTATCACTGAATGCAAGTAAGTCAATTAATATGCAGATCAAAAGTTCTTATATAAAATATGAGTATCAAGTTGGAAGTTCAGTAAAATTCAGCGATTTTTCCAAATACTTGCATTATAAAGTTGACAATAACTTAAATAATACTTTAAGAGTACTGCAGTTAAAACAATGGTTATTTGAAAAGTTTCACTAAATATCTAGGTAAAAAAAATTCTTTTAATTCAATTATTTTATTTAAAATATCGCGCTTCGATATTTCAAGACGAGAAAAAAAAGTGGTATGTAAATTCTAGAGAAGTTTCAAGTTCAAATTATGCGAACAACATTGAAATTGGTTCATGAATAGTAATGATATATTTATTAGATTAAACTGGCAAAACTGGTCATCTGTGAAAAAAAAGTTGCAAATAAATGTATTAATGTTTATAAACAATACATACATTTTCAAGTAATGAATTTTGAATCTTTTATAAAATAATTGTGTACTTCACTGTCTTTTATAAAAAAAACCCATAGGAAGGCATCATCTTTATTTAAGAAATATAGCTGATCTACCTTTGGGTTTTTTTTAATAGAAGACAGTAAAGTACACAATTTATTTCTTGTATAAACATATTTATTTCTTCAAAATGTGAACAAAAAATACGCTGATTTTAGAACAAGTTATCACAAATATAATTTAGTTGACAAGAATATATATATGAAATTGTAAAACATATAAAAGAGATATGTATAATAACAATATGTTACAATCTAAAAAGTTTTCTAATAATAAATGTTGAAATGTATATTTATTTAAATTTATCTTTTGTATTATTACATAACTGTTATAAATGTTTTTAAATTCTTTTATAGAAATAGTACAGAATGGTTAAAAGTAATTTACAAATAACATTAGAACGAATACATAGGGATTTTTTGGTACACAAAATTAAAAAGAATAATACTCAATATCAAAGATTGCTTTTTATGTGGCAAAAAAATACTTGCTTTGCGAATATATTATAGTAAAAAAAATTTCTAAGATCATTACTCTCCTAAATGCAGTTGACAATAAAAAGTTTGATCAAGAATATAGAAATGCTGTGCTGTAAATTGTGCACTTCGGTGAAAATAACGATGCAGGTGATGTTACTTTAACTGATGAAGCATAAGCGCAATAAAATAGAAAACTTAATAATTTATAAGTTGTTTTATGTTATAACTTGCTTATAAACTGATATATATATGCTATGGTTCTAACTTTTGTTCTGAAGGTAATAAAAATTGTTATGTTGATTTAAGTAAAGGGTCGGTTTTTAGCAATCAAGCTAACAAAAAATGAATTGCCTATTATAACTTTGTCAAAAAAAACCCTTGCATCTTTATTCCATTGAATAAAGATGCAAGGGTTTGTTTTGGCTAAATTATAATAGGCAAAGGTGGGTCTTGGGGAGATTTGGTTTATTCTCAAGTATTAGCTTTGTATGAAAGAAGCGCGAGCGCAAGTTTCGTAGAAAGCAACTTTAATGCACTAGATAACGTGCTTGACGCCAGTGTATTGTTGGGTTCATAGGAGATACAAGAGTGAAAATCTTAAGTTTTGAGCTGCTTATAACTTGGCAAAAGTAATTGAAATAATGAGCGTTCACGGGTGTTTAAGTTTTGTAATTTTTTAGTACTTTTTATTTATTTATGCAAATTTATATAAGAAAATCTTCTATTATTTATTTTTCTAATACACTATTTCTTAGTTTTTAATTAGTTTCTAGACTTTTTTTATGCGCGGTTACATTTTCAATGCGGTCTTTCGAGTAAAGTTAGCTTGCGAATTAGAGATGATGTACTTTTATTCTCAAAAAGAGTTGATGTTGTTCATTGTTTAAAACAAAAATTTAAATAATTGTTTGTTTGTTGTTGGTTGTTTTTATTTTGCTAATATTTATAGCCTGTTTTCATTTTTTAGAAGTTAGAAATAAAATGTTGGTAAAATAGTTTTTTTAGTACTAACTAAACATGAATACTGTAATTTATCTAATCTTCTAAATATATATACTGTAATTTAACAGTGTTAGTGTCGCTTCCCTTCCTTTTTTAATAAAGAACATTCTAGGCTTCTCTAAAAGTGTTTCTTTACTCCACGCGGTCTTTCAAGCAAGGTCTTCTAGCCGATTAGAGCTGATAAGTTTTTAGTTACAAGTGGATCTGATGTTTTTCATTGTTTAAAAACTAAAATTTGCTTGCTGTTCGTTGTTTTTATTTATTTGTTTTTTTTTAGAAGAAGTTAAAACTAAAATGACTTAATAAAAACGTTTTTTTTAGTACAATGTTTCTTTTTAGTAAAGTGTTTCAGTTTTGTCTTCAGTCTTTTTAGATCATTTTAAGCAAGTAGTTTTCATTTTTTAGAGCAGTTAAAAGGAGCTGAAGGCCTTTTTTGTAAGTATATAGTGTATAGTAGTTTACTTATAGTTTATATTAGTAACATAGTTATATTAGTTTATTTATAGTTTATATTAGTTTATATAGTATATGGTAGTTTATTTATAGTTTATATTAGTAAGTTTATTTATAGTTTATATTAGTTCAAGTTTATTTATCGTTTATAATAGTAAGTTTATTTATAGATTATAGATTAGGATTATCGAGAATACAATTTTTTTTTTAGACAGGCAAGCTGACAGCAGCTTAAGTAAGTTTTATCATTTAGATTTTGTTTGAGTACGAATGTAGCATTAGCAATTTTATTGTATATAATTTTATCTCAAATTTTATTTTTAGACAGAAAGTTAGAACTCAGTAAGGACTTAGATTTTGTAGATTTAAAAACTTCTTTTGAATATTCTTTTAAAGCATTGAATACGTTTTATATATTTTAATAAGATTTGTCATTTAGGTGTGGTAGCATCATCAGTTGGTGCAAATAGTAATGTCTTTTGTTTTATTTTACAGCAAATAGTAATGTCTTTTATTTTATTTTAAAAAGATTCAATAAATATTGTTTATTTAAACATAATCATCAGAATAAAATAGATAAGATAGATAAAATAGCTTTTTAATTTAATATCTTTTTATTTAGTTATAACTTCAGTTGCAACAGCCACAACAGGTAACTTAGTACATTCATTTTAATATACTTGAAATACATTTGTTACTTAACTTTTCATGCTATAAATATTGTTTATTTCAACATTATCGTCAAGATTTTATAAACAAACTTTTTATTTGATAATTTATTTTAGTTGCTTCTGGATCAACTTTAAATAATGGTAACTCATCAATTCATATTTTATTATAGATAAATGAAGATAAAAAAATGTAAGTTGGAAATTTTTGTAGATTTAAAAGTTGTTTGTTGTTTGTTTGTTTGATGAATGAAGAGAAAGGAAGTATGTTTAAAAGGATTTTTATTTTTTTATAAAGTAACTTAAATGTTTTTCAAAATATTGTTGATGATTTAAAAGTAAAACAGTAGGTTTTTATAATTTTATACAATATGCCCTAGAACTTAAGTAATACTTAAAATTATATTGTCAATAATGGAAGAGAAATTTAAAATTCTCAGTTAGACAGCATCTTATTATTTTACATCAAGTTAGTTTAATTAAAATTTATTTTTTTTAGTTGATCAAGAGAGAGCTAATAAAGGTATTAGTTACATTGGTTTAGTGAATCTATTTTTAAAAAATTAAGTAGATATTTTAACGTCTATACATTTAAGTGCTTTTATTGTTTAGACACAGAATTGAAGACTGAAATAAGTCAGTGTTTTTGCTATTAGATAATTGTTAATAGGAAATTGTTTATTTGTACTGTATCTGGAGTTTTAAAACTTCAAGTACTTAAGCTTTATTTTTTTTTCTTTTAGGAGAGTTGGAAAAAAAACTAAGTCTAAATTTTGTGTTTAGTATAGTTAAATAAATAAAGCATTTATAACTGTACACTCATTAGTACAAGTCAGTTGTCACATTTTAGAAATTATCAAGGAGAGAGTAAATAGTAAAATAATTAGTCTTCATTGGCTTTTTTATTCTTGATGGTTAAATTTTTGTTTTATTTAGTTTGTTTTGAGGCACATGAAATATAGTTTTGACAAAAATAAAAAGTTAAATAAAAAAAGTGAAAAGTCATTTCTGAACTACAGACGTTTTTCCTTTGAACATTGTGGGGACACCAGACCCTTTATATTGACCAACTTTGTTTCACATTGTTGCAGGAAAACAGTCTTTATACCTATGTAGATACTGAAAAAACTAAAAAGGTCTCATACATAACTCATTTTTACAAAAAACTGGATAACCGACCTTTGTCTTCTGAATTACAAATATTAAAATTTAAAGTTTATTTAATTTTTTTAGTTTTGATTTAGTTTATAGTTAATTTTAGTTTAGTTTTTATTAGTTTTAGCTTCAGTTATCTTTTTTCATACTTTAGACAACTTCATGGAAGAAATGAGGGGAATAGGTAAAAAAAATTATAGTTATATTTATTTATATGTAAATATAATTCTATCAATTATTCTGTGGTATGTTTTTCGTCTTTAGTGTCTGGTAGAAGCATAACTGGTAGGGCTGTGTTTTAAATTTTATATATTTTTTACGGAAAAATATGTGCAATAGGTGAAAGAATTATTTAATATAAATATGACATTTTTAAACTGTTTGCATTTTACCCATATTTTTATTAAAATTAAATTTCTCACAAGTTTAAATCTTTTTAATTTACTTTTTTTTATTTACTTTTAGCATCCTCTTCATCCTGTGGAAATGGTGAGGTTATGCTTTATATTTTGATTAAAAGAATTGTAAATATTTTTAAATAATATTATATCCTTCTATTTGTAATTTTAGAGTCGTTAACATTTGAGGAATATCAAAGATATCGCTCCCAACTCACAGGGCCTTATTCGGAGAGGTCCTTCAATAAGTAACAAAGTAATAGCGGTATGGATGAGCCATTTCTTCAAATGGAGGGCTCATCCATACCGGGATGTTGGGAGACACCGAAGAAAAATCAGCAACATAAAGGTTGTAAATGCCTTCTATCAGTGAAGATAATTATAATTTTTTTGTTGCCGTTTTTTATTCGGTGACTAATTTTTGTGTTTTTTAATTTTGTAAATTTTTTTTTTAATTTGTAATTTTTTATAATATACTGTCGTATATTTGGTTTGTTTTTGTCTTTTTTAGTTAAAATTTTATTTGTTTTTCATCAATTAAACTTAAATATAGTTAAATTAATTAATGAATTAAAGTAACTATCATCATAATATGATGCTACATTATTGTAGCATCATATTATGATGCTACAATAATGTAGCATCATATTAATTTAAATATTGTTAAAATAATTAGGTGGTAGTTTAATTTATTGAAATCGCTTTAAAACTTACTAATGCCAAGACAATTTGTTTAGCAAAAGTCAAGACAATTTGTTTATATAAATGCAATTTATTTATCTCTCTATTTGATTTTTTATCTTTAATGTTTTTAGTTTGGCTCCTTGAGACATTTGTTTTTTTGCTTTTTAATGAAAATATTCTAAATCTATTGTAGTGTCTTTTAAATTTAACTAAAGTTTACTAAAAGCCAACGTGAAATAACGTCATAAAACAACACCAACAAGTTGCATCATGACAGCAGTTATAGTATGGCAACAGGCTACCGAAAAGAAGGTAAATTGTATTACAGTTGTTATTTTTGTTTTGTTTTGTTTTTTCTTATGTCTACTTATCTGTTACAATATTTATTTTAGGTTTGTCATATGACGCATTAATGCAACATATAAGATCAAAGTTTAAATATTTTTTACAATTTGTTATACACCTGTTTGATTGTAAGTTAACTTTTTTTTGTTTGAAACGTATTTGCACTCAATTGCTTAGTTATTTATAATAAATTTTTTTAGTTGTGTGCATTTATCGTTTTAAAGACAATTTCCTTTTTAAAGAAACATGTATCAAGGGGATACCAAAAAGTTAACAACTCATAAATAATTTACGTCCACATCATATTAATCTTATTAATTAAAGTTCATGTTATAATAAATATTACAAGAATTCAGCTTTAGTCTTTCGTCAATTTAAGGCATGATGAAGTGTTATTATTTTGTGTGAGAAAACTAAAAACGTATTGTGTTGAACTTAGTAATGTCTGGGAAATTGTCTGTTGTAAATTACTCAAATAACGTTAAAGAGTTCGTAAATTAATTTTATTTAATTTTACAGATGGTTTAATTTTTTAATTTGAAGGCGTTTTTCTTACAGGGTATTAGTTAAGGTTTCGCAGCTTTAAATTGTGGAAAACAGCCACTATAAAATAAGTAACAGACCGACCGAAACCCGTATTACGGGTTGCTTTCTGCTAGTAGTAATAAATACGCGTAATGGTTTTCAACTTAAGCAAAATTTAATAACCCGTGAACGCTCACAATTGATGCTGGTTTTTCAGCATTACTAGCTTACTGCGTATATTAAAACAAAATATGAATTAAAATGAAAAATATATAACATCTCATATGCATATATATGGTTCAAAAAATTTTCTAAATTATTTTTGCGATAGATATAGTTTATATATTGTTCAAGGTTTAAATGTTTTAGTAATAACGTGCCTATTTTTTATAAAACTTAAATTCCTTTTGATGGGGCAAGAACAGGCATATTAAAAAACGTTACATACATTGCAAATAGAATAGTTAATATCCATAGTATTATCATAAAATTTTTTAATATATTAGAAGCAACTAAGGAAAGTCCCAATAATATTAATTCTCTCCAGAAACTTTTACCTCTTTCATATTTCGAAACAAAAAAAGTTTTAAAAATATAATCATCGGAACCAGAGTTGCTATTAGAAATTGATAACATTATACTTGCGCTTACTTCAGGTTTTTACTCAATCGATCTGAATATTTATTAAAGTACTTTTTATCTATAAATAGATTCCTAGTTACATAAGTTATCCTAGTTATATAAATTATCAAATTAACGATGAAATTTAAGTATCTAGAGGACAGAATTATAACATTGTAAATACTGCTGAAACAATAATTAACCATTCGTTTATAATAACTACTGAATTATTTATTGGCGCAATTTACATTTCAAAGACTAAGTGGGATTGAATCCATATAGAAATTTACGAAAATATTTTTATAATAATTTCATTATTTTTAAAAAGTTGGGTATATTTTAAATACAATGAACGTTCAATTACAGATATATATCAATCTTTAAAATCTTTTAATTCTTTAATAATTTAAAATCTCGCGGAGGAAAATAAATTCCTTTTTAAACTACATCAGTACAAAAATCTCTTAAGGTGGTATCCAGCCATTATTTCTATTTTCTTATATTTTACACATAATAAATATCTTTTTCCAAAAGTGCAATCACTCGTTATCACCTATATATTTTGTTGTCATTACTATTGCTTATTGTTATTTTTATCAATACTTACATTACTACGTCTAACTATTATTACTAATATCAATATTGTTATTGTTATTTTTATTGTCATTACTGTTATTACTAAAAGTATTTTTATTGTTAAAACTGTTATTATTGTTTGATAATAATTGAATATTGGAAAAGTGCGGCAAGAGACCCGCCCTCGCTAGGGCGCTTAAAAAAAATTAAAAGATCCGCCCTAGCTAGCGCCCTAATGTAAAAATCGTGATGGTGTAAAAAATGTGATAAAAGTTTTTTTTGATATTGTTTAAGGTCGATGCACCCTGACACCCTCGAGAATTTGTTTGATGAAGCGTGACGAAAAGTATATAAAGAGTGAAAAAATGAAATAGGTTCATAATAAATGGAAGCGGAAAACAAACCGTTACAACAATTTCAATCTCTATAGACAGTAGCAGTAGTTTAACCTTATAAACCTGATCCTCCAATTGATAATAGCGGTACGCATGACTCGCATGGAAATCGTATTCAATATTTTGAAGTGCGTTAATAAAGAAAAAATATTGACAATTTTAGCAATTTCGAGCGTGTTTTTTATTATTCTAGTGGGAGGATATTTATTTGGAGCGTTATTGGGAGTTTTTATATTGCTTAGAACAATGATGGGTTTATATATTTGAAATAAAGAAATAAAAACATTGTAAAGAATATATTATATATTATATATTATAAATATTATTTTCCAATTCTATTAATTCCGTAAGAAAATCTACCAGAGATAGCTCCACCCAAAACAGCTTCACCAATGGTAGGTAGAAGAGCACTAGCAAAGGAAGGTAAAACCGCTTTAGATACCATTCCTAAAAGAGGTCCTAAAAATTTTCCATGCATACGTCTTGTTCTATGTCTTTTATAATGTCTTTTTTTATGTCTTCTTTTATACGTTTTTTTATCGCGGTATAAGAGATGATAATATAGTCGGTGCTAAAACTACTGCTAACAAGGAAAGAAATTTATCACGAATGCGTTTTTTTAAATGTCTTCTTAAACGTTTTCTACCTGCGCCTTTTAACGGAGGTAAATAAACTCTTTTTTTTCTTCTTTACTATGCATTACGACGTGTTTGAGGACAGTTAAAGTAATTTATATTGTAAAGTTGTGTTTTTTTTAACATGATCAATTTTAGTTTTTTGCATTTGTTTCTTTTGATTTTATAAACGATTTTAAGCTACGTACCAAGGTAAACTTTAAATTTTCTTAAAGTGTCTGCTAAATCTCCTCCTCGTAATTTTTTTCGTCTTCTTAAACGCTTTCTACCAGCGCCTCTTAAAGGAGGTATAAAAACTCTTCCTCTTCCTCTTTTTCTATGCATTCTCTCTTTTTTTTTGAGAATAGATAAAGGTTTTTATATTGTAAAAATATTGTAGTCTAATTTTTTTAACATATGCAAACTTAGTTTTTGCAATTGTTTTTTATAAGAAATTTAAGTGGGTGGAAGGATTTTTTCTATATTATCGTAAAAAGAATCAGGCATATAATAAAGCGTTCTCGGAAAATCGGCTTTAGTTTTAGGGTTATATTTTCCACGTCTCATTCTTTTTCGTCTTCTTAAGCGTTTTCCTCTTCCTCTGTTTTTACATGAGCTTTTTTTATTTTACAAGCGGTGCAACAAAAATTTTTACGCATCGCGTTGCTTTTAAAGATAATACAAGACTTAGCTTCCTACGTTTGATTTTAGTAGACGTTCAGCAAATTTTTTAACTTTTGTAAAAAATTTTCCTTTTCCTCAATGATGTCGTGCGCTACCTCTATGATGACGGCGACGGAGTCCACTTATTTTTGTACGCCTGCGAGCCATTAACACAAGAAAATAAAAAACAACAAGATTTTTGATTTTTAAGATATTTTTAGAAATAAATAGTCGTTTGCTTATAAAAAATATAATACCAATAGGATTCGTTTATTAAAAAGAAAAAAATGTTTGTATGACAAATTAAGACGATTTAAATTTGGTAGGAACTTAGGTTACTTGAGCATTATCTGCTTCTCATCCAACTTCCAAGAGTTCAGCTGGATATTGCAAATACATAGTAAGTACTCCTTTAAATTGATCTGTAAATTGAACATTGATTTGAAACGAATTATTGCCAACAATAACAGCAGGAGGTTAATCGTTGACAAAATTGTAATCACTAGTGGCGTCAATGACTAAAGGATCTGTCGTGTTAGTAGTACTAAAATAGCGAGCAGTATGTTTCGAAAAGCTGTCATCGTCACCATTGTAATAATCTGCGAAATTGTTAATGTTAAAAGTAGAGGGTTTATTTCCTTTACATTAAGAAACATAACTTCTCCAAACGCTTAATTGATCATTTTGCTTGCTCAAATCGTATTCAGTAGTATCACCTGCTGAATTTACAAACGTTCTTCTAAAATTATAAATAGTAACTTTTTTAATGATATTGCAAGCCATTTCGACTGGAGCTAGAAAATTTTTGTTTACATGATCGTTTTCTTTTTTAGATGTAACGAAAATATAATGCTGTGAGGTACAAGATCAGCTGTTTTTATACTTCCCAAGTTGACAGTGACTTCTGTAACATTTTTTACATTGGCTACAACTCGTTCGTAATGAGCAATACGTAGTAAAGTATAAGGGTCATCTTTTTTACTGTTCATATATAAAGCTCTTTCTAATGGTAAGCTTGGTTTGAGTCTATAATTATTAAGATAAATCATAGGGTTTTTAATAGCTACACCCACGTTTGCAAGACGTCATTTCAGCATCAGTGATAGGTCTTACCCATTCTAATAGTTGATTCATATCATTTTCAATTTAAAATTCTAATTTAATTTGTTTATTTTTTCCAAAATATTCTTTCATTTGAAAAACTTCACATAACAAACACAAAGGTACTCTAAATTTATAACCTTTATCCCCAGTTAACATAGCATTATATCTGGTTTGAAGGGCTGTTTGATAAGCAGGAGTCGTTCCATTGAGAGCTCTAACGAGTCCATTAGGATCTGGAGCTTGTACAAGCGCTTTGGCTTCGGCAAAAGTAACAGCGTTTGTAGTTAAATCAGCTTTTTCTATAAATCCCAAATTAGGATTAATATGCCATTCTTTAAAACTTTTCATTTAACTTTTTTTAATCAGTAGAGATCTAAAACGGTCGTTAACACGATTAACGTTAGCATTGTTAGCACAAGTAGTATTGTTTATTTGATAATTGGGATAAAATTTGACAGTTTTAATTAAAGCGTGGATAAAATTTAAAACTAGACACACTCAATTTACAAAACCATCGTCTGTTGTAGGTGTAAATCTTGTTTCAAATATTTCAAAAGAAATAAATCAAAATCCAAATACCAATCTTGAGGATATGTCCATTCGTTAAGTATAGTGGTAAAAGTAATTAAATTAGCCATGTCCGAACTAAGATCGTAAGAAAACTTCTGATTAGTAATAGCAATGATTTCATCTTGAGGTTGAGCTGTTTGATAACCAGGATATTTTTCATTTAAAATAGCTTTATATTCAGCGCTTAAATTACCACTTGTTGCTTCTTGCAATTAACGATGTCTGTTTGTGTTAGGTGTATAACGATTACCGTCACCGTCTCTCATATATTTAGCTAATGAACCCATTTTTTTTTAAAAGTAAGGAAATTAATTTTTTTCCTTCTATTTATTCATCTTTTGATTCTGAAGTGAATCTTTTAAATGGTATTTTTTTATTTTTAACGTCTTTTAAAGCTCGAGTGTAACCAAGTTCAATTAAACTTTTTTAATTTAATTTTTTTTTCTTTTTTTTGTTATTCTGCATGAGTGGACTTCATAAAATGGCTGTTTGTTGAACAATACAGTTTCTACATAATCCGTTTATTTTGTCAACTGCATTTACTTTTTGAAAGCATCGTGAACATATGCGTAAAGAAGTTGATTTATTTTGAGGTTTTTTTTCAACAATTTCTTCTTCTTCTGAACTTTCGCTTGAGACTCTGAATATTTTCTTTTTTTAGGTTTGGGTTTGATTTGAACATTTTTTTTCATTTTTTTGGGAGGTTTTTCGTCTTGTATTTCTTCTTTTTTATTTTTCATTTTTTTTATTTCGTCTAATTCTGATTTCATATTTAACAAATCAGATTTAGTAGAATATTGAGTAAGTTGATTTTGTAATTGTTGCATGTGATTTTTCATTTGATTAAATTGATCTTCAGGATTTTTTTTTTGAATCTTCCATCATTTTTGGTTCTAAATTGACCAAGTTTTAATTATATCTTCCTTTAGAGCAAAAGAGACTCACTTTTTGCAAAATAAATAGAGTGGGTGAAAAAAAAATAACAAATTTTTTTCTTTTCATATTTTTTTTATTCACAATAAAAAATAAAAGATATTATTTTATAGTAATCAAACTAGTTAATTGTAAAACGGAACCATTTGAATCTTTAATGTAGGTTAAAAAAAAAACGGTAAAACTGAGATTGTTAAAGGTAAGCGGTTCAGATTTGGAATTGAGAAACGACCATCTTGTTTGTTTCCAATCGTCTACATCGTTCATATCAAAGGTACTTAATTGACCTTGTATAACAGTGTTACGATTTTTTGTAAAATTAATATTGGTGGTGACTTGAGTAGGATTGGTGTAATCTAATAAATAAATTAAGCAACAATTCCGGGAACAAAAGTTCTATTCATATACATTCCACAATTTAGAGCTTGATCACATTTGATAAAAATGTAAGCGTCTGTAGCAGTAGGAAAACTGGAAACATTGATATTAAAAATACTAATTTGAACAAGAGTGCATCTTAAAAAAGGGAATTTTTTTTTTAATTTTAAAATCAAGAGTCATGGCACTGGTCATATTTTGATCCACTTGCATAATAAAAGGATTGATTTGTTGAGATAAAGTGTATTGATCTCTTTTTAAAAGTAAAGTATAAGGTATAGGATCGTTTCCAATAGGTTGATACATTTTTAAAATGAAATTTTTTAATCGTAAGTTATCTGCCCAAGTTTGTATTATAGTACCGTCGCTCTTCTTTTGATAAATAATGTGTCCATTGAGCGAAGTGCAATAAAATACCAAATATGTTGGATTATTTCCTTGTAAAACAGCTTTGACACTACTTAACCATGTTTTATGAGTCGGTGTAGTAGCTCTTTCGAAAATAGTTGTAGTACGAAGAGGTACTTTGATGGTATTTGAAAAAATAGGTTTACTTTGTTCGCAATATATTAAAACTTCACTAAGAGTTTCTGCCCTATATTTAACGATTAAAGAGCTATCGGATGTCCATATTTTATAAATGTCATCAGGTAAGTTTGAAGGTAATACTTAAAACGAAGCGCCTTTTATTTCGGGAGTACCAATAAGAACATTATTCCATGTAAAACTGGTGTCATAATCTGAATAGGAGTTACCTTTCATTTCAGAAAAGGCGTTACCTTTCATAAGTAATGTACAAATTTTCATGGGCGATATTAATTTTCTTTGGAAGGATGATAAAGAAAAAAAAGTATAATAATTTGAAGTTCCGTCTTTAGGATCAGTAATGCGTGAAGGCACACCCTTTACTTTATTTGTAAGATATTTACTAAACATGTTCAAATCGGGCCCTGCATAAGTATGATCGTCAAAAGTGAAGTTATTTAAATTGAGATTAAGTAAATTGTTTGTCATGTTTAAACTTTCGGTAAAAACATCAACCATTTTCAATTCTCATTCAGGCCATATGAATCGATCTACGTTAAAAAAAAGTAAATGTAAAAAAGGCTAACGGTATATTTTTTAAAGTATAACGATAATATTTTCTTTTTGATGTGAGAGGAAAATAAATTTGATAAAAACTTGTTAATAATTCTGTAGGTTCTACACCTAAATCAGCTGCTGCAACATAGATAAGTTTTATACCAAATCCAGTTGGAAAAGCAGTTGTAAAAGCAGCTTTGATAATATCTACAAATTGTGGCAGTACTATTTTTTCATTGGTAAAAACTCCAGGATAAATTGGCTTTTTAGTGTCGACATAATCGATCCAAATTTCCATAAAAATTGAATACGAAGATTGAAATTATAAGGTATGTTGAAATCGTTAAGATTAGTTTCTACGTTATATAGGTTGCCTTCAAAGGGTATTGTGTTGGTGTTGGTTATTTTTTTAATCAAAAGAAAGCAATTTGCCACGGTACAATGTGTTTTATTTTTGATTTTGTGCTTTCTGCAATAGGTAAAAAGTTTTTAATATACACATCTAGATCAACACTAAGAATATTATTGTCGGCAGTTGAATTTGTTCCAGTTAAAGCCGGAATTATATAATTGAGTGAGAGCATAATATGAATAATAGGTCGAACAAAGGTTTCTTCTATACCGTTTAGAATAATTTGTCTTTCGGGTGAAATAGCTGCTATTTGTGCGACGGTTAAAAGCGGATGTTTTGCATAAATTAAATAATTTTTACTAGTGTGAGTATTTAATGATAAAATGTATATGTTGTCGTATATAGAATTGTAGTATTATAATCAAATAGTAATAATTTTGTAAAATCTTCTAGAACGTACACACTTGCACTTGTTCTATTTGAAAAACAACCGAAATAAGATAGATCCTCTTTCTTGTAAAGGCGAGATCACGCTTAAGGTAGATCGAATAGGGTGTAAAAAAGAAGGATTTCTTGCGTATTCGTTTCTTTTTTTATAATACCATAATAAATTATAATTGGTTCTATTACTAAATAGGGAAGTATTGACGTTAAACAAATTTTGTTGAACATTGTTGTTGCTATCTAAACTAAACTTTATCATGGGTAAATCGATTACAGCCGTTTTGTATTGATGTTCAGTTGAAGGATCAAATAAATATTTTGGAACAAAATATATTGCTGATAAAATTTTACCATATTTATTATAATAACTTGAAAAAAAGTCTGAAAAATATAAAACTCTAAACTCTGAACTTTATAATTCTAAACTTAATTTAGAATTATAAAGTTCCAAGTTTCTAACAAAAAAATCATCTTGTTAGGCGTCATAACGCTAAAGAGTTCACCTCCACCTGACGCAATAAAGGTCCACATATAAGTCAAATGATCGGCGTTCATGTTTTCCATATCTAATATGTCATAACAAGGAACGTGTCACCTGGTAAGGGTATATGATTGGTGTACAAGATAACATTTTTAGTAACAAGATAAAAATATTTAATGGGTCTTGTAGGATTGCTAATCATATCGTTTTGAATATCTGATAACATTTTTTTTATGGCAGGTTTGGATTCCATTCTTAATTTGTAATTGTTTTTAGAAAACGATAGGTTTTCGTCTACTCAAGTTAAATTAGTAGGAACATCCATACTCGCTAAATGGTATTACTTTTAAATGTGAGTTAGTCGATATTCTTGGGAGTTAGCAATAAACTAAAATCGTTCAAGACATTATAATGCACGCTATCTGCATTTTTATTTTTTATTTTGCAAAAATAATAAGTAGTACAATCATATTTATTTACATCTAAAACATCGTCAAACGTTAAATTGTTCATTCTTTTATTTTTTATTTTTTTCTTGCAGTCTTTTCTTCAAAGGTTGTAAAAATGTATCAAAATGTTCGCTAAAGTTTTTATAGTAAATGCCTTTATCTTTTTCGTTAATAGGTAATAAATCTTCTCGTTTAACTTTAAAAGTCGTATTTAAATCGCCTACTACTCCCACTTTATAAATATAAACGGGTAAAAAACCTTCTAGTGAAAGGTTAGAGCGTTTAGAGACTTTGATAATAATTTCTTTTTTGGTAGTGTCCCAATACGCATGATTATGAGTAGTTGATTTGCTAAATGTGTCTTTGGATCTACTTTATATTTTTTCAAATATCATTTGGTGCTAACGGAGAGAGGTTTGTACATTTTTAAATTGTTGTTTTTGTATTCTTTTTCTACTCGATGTAACATGTTGGAAGAAAAATGAAGACCTCCTCTTTAGTTATCGCGATATTGAACGACTAAACGAAGAGCTTTACCTTTGGCGTCGTCAGCATACCAATCTTCAGGAGCTATTCCACTCGTCACTTTTTCTTTTTCGTTGAGTTTTTGTTTCATGTCCTCGATATAAAAACTCCAATTGTTTTTTTGAAGTTCGCCTTGTTTTCTTAATTTTTGATAAAGTTTTTTTAAACGTCCTATTGCCGATTCGGCCAAGTAAGCTTTTCCATAATTTTTAGAACTAAAATGATAAATGTTTTGTTCATAACACCATTTTTCCATTTAGTTATTAAAAAATTCTCCACCTTCATCGGTGTGCAAGAAGATAAAAGTTTTATCGTCTCTTTTAATATCTTCAAAAATATGTTTAAAACTGCTATCACTTTATTGGCAGTTTTTTTACCAGTGACTCTCAAATACACTTTTTTAGACACTCTTAACAAAATCTTAACAAAATATAGGACAATGTGGAGCAAAATTTAATTTAAAACTGTTTATGTCGTCCAAATCAACTTGAAAATATTGACGAGGTCTATCGTACAAATATGGATGAGTTTCATAAACATATGGTTTCCTGGGTGCTCGTTTTAACGTTTGCATCAGTTGTTTTTTTTAAAAGGTGACATGTGACTAATCTGTTATGAAACCGTTCCATTTGGCATAGATGGAACTTTCTAAAAGAGTCCTTAATTGTTAATAAAATTTCAAATCGGTTGGATTTTTTTTTTAAGTGTCAAATTGAATCAAAACTTTTTAAATTTTAGGTACGTCTGTCAAAGCAAATAAACGACTGGACAATTTGGTCAATTGATTTTCTACAAGGTTGTCAATAGCATCTCTCAAGACGTTGTCCATTTTTTTAAAAAATTTTTTTGTTGTCTTTCCTTGTTCTTTATCCTCAGCCCTTTTTCTTATTGATCTCGTTTCTAAAGGTTTCTTTTAATCCTACTTGTTCTTTTGTAGTTAATATCGGAGATTCACTTGGTTCAGTTAAAGCACTAGCCCCTGTTAGTTCAGAAGTAAAAGCAGTTGGTTCAGAAGTAGAAGGTAAACCAGTAGCACCTAATAATTCGGGAGAACTTTCAGGTGGTTCAGTAGGTTCAGTTTTAGCTGTTTCAGTAGGTTCTTCTTTTTTAGTTTCTATAGTCGCTAAAGAGGGATCGGATGCTCGTGTTAGTGGTTCTTTTTTGGATGTAGGTATACGTGTTAATAAAGAACTTGTTAACGAATAAGTGAATAAATTTCTTTTTTTTAAATTGGTAAATAATTTTAAAGAGTTAGCAAAATTTTCAATATTATGAGACTCCATTTCAAAACATTTTTTGTAAGATATTAAAAGCGAATTTAAACGAACAAATTGAGAATTATATATTGTACCCATTATCATCAGCATTTCAAGTAAACTTTTTTCTTTGATTGTGTTTTCTGTGTTGGAAAAATGATTCGATTTGGATTTGATACTTTCCAATAAAGTCAACATCCTTCCTTTATCATAAGTTCGCTCTACAATTTCTTTTAAAATGACTACATCTGCTACATCTCTGAAAGACAATGAAGGCACGTGATTGGAAAAAGTTATAAATGTTAAATAGAGCATATTTTAACCAATAGCTCTGCTAGCAAGTGCGTTCTCGTCATAGTTGTTTATCATTCGTTCGAAAATAGTTTTATTGGATAATAAATAACTGTTGTTTTGAATATATTCTCTCAAAATGTCAAATTTAACACCTCGAAAAATTTCACTATATTGTATAAATCTTTTATTAATAATGTCTTTTGTTTCTAATAATATTTCAAAAGCTTATGTTCCAGCAAAACTTTTATCGCCTATGGATTCATTTTCTATAAAAACAGAGGTCATAACAGTGTAAGGATCACGAGCTAGAGCACTAGCATATACACCTTCGGATGCTAATTTAGTTTCGTTTCGGAAAGGTATGTTGTATTTTTTAATAAAACTCCACAATTTTGCAAAAGTAAGTTGTCTTATTTGGTAATAATCAGCTGCTAATCTTATAATGCTTACAGAGTGAGAAGAGGCAAGTATAGTTAAAAATTCGTTAGCGTACAAGAAATATTGTTTTAGATCTTTTATTTTTTCAAATGCAAAGTTGGTGGCATTATTAATAATACTCGCTATGAATTCTTCTACATCTACAACATTGGCTTGACATAAAGTAAAAATTTTTAAATTGCTCAAAGTTGCTTTTTCGTTTCTTGGTTTATAAACACGTAAAGATATTTGTTGTGACCCAACTCGATAATCGACTTGATTTTTTCACATATCGACGAGATAATTAGATAAGTTAAGAATTTTTTTTATAGATTTGTTTTTATAAAGCGCTTGTAAAATGTCGTTCGAATTGGGTGTTTCGTAAAATATTAAAGTTTACTCAGAGGTATCAAAGTTTAAATTTTTTTATGACTCGATGGGATAGTGTTTAATGTGGTAGAGCGCGGTAGGCTGCTTAATGTAGATTGAATAGAGGTGGGAGGTGTAGTAGTAAGAGAGTTGTCTTGAATAGGAAATCTTAAATTTCTCATCATTCTTAACGATTCGCTTATATTTCTTTGATCGATTTGATTATTAAATTCGCTTTGTTTATCCAATTTTAAATTGGTTTTAAAAGCGTTAGCATCTCCTCCCACGTTTAGATATGTTTTCTATTTTTCTTGATCGCATAATAAACTTGTAGCTAAATCACTGTTAAGCATAGTATCTATAGGTAGTGAACTATTTAAATTTTGTTGAAAGCTAACTTCGCCAGCGATTTGATTTTCGATATTGATGGGATCTGCATAATTAAGAGAGGAGGGTAAATCATAGCTACGAATAAGTTCAGACAAATCGGATCTGTTTGTTTTTTCCGATTCTAGGCTAACTTCTGGGTTTTCTTGTTTTTATTCATTTGCAATAAATTTTTATTAAAAAGATCCATGTTAAACGCATTTTTGGGTAATACTTTACGTAAAGTTAATAAAGGAGACTCGTGATAAGGTCTATCTCTATTCATGTTTCATAAAAATACAAATTATTTTGAAAATACAATTCTTTTTGACAATAATCAACGTCAAACTGTTGTCTTAATAAATCAATCACAGTTTTTGTAGGTTGTATAGTGTCGAATGAGATTAATTTATAATCATAATAATTTATAATTTCGCGATAAAGTTTAAAAAGAGTAGAGTTGAAATAAAATGTCGTAATTGTTATAAACAAAGTCTGATATAGCTTGATTTTTATCTTTCATTTTATCCTTTTTCATGATGACTTTTCCGTTTTCGTTAAACTTTGGATATGGATATAAATATTCTTTAACAAAGAGTTTAATTTCTATACAGACGTATTCTTGAAAAGCATTTTTTATTTGTTGTCTTTCGTGATCTGATAAAAGTTCGCATTTTAACATTTTTACAGCATTAAAACGTGTCAAAATTTCTTTCATCCATATTTTAATTGCGTTTTCGTCAATGTCTTTTCTTCTATTCATTTTGGGGATAAAAAATTGTCCTCGAACAGCCAACTTTTGTCTCATGGCTTGACGTTTACTTGATTTGTTTGTAGTAATCGTAATCGTTTTGAAAAATTCGTAAAAATTCTTTACTTTCCCAATCATTCAGAATCAGAACTGGGTCCACCGTCTGACGATTCGTCTGAAGATTCGCAGAATCCATATCGATTTTGTCTTTTAATTTCTTTGAGTAGTTGTGTTGCTCTTTCGCTTTCACTCCATTTTCTTTTTTTTATTGGATTTTCTTTTTCTTTATTTATATCGTTCTTATCATCTTTGTGTGGTTTATTCTACTTCTCTTGATTATAATTATTATGATGCTTTTTGAGATAATAATGATTTTTTAAATTTTGAGCCTTGACATAGAGAAAGGATTGAAAACTAACAATTTTTTTGTTAACGCTTATGTCTTTATAATCCAATATACAATTATAGTCCAATTTACCTTGAACGTCTACTGGAATAAATACTTTTTGTTCTTTACTTGTAATCTGTGTTCTTAAGCGTGAACAGAACAGTTTATTTTAAATAAAGCCTTATGTCCGTGTTGATTCGAAGTTTCTTTAATTAACAAATTGCTTATAACGTGGTGATGCATTTTACCAACAGAAAGAAAATCATTTTTAAATATTTTTTCAATCTCGCTATTGTTATTAAAAGAAATAATACATTTGTAATGAGAAACTAAATTGTTCCAACATTGACTGGCTTTAGAAGGGTACCGAATGAATAATGGTAATGGTGCCTACTCCGTGATGAGATCCGCTAAAATATGCGCTAGTATATTGTTGACTTTTTAAGCAAAAAGCACTAATATCGTCGAATAAAAGTATTGTTTTTAATAGTCGATGATCACTATTTTGAATACTGTATTTATCTTTTGAAAAACCAATAGCTCTCTGTGTTACTGAATCTAAATTTTCTGGACTGTTAACTGTTATGATATCATAAGCTTCTAAATTATTTTTAGAAGATTCGATAATATTTTCAATGTTCAGTGTTGAGATTCGCTAGGTTCTCTCATTTGTATTACAAACATCATTTGCATTACAAACATATTTCAGCATCAGAAAATTTTCCACAATGCAATAATTCTCTCGCCATAGTCAATTTTCCGCTGTTTGTGGGTCCTGTAATAATTGTATTTTTAGGATACACATCTTGAGTAGGTTTAAAAATATTAAATTTAACTTGTGAATTAGTTTCTTTGTCTTTGAGATCGGTTTCTTTTGATGCTCCTTTTCATTAAAAACTATGAAAAACTTTTTCGTTTAATATTTCCGTTAGAGATTTATTATCTTTTTTTTCTAATGGTTTTTCTAAAGGTTTTCTGATGTTTTTTGAGTATTCTCTACCTTTTGCTCGATAGGATTTTCTTCTTCCGTATTTCTAATAATAAAAAAATAACACATTTTTAATTTATATGTTTTTTTTTTGAAAATTGGTTTTACAAAAAACGGTCTAAATAATTTTTTAAATGTCCGTTCTTGGTATTTCATCCATCGCATAAAGTAATTGTAGTCTTGTTCCGTTACGATTCCATATTTTTAACATTTGAAAGGCTTTATCTTCGATATATCTGTAATCTGTATCAATAAAATCAAGTTCGTATTCGCTTACTTTTAAATATCTTACACATGTTTTCTAATCTCGATTTAATCGTTTTGCGATTTCTGTTAATAAATAATATCAATCATTTTTTTCTTTTTCTAAAAGACAAGTACAATTATAATGTATTCTATTAAAATTTTCACAATGTACACAATCTTCTTCATAACATCCTACATGACATACAAAACGTAAATAATCAATAAAACATTCAGTACAACAACATAAAAGTTCTTAAGGAATCAAGTCGGGTTCGTTGAGAGTGATGAGAATCAAACGTGAAGTATAAAAATCTTTTTCCTTATTTTTAAAATAATGAATTTTGTTTTCTCTATTTTCTACTAAACAAAAATTTTTAAAACCAATTTCTTTTAATTTGTTTTCAAGTTGTTGAGTTCATAAAATTTGATCTAAGAAATTAAACTCCATTTTTTTTAATATAAAAAATTTTTACAAATTTATATTCTTTTTATAATCATATAATAAAGGTATCAAAACTTTTCGATTAAACAACGTCATTGTTCAATAACTTCTGATTGTTTAATAATATTTTTTTTCAATTTCAAGTAAATTTTAAATGTGTTCATCGCTGCAAAATTTTTCAATATCAGGTAAAACATTTAAATTAGCTTTTTGTAACGGTTCTAAAAGATAATGATCTCGAATTTCAGTCATGACTCCATCATCAAAAACATAATATTTTTGTGTAAATCTTTTTAAAAAATCAATAACGTGTGTTTGTAATTTAACTTGTTTGTAATTGACATTCTATTTTGTTCGATAGGTTGTTTTTCTTTTACCACTGCAAAAGGGAGTTCTCTAAACAATCTTTTAGCTGCAAAAGTATCAAAACCGTTAACATAATTTGAAAATAAAAGTTTAGAATTGGGTACTCTTTTACTCTATTTTTGTAAACATTTTCTTTTTCTTCGTCACCGTTGATGCTGTGAATACTATAACATTTAGGTCCAATAGCGAAAGCTTGATCTATGTAATAGGAAGGTGGTATTTTGTTTTAAAAATGATCTGTTTCTTTAGCGTAAAGAGTGGAATAGAAAAGGTGATTTTTTTTATAATTGGAAAAATGCATCCAACAATCACCGAATTTTGAAAAGTAAATCAATTCTCCTACTTTTTTTGCGAAACGTTGAGGAAAGTGTGTTGTGTTTGTTTTTCTTTTGCGTAATAAAAAAGCAACCAGAATCAGTATCTGTTACTACTAAATGTTTTTATGCTCCATGATTCTTAATACTTGACCCAATTCCCAACTAAAACGTCCTACATTGAGTTTTGCATAAGACAAAATTTGTGAAGCCACAATACGTAAACATTTACTAATTAATTTGTATTTTTTGGTACTAGTTAAAATGAGAGCGTTTTTATGATCATTTGTTTTTAAAAGTTCAAAGACATCTTTCATTTCTTCATGATTGTTTTCATCGTGAAGTAAACTTTTTGTTTTGACATCGCTAATCAAATTGAGAAGATTTTTTTAAAAATAATCATCATAAATCAACAGTCTCGTATTAATCTAAACATACTTTTTTTCAAAAACATCCAATTTATATTTTTCAGGTTCAACGCCAATAACTAGCGATCCTTTATATAATAACTTTTGAAAATGAAAAGGGAGTAATAATTTAATATTTTCATCACTTTGTCCTTCTCGAATAAAAATTCGTGATTTATAAAAGCAGTATTTAGTTTTTGTGCAAATTGTTGACTTAATGTTCCGTAATGTCCGTTAATTTGTAATTTGCAAGAAGTGTCGACTACTTTGTCTCCTTTTTTAATGGCTTCTTTTTTTTTTTCCATATTTCTTTTTACCATTTTTCAAGCTAACGGATAACGCCATTCAGGTAGTACTGTGTAAATTTTTTCAACAACGCAACCACAACACGTGGTTAACCATATTAAAGTGTCTAAAAATTCGCAGGTTTCATGAGAACTTCATTTTATGACCAATTTAATTGTTTTGTCTTTTCTATACCATATTTTCCATTGTCTTTTAGATAACGTTTAAATGCAATTTCAGTAGGAGAATAACCCTGTAATGATATTATTTCTTTTTCTACCATAGGTGAAAAACCTCCCACTTGATCTTGATATTCTGGCTTCATAATAATTTGACAATGAACTAAAACGCTAGCTGAAAGTCCGTTTAAATTAACGGACTTTCAGTCCGTTAATTTAAACGGACTTTCAGCTATGATATTTTTGAATAACATCGTCTAAAGTACTGCATTGTAAATCAAAAAATATTTCATATGGAAAGGTAAAGGTTTTAATTGAGCTCCACCATATTGCCCATTTTCGTCCTTAAAAAATAAAAAACCTCCTAATAAACTATTGCTTAATTTCAGTTCTTTTATTTTAAGTTCAAAGTAATCTGTATCGATGGCGTATTTTTGTGAACCTTTGGTCGACATACCTCCTCGAATACTCTTTTCAATCATTTTTTGATGTTCGTTGGTCGGAGGAAATTGAATAGGAATTAAATTTGTTGCAGAATTTAATTTGCTTGTATAAGTAAAAATGCTAACATGATTGAGAATATGAAATTTTGTAAATTTAAATGTTCTTTCATCGAAATCAATCATAACAGAACCTAATACTACTGTATCTAGTACAGTATAAATATGTTATAAAGATTTTAAAGTTTTTAAATTTAAAAAGTTCCACAATTTTTGAACGCCTTCATAAGCTTCTTTAATTTTTTTAATTTCTTCTTTTATATTATATTAAATAATTTCATAGGTAGAATTGCTTTATATTCAATGTTTAAAAGTTCGTCTGTTATTTGCGAGTAAGGAAATAATGTTTTTTTAATAAAACAATTATCTAACTCTTGATTTTCGGTTAAATTATTAATTTCAGGATGAAAAGGGCGTAAATAATGCAACTTGGTGTTGAAAATTAGATTTTGAGCTTTTTGTGATAACATACTACTGGCTTGTTCTAATGAGCAACTTAAAATTTTCAAGCTGTCCACAATTTTAATATGTAAACCAATACAGATAATATTAACTTTGCTCACATTTTTAGATATAAAAAAAACATCTACCATGCTGCTATATTTTATAAAAGCGTTAAAAGACGACTTTTCAAATTTGTCCAAATGACCTTATAAAGGGATATCTAATATTTCTTTTAAAAATTCTACAATCATAATATGGTTTTCAAAAGAAGCGTTGTGAGCAAAAATAGGACAAAATAAATGTTGACTATATCTTCCTTATTTTTTGTTGCAATTAAATGCGTTTAGTAAAACATTGCATTTATTTAAAACTTTTTCTATATTTTTGCCATCTTACATAAAATCTAATAATATGAATTTCTTTTCAAATTGTTTATTAAAAGAAATCAACATGCAGTGATACCATAATTCGTAGACAGGTTGCTTCATTCTTCTCATAAGAAACAAAAAATATATGTTATCACTATTTTGACTGCATACTTCATTGACACAATTGCGAAATATTTTGATTAAAAAGTATGGATTCTCTAACAACTCAATATTGTCTTGATCAAAGTATATTTTGAGTTGATTTTCGGTCATGATAAGTAAAGTCAATTGTTTCATATATTCAACAAGATCTCTACTGTTTATTCTTACATAATCACTTAACAAACCGTTAGTGGCACGTAGGTATTCAAATTTTTCTCACCATCTACAACAAACTTAATACAAACTTGATACTTTAAATAAATCTTGTTTTAATTTTTCCGAATCATTATTGATTAAATAATTTTGTACATTCAAAGGCAGCATAAACAATTCTAAATGAGCTACTCTTTGAAACATCATATTAAGAACTTGAATTCGTTTGTCATTATAAATACGAAATTCGTTATGATTAAATCTTTCAATTTCTTAAGGAGTCATGCAAGAAAATTTATTTTTATAAATTTCAGATTGACGAACTTTATCTACTGAATATCTACAAATAGAACATTAAGGATTTTATTCTTGCCGTATTAAACTTTTTTCTTCTAATGATATATTTAAATTATAAAAACGAGGTAAACATATTTCATAAGCAAATCGAACTAAAGTATCTGCTAAAGCTATTAAATCATAAACTCTAAAATCCATTGTTAATTTTCTATATTTTCACAAGCAGAATTTAATTTTTCCCACAATATACGTCTATGTGTTTTGTAAAGTAAAGAAATTCCTGGTTGAAAACATGGAGGTAAACACGTTAAAGGATTTCTTTCTAAACTTTTAATTGTGTTTTCATAATAAAAAATCCATTGTGTGATAACGTGTCCTTGTTCATCCAAACCAAAACATTGTCTTGCTAATTTTTCATGAATACATAAAATTATGATACTGTGACAATGATAACTCAACTCAGATAAAGGTTTGACTTTAGAAGTAGCATTTTCTTTTCACTTTGTAATACTAGTTTCACAATCAAACGTCATTAAAAAAGGAAATAGGTTTCTACTTGCACACATGAATGCTTTTTGCGGATAATGACTAATACAATCGCTGTAAGTAAATTTATACGCTTTATAATTACCTTCGCATTCATGTAAGTCTGTCGTAAATTTTTGACCACATTCTAAACACTGAAAAAGAGCACGTGTCTTGTTTGCAGAAAAATGTACAGTAGAAAATTTTTTATTCAACATGCTTATAGCATGAAAAGAATTGTGTTTTTGAAAAATACAAACTTTTATTGTGTTGTTTGTTTTTCTCCGTTCATTAGCTTTATTTCTTTCCTCGTCATTACTAAAAACTCTTTGAGAATCTTGATCGTCTTTGGTAATGTTTGCGCTTTCATATACCGCTTTTAATAATTCTGTAAGAGTTCTTTATTATTGTGATTTTAATTTAGAATGCAATAAACGAATTTTGGTATTATTTTTGTAAACGGCAAAAGTTTCAATGTTAATACGATCAAAAATATTTTCCTAAGCAAAACAGTGACACAAATCAATCAAAGAAAGACCTTTTTGTAAATTTTGCCATTGCGTTGTAGAATGAGGTCTATACCATTCTCCAAACCATTCGTCTGCATCACTTTCTTTGATCGATTTTTGCTTTTTTTTTATAAGAAATTAATTTTCGTTTTTTTTCGTAGTATGTTTTATTATGTTTTTTCTCTTTTTGAATTTGTTCATCTGTCATGAGCATTTTTCTTTTATAACCTGACAATTTGAAATTTCGTGATTTCATCATTGATTTTTTTGTTAAATTAAATAGAGATTTGATTTTGATATTGGATAATCGTATCAACCTACATCCGCTATCGTTTTTCTGAAATATTAAAAACTCCACGAAGATTGGCATCTTGAATAAAACGTAAATTAGTGGCTCCTTCTAAAGGTTTTATAAAATAAACAACGTTTCATTATTTTACAATAACCATCTTAATAAATTTGCAACATAAAGTAACATTATTATTAGCAAGTAAAAATTTTTGAAACAAGTCAGCAAAATGAGTACTGTTTTTCATTTGCATTTCAAACCCTTCTAATGTTTTTTGTTCTACGTGAAAAACAATTTCATCTGGATTTTAAAGTTCTGAATGAACTCGTGATTCTTCAATCATATCTTTATCTTTATTATCATCTTTGATGTAAAAAAAATGTTCTGTGTATATTGTGTTGTTACTAAATTTACTTTCCTCAGTTTGATATTCAAACTTCCTTTTTTTATTATATCTGAAAAAAAAAAATTACATGCATTTTTTATAAAATTCCAAAACATCCGAATGAACAGTTATACTTTTTAATATTTGTCGTAATTTTGATTTATCATTAAGAATAATAAAAATATCATTAATATTACAAACTCGTGATAAAGTAACATAATAAAGACTATTATTAAAAGCCTTTGAATTAAAATTATTAACTGCTTTATTCATTGTACTTCCTTGTGCTTTATGCACAGTAAAACAAAAAAGCTAACTTTAAAGGAAATCCCAATCTTGAACCTAAAACAGCGTGAGAGCAATCTAAAATGTCTTCTTTTGCAAATTCAATTTTGACTTCTTTTCCATTCATACTAACCCAAACAGCATTACTTTCTAATAAAGTGACTGTGGCCACACACTACCATTACACAAACCTTCTTCAACATTGATATTTCTCACAAGCATAACAACTGCACTAATTTTAAGATAAACAGCTGCTGGAATTTGAAATGAATATTGTATGTTTGGATTTTTAATGACATCTTTTGCATAAAATCAGCGTCCTTCATACTTTATATTATCCAATTTTTTATTATTATAAATATCAACTTCTAAACTTCTAAAAAACAATCTCGTATATTTATAGTTGATATTTTCATCGTTTTCAAAACAACGAGTCATAAAATAATCAATAGTTTGGTCTAAAACTTGTCCAAAACGTATTTCGTTTAAAGCTCCAAAAAATTGCGCATCTTCTTTTTGTCTAAAATATTCAGTTAAAACAAGAACTTGTGTCATCTATTGTTGCCATATTTTGGATTTAAAAACAAATTCACCTTCTACAGGTGGTAATTGAAAAAAATCTCCACAAGCAATAACTTGTATACCTCCAAATAGTTTATCATAACATTGTTTATATTCACAAGCGATTAAATGTAATAAATCAAATGTTTGAGCGTTAATCATTGAAATTTCATCGATAATTAAAGCATCAGTTTCCAACCAAGTTTTTTTAATGTCGGGATGCATATGTCGCCTAAAATATTCTAAACTTTTAACACCTGTTTCTATACCAGCAAAAGCATGTATAGTTACACCATTCAATAAATGAGCTGCTTTTCCTGTACTCGCTGTGATATATATTGTTATATAGGTTTGTATACTTTGAGCAATTTCTTTTACTATATAACTTTTCCACAACCAGCACCTCCAGTAATAAAAAAATTAATTCCTTCATCAAGCCATTGAAGAGCTTTTTGTTGTTGTAAAGATAACATTTTATTGTTTGCTGAAAAAAAACTTACTTTGAATATAAATACGTTACAGCATATTTTACAAAAAAACGTTATAAAAATAATGTTCGCATCAATTTTTTTTTTCAGTTTACATGAAAAATTGTCTTTATGTCCATTAACAAGCAATAAAAACTTTACGGCTAACATTTCATCCTCTTTCAATACGTTTTTCTGTTCATTTATTAATAACTTTAGCAACTTTTTGTTGTTATCATTTTCTCTTATTTTATTCATCTAAAAAAAACTACATATAATTAACTTGTTCAAAACATTTTTCACAATATATAAACAAACAACTTTGCTTCCAAATTTCAGAATATTTAAATTCATAACATTCTTCAATTTCATATAAATAATGTTTACAACTTTCAATTACTAGACGTTTTTCTTTCACATGCATTAAAAAATCTTCTCTAGATAAATTTTTATAAAAATAATAAAAACTTTCAAAATTCAAATTCAAATAAACATGATGATGTATTTTAATATATTGAAACACCATTATAAATACAATAGAGGTATTCTTCGAACTTCTTCAATAAAAAATTGATCCCATTCGTAATTCAAAAAACGTAATCTACATGATTCACATTAAGTTTGTGTTGAAGTAACCGCGTGTTGTCTAATTTTTTCAAAAGTCTCCAGATGATTTTGATTGTATTTATATATGTCTTCAATCAATAAATCTAAATCATTTTCTGTTAGTTCCATTTTTTTATTATGTAATCTAAAAAAATAAACCTACTCTAAAATAAATATTAGTTTAATTTTTATTCGTTGTTTCCATTTGATATTTCTTCACGAGATCATTGTCATATATATATTTTTTTAGTTTTATAAATATTTCTCGACAAGTGCCGCATGCTTCGAAATCACAAAGTTCTTGATAAGTGTCACATGGAACGGAATTACAAAACACACAATCGTTTGTAGAAAGCATACATTTTTCTAATTCACCATCAGATTTTACAACATAACCTAATAATCCATCAAAATCAAGACCTTTCTTGACTACTTGTCATATATAAATCAAACTCTTTAAAGCTTGTTTTTGCCATTTTTTTTAATTATGTAATCTAAAAAAAATAAATTATTTGTAATCTAAAAAAATATTTTATATATTCTTCTTAATTCTATATAAATATGACAAGGATTTAAATTACAATATACACAAACAGGGGAACAATCACGTTGTGTATTTCACAAAGAGCCTCGTATACAAAATCACGCTTTTTACAAATAACATTAAGTAATTCTTTCATGCACTTCAGTTTTTTGCAGCTTTTTCACAAATTTGTGAATCGTGTTCGCTTAAAACCCAATATTGCATTAACATTGACGCTTTCCTTTTCTTCATTCTCAATCAGTTCATTAGTTGGTTGAAATTCTTCTAACGGAAATAAAGGCATAAAGGGTGAATAGCTATACTTGTCATAACCTTCACAAATGATACTGTAACTATAACTCCTATTTATTCAAAAAAGAGAGGAGCAAACTATTTATTCACTTTTTCGTTAATGATATCATAACCACCATCTTTATTTTTAACAAGTTCCATTTCATAAACTACGCCCATTTTTTATTACGTAATCTAAAAAATAATTACAAAATATTTTATAACATAATACAAATTTCAAATATTTCACGTACCATTTCTTTTATATTTTAAAATAAAAAATAACAATAAAAAATTATCAAAAAATTATTTTATTTATGAAAAATTTCTTTGAACGATCATTTAAGGCATAACCAATTTTAGTCTTTTGATAATCTGGACACAATTCTACGTATTGAGTTGTTGTTAGTGCTGGTGTCATAAAACTATTTAACGGTCGTACTATTATTTTTACCATTTTTTTATTATGTAATCTAAAAAAAGATTATATATTTATTTTATCATCAAACCATATACATGTTGTTATTTCTAAAAGTTTTGTTTTCATATCACCAAAAAATAATTCTTGACAAATTTCTTCAATATATTCACTACAAAATGAGCAAGTGAAAGTGTTTCTGTTGAGACATCCAGTTTTTAAGCAGCTTGTAATATAATATTATCCATTTTTTTATCTAATCTAAAAAAAGTACTCAAATATTCCATCGTATTTAAAAATGAACGTTGTAATTCCTCACGAAAAATTATTATTTTTTCAGTCTTACTTTGAAAATAAAAATAATTCATTATTTCTTTGCGAAATTCAGGAACATTTTTTATAAAATTTGTGATAAATAACTTTTAATTGTTTTTTTAACATTATTCTTTCTTCATGTTTAGATTAATAAACAAAAATCTTTTATGTCTACATCTGTTTTCATATACATAAACATTGCTTTGCCTCTTCTAATAAATTCTTCTTTTTCTCTCGATACAATAAAATCATCTTCTTCAATTGCAAGATTGGAAATCGCAATCATATAAGAAAAGATTTCTGTTAACAAATTTCGCAGATTTACATTTTCTTTTATGAGTTCACTCATTTCTTTCATAATTTCCATTATTTTTTTAAACTCTTTTAATATTTTATCTTGATGATCATGAATAGTTAAAAATTCTTTCAGGATAACAAAATGAAAATAAAAATTCATCAGATATTTTTTGCAAATATTCCCATAATTCATTTTCAGAATGATGTACTCGGTTAAAAAATTTAGTAATCCAATTAATATCATCTTCGTTTCAACTATTATTTTTAATACAAGTATCCATTTTTTTTTAATTAGTTGTTTAAAAAAAATTAAAATAATTAAATAAACAAAACACTATCATAAAAAATAATGGTTGTTAACATTGTTCTAAATTAGGCGTTTAAAATTTTTTCTTCAAAATTTTCTACATTTTAAAATTTGTTTCTTGTTTGCTGCTATTATTACATTATTTTTCTGATAACGATGAAACAATTCAATAGAATTATTGCTCTCTATAAACGTTTTCATAACAACTTTCAAATACATGTTTTGTATTTTGATATCGTCCCAAACATAAGACAATAAACCTGTATCTATATCACGAACACAATTTCTCATTTCTTTTCATTATTCTTCATTCAATTTTAATATTTAAGCACCATCAACAGTTTGTAAAAACTCCAACATGTTTTGAATCATGTTAGACATAGCATTACACTCTTCTTTAATCAAATCCCATTTATATATTTTTTCAAAAGTTTCCATGTTTTGTTAAATGATCTAAAACAAGTAATTACAATTTAACAGATAAATTATTAAAATCATATACTAAATCATGAGTATATTCGATATGTTTATAAGCAAAAGTTAATAATTTTGAAAAATTTTAACTTATAAATTTTAAATCATTTAAATAATTTTGAATAAAATTATATATTTCCATTGAATTCATAACACTTAACATATCTATTTCCATTGAATTAAAATCACAAATTTCTAAACAACCTAATAGATAAATAAAACAGCAAATATTCCAAATAATGTAGCAAACATTATTTTATTAGTAGACTAAAAATAAAAAAAATTACTAAATTTTACATTTAGTATATAAATTATTGTTGTAAATGCACAGCATTATAGTGAAGCTGCACCGAACAGTAAACGCCTTAGGGATAAATAATAAGATAAAAAGAGTTGAACAGAGTGAGATAAAAGTACAAAAGGACAGATGCCCGGTGGAAATCAAAGAGCCTCAAAGTAGAAAATTACTAAAAAAAATGATAAGTATAATGTTGTAAAAGAAAACAATAACAATAAACAATAGTCGAGATACATAAGAGTCATTTACTGTTGCTTAACTAGATTGTTGTTAGTGTCAAGCGTAATGTGTAGACAGTATCAGTGATGGAGCAGAATTATTCGTTTTATAAGTAGTTATCATGTTGTCTGTATTATTAGGGTGGTAAACATACATTGTCAATTTAAGTGTATCATGGACGTCTCGAGTACAGTAAGGATTCGTGCCCTATGGTACAGTATGAACACAAGAAGACCTCCAACTCTCGCCCGAGACAGGCATCCCATAAAACGTTCCACTCTGGGTATACACCAGGGTATCTCGTCAAAGTATCCCATTGTGTTATCCCAAAAGGACTATTCTCAGAGTATCCTGTCAGGACGACTGCCACAGAATTCTGAATTGACACTGGGACCAGAGGACACTTCGTGGGGCTCAGTACAACTTGCATACAATTGTAAGTCACTTTGTTGACATGAGTGTCGATAAGTGCAGTGTTTTGTTGCAGCATCACGAATGTCAGTGAGATTTGTGAACTATTTTGAGTTTTAAAGATGTGCATGTAATGTAGACAGTCAATGCAGTGTACTTTGTGTGTGTGTCTACTGTAATAGATTGTCTCGATGGTATAAGCTATTAGTATAAAATTGGTTGAAGGTCATTAAAAATGGTGTAACGTATTTTATATGACATGTATTTTACAACAACATGTATTTAAAAAAAATGTAACTAACTATTGCAACTTGATAATCTGGAAAATTGAAATAAAACTAAACTACTATAGTCACAATAACTTGTGTGTATAATTAACAAAGTAATAATGTGTATATAGTAGAGTAGAATTATTCGTTTTCTAAAACAGTTACCATGTAGCCTCTAGTCAGTTGAACCGACTGTATGTATGGCATGGCTGACTTTGTGTCGTATACAGTGAATATTCATTAATAAAAATATGTTATAAAGAATAATTATAGAAGAAAATCAAAGTAAATTAAAAAGAGAAAAGTAAAGTGTTATTTTTAATGACCTTTAACCAATTTTATACAAACAGCTCATACCATCGAGACAATCTAATACAGTAGACACACACACACAAAGTACACTGCATTGACTGTCTACATTACATGCACATCTTTAAAACTCAAAACAGTTCATAAATCTCACTGACACTCGTGATGCTGCAACAAAACACTGCACTTATCGACACTCATGTCAACAAAGTGACTTACAATTGTATGCAAGTTGTACTGAGCCCCAATAAGTGTCCTCTGGTCCCAGTGTCAATTTAGAAGTCTGTGGCAATCGTCCTGACAGGATACTCTGAGAATAGTTCTTTTGGGATAACACAATGGGATACCTTGACGAGATACCCTGGTGTATACCCAGAGTGGAACGTTTTTTGGGATGCCTGTCTCGGGCGAGAGTTGGAGGTCTTCTTGTGTTCATACTGTACCATAGGGCACGAATCCATACTGTACTCGAGACGTCCATGATACACTTAAATTGATAATGTATGTTTACCACCCTAATAATACAGACAACATGATAACTACTTATAAAACCAATAATTCTGCTCCATCACTGATACTGTCTACACATTACACTTACGCTTGACACTAACAACAATCTAATCAAACAACAGTAAATGACTCTTATGTATCTCGACTATTGTTTATTATTATTGTTTTCTTTTACAACAATATACTTATCATTTTTTTAGTAATTTTCTACTTTGAGGCTCTTTGTTTTCCACTGGACATCTGTCCCTTTGTACTTTTATCTCACTCTGCTCAACTCTTTTTAACTTATAATTCATCCCTAAGGCATTTACTGCTCGGTGTAGCTTCAATAAAATGCTTTGCATTTACATCAAAAATTTATTTTCCGCATGGACAGCGGAGCAACGATTATCTTCCTGACTATCACATGCACACTAGGTAAATTTGTTTACCTAACAAAACCTTCAAAGAAGAAAACCTACTACATTAACAAACACATGCTTATGCATATACACCTCACATCCTGAAATATCACTTTACTTTTCTCTTTTTAATTTATTTTGATTTTCTTCTGTAATTATTCTTTATAACATATTTTTATTAATAAATATTCACTGTATACGACAAAGTCAGCCATGCTATACATACAGTCTGTTCAACTGACTAGAGGCTACCTGCTAACTGTTTTAGAAAGCGAATAATTCTACTCTACTTCAGATACTCCTTGTTTCATTACAGTCACGTGACATATTCACAGTTAATCTTATAACTAAAACAAAATTCTCTACAATCCCATATTAAGAGTTGTAAGATATATAGAGATTATTAGTTTGTTAAATATATACACAAGTTATTGTGACTATAGTGGTGTAATTTTATTTCAATTTTCCAGATTATCAAGTTGCAATAGTTAGTTATATTTTTTTTTAAATACATGTTGTTGTAAAATACATGTCATATAAAATACGTAACACCATTTTTAATGACCTTTAACCAATTTTATACTAACAGCTTATACCATCGAGACAATCTATTACAGTAGACACACACAAAGTACACTGCATTGACTGTCTACATTACATGCACATCTTTAAAACTCAAAACAGTTCATAAATCTCACTGACACTAGTGATACTGCAACAAAACACTGCACTTATCGACACTCATGTCAACAAAGTGGCTTACAATTGTATGCAAGTTGTACTGAGCCCCACGAAGTGTCCTCTGGTCCCAGTGTCAATTCAGAAGTCTGTGGCAATCGTCCTGACAGGATACTCTGAGAATAGTCCTTTTGAGATAACACAATGGGATACCTTGACGAGATACCCTGGTGTATACCCAGAGTGGAACTTCTTTTTGGATGCCTGTCTCGGGCGAGACAGGCATCATTTTTTTAGTAATTTTCTACTTTGCGGCTCTTTGTTTTCCACTGGACATCTGTCGTTTTGTACTTTTATCTCATTCTGCTCAACTCTTTATAATTTATTATTCATCCCTAAGGCGTTCACTGCTCGGTGCAGCTTCACTAAAATGCTTTGCATTTACAACAAAAAAAAACAGCGTGTAATAAATATCTTTCCATTACGCACTTATTTCTCTTATATGTCCCTTTTACTGCTACCAAGATATTCCACGAGTCTATACATACTTAACGTATTATAGGACTCGTTGTTTGTAGAGCGACACCTACAGAAGGCTTTAGAACACGCTACAGGCATTGCAAACCCTCGAATCAACCTGGAACGCGAGAAGATGTTCAAGATAATGAATGGAGACTGTTTCTATCCAATGGCAGACTGGCCACTCGATATCCAAATGATATTTTGGAACAAAGTCACCTCAGACCTGGAAACTTTTAAATTGACAATATTTTTCCTAGGGAATGGTTGCTTGCCATTTGTCTTATTTACATTCCTCATTCTTGGGTTCAAAAGAGACCCACCCAAATTTAATAAACGAATTTATCAAATAAAATGGATTACGAAGAAATTAGAATCACATAACAATAGATGGTACTACTTTAACATTCACTACAACCATATGAGATACCTCAATCTTCAACCTCTCCCTTACCCGAAACCAAACCGCGACACTATTTTTGACGATATCTGAAGGACGAAGAGCGGACACGAATCTTTATAAACAATACATCTTACGGAATAATATAACACAAACCTGTAATTTTAAAATGATGTATATGCTTATTTAAATATGTAAATATCAAAATATGTTAATACTGATTCATTTATTAACTATTTAACCCTTACTTTCAATGCAATTCATCGCATGATGACACACCACACAGTTACCAAGCATATACTACACTTCTGTACTTACTAACAGTCAATGTCTTATACAAACACGTTAACATTTTTTCCCCTTGTTTATATGTTTTATATAAGTATTTATATGCAATTATTAACTATTATTCAAATTTGTACACATATCGAAATACCACTAGTGTGGCACTCACAAAACAAATGACAGCCACACACTAATAATTCTCATACCACTTATATGTAGGACAGAAACAGTCAAATACTTACAATACAAAAAGGATGCACACTATTACTTACCTTTAGGACAACGAACGAAAATTCACTCCATCAAATGAGAGAAGAGCAATTGGTCCATTCAGCATGAGAACCCTTTTCCCACCAGGCAAAAACTTCAGACATGACAGGGACGTTAAACGATGGGTGGACAACGAAAAGAATGCTGACAGCACTGACTGACAAAATGATAACAAACATATCTGACCACGTACTGACAAATGAAGAAAAGGAAGCACTTGGAAAAGGGTTGAAGTTTATACCCAACTCACAGAAAGTAGGAAGAGAAGTATACGAGGCTAGTGTGGAGAAATTCAAAAGAAAACTACGACTCAAGATGTTCTTCAAGGAAAGAAAGGAGCAGAAGAGATTGGTATTCTAAAAGAAATCCCGTTGGACACCTCCAGAAACAGAGAATGAAAACATACTCGAATATTTTGGTAAGATAGACAGAGATCTAGAGGAGATGTGAAACAGAGAGATACCGAAAAAGAGAAACAATCTGAAACTAGAGGTATGGCGGGCACTGAAAAACTTACAAAACAACCAAGACATTGTTATTAAAAAAACTGACAAGAGGGGTGGTTTCTGCATCATGAACAAAATAACATACGAAGAGAAAGTGAATGAACTGCTAATGGAAAGAACAGTATACAGAGAGCTCCAGACTGACCAAACGAATAAGATTGTGAGAGGAATTACTAACATGTCAAAATAGATGCTTAAACTTCACAAAATTAACGAACAGACTGCAGATTTCCTTCTTCCTCACAAACCATGTAGACCACCACTATTTTACGGACTTCCAAAAATTCATAAACCTAACATTCCGCTATGACCATTAGTCAGCACATGCAGCGGACCAACAGACAATCTATCAGAATACCTGACAAAATTCATACAACCACTAGTCGAATCACTACCAGCCTACATTAAAGACAGTATACACTTTCTCAACATGTTACAAAATATACGACTTTAATCTTCGGAATTCATCTTTGTGACGGCTGACGTGACATCACTCTACACCAACATCCCACATAGAGATGGCATAGACGCAGCATCACACTACTTGAGGCTCATACCAATACAAGATAGACCAACTGACTGCCCATCCCCGGGTATCATAGGTAACCTAATAGAAGAAATTCTATCAAACAGTACTTTTTCCTTTGGTGACAAACACTACCATCAACTGACAGGCACATCAATAGGTACACGAGTTGCGCCATGCTATGCGAATTTATTCATGGGGAGGCTTGACGAACAAATCACTAACCAATTTCCGAACCACATTACTTTCTACAGAAGATTCATTGACGACATATTCTTCATTTTTCAAGGACCCATAGAAGTGTTAGATCAGATCTGTAACTACAAGAACACCATTCATCCAACTATCCCCGGTGGGCACAGGACCTAAATAAGACGTCTTTTGAACGTTCAAAAGACGTTCAAAAGACGTCTTTTTTACATCTTGTGCCCACTGGGTCAAATTCACTTTTAATCACTCAGCGACATCAATAAACTTTTTAGACATGCTACTGTACAAAAATGAACAAGAGAACATTCACACGACCATCTACCGAAAACCAACTGACACAATAGGACTACTTCATTATGACTCACATCATCCTACACACACCATACCGGGCACCATATACAGCCAAGCTCTCAGATACTGCGCTATCATTATAGAATTTAACAACCTAAAAAAAGTACTTAAATACCTAACTATGACACTAGTACTTAGGGACTATCCTCTGCACATCATCAACAAAAACATTGCAGGAAAATACAGAACGACTAACGATAATTACACCATATACTCCCATTGGACAACAAATCAACAGCATTATTCTTACTAACTGGAACATGATTGACCCAGACTTACAACTACAGGACATATTTCCACACAAACCACTATCAGTACATACAAACTTAAAATCTATTAAAGACTTACTAATACACACTAAACACCAACAATAATAACTGTACAAAAAATATCAGCTTTTACTTCAACCCCTCTATCAACATCATCTAAATGGAAACGCAAAACTTTTTATGAACAAAAACACTGGTTCATCAAGACTCTAAAAGCTAACACAAATTTGTCATCGGCGTTCCAGGCCTCGCTTGTCTCAGTCTCTTATTCAGCATAAAAGCCATTTTTAAAACCGCATGCTATTCTGTTTGAACTCTGATACAGAGCGGTGAGTTTAAAATTACTTCAATTTATTTACTTTCTTTGGATATTTAGGCGGATTAAGATTCCTATCAATCTTTAAACATTTAAACATTCCCTGTATACCACTGTTTATTGATAATTCTAAATTTAACTTTTATAACAACGACAAGCGGATATTTATCATTAAGAACACTTTTTACATCCTCGTCACGACTTAAACCAAAGATAATATTTACTTTCAAAATGGTATGCCCACATGTTTTTATTACTTTTATTCTACTCGCAATTATATTTGTAGACAATTTATATGTAATAATATTTATATGTAAAGGTACTTATGCCTTTGTTTTTTCTCATTTTACTAAGGTTTTAAATATACAGTTATAATTTATAAATATGCACCAAAATGACTATCAATTTGTGTTACGTGTCTGTGGTACATAATAAATGTCATATGATATCTATGTGAATGCCTACATTGACATTCACAAATAGATACACAAAGGCCCTGGTCAAAGTTGACCAAGAAAAGAACAAACTAAGTCTAAGACAAACCATCCCATCACAAAGTACTGGTGTTTTACAAATTTTAGGCACTTGCTCGTTTTTAGAAAAGTAGTGTCCACAGGGTGTCGACCATTGGTCAGGCGCCAGACCTTCGAAACTTCCTGATGACAATTAATGGTCCTGATGAGAATGTCATCTTGACGCTAAATGGGTAATTGGATAATAAACACCTATATTTTATTCATATACCACTCAATACACCGATGATTGTAATTCTAAGATTTGTACTAATATTTCTAGAATTTATCCCTGCTAATTTATGCCTATAGAGTTATACTTAACCCAAACTGAGTCATTAAGACATTACTCTAACACCTATTTAACACAATAAATGTGTGAAACAGCCATTGTAGTATATATAATACATATAAATAATTTATGGATGTCTTGGAATATATATGTATGTCCATGGGGTAAATGTGTATGCATAAACATGCGTGAGCACATATATACTCATGTGTTTGTATGAATATATACGTAACTATTTTTTATCAGTGATTGTTTGTGCATATGTATGTATTTATGTTTATATTTGTAGACAGATACATACCTATTTTTATGTATATGTATGTATGTTTGTTGGTATATATATATGAAGAAGGGTATGTATATATATACATTTAGTGGTTGTATGTGTACAGCCAAAATGCATAACCACTGCCAAGTACTACCTAGTTTCACATTAGGTGTCCAGTACTACATAATGTGCTTGTGCATATCAGGCTATACATAATATGTGTTATGTTACTATAAATATACATGATATTTAATACATAATTACTGTCAAATACTTTAAAGGTACTACATCTAATATTGTTTATATAGTCACTGCATCTTTTTAATATATATATTTATCATACCTATAACTCAAGCCACACCACACTAACTATATATAATACGAATCATTCCATTCCAAATGTTCTACTAGAGCTCTGTTACATACACCATCTGTTAGCTACTTAAAGAACGAATAATTCTACTCCAACTCTGTGACATACACCCATACACATCCCTCTATAAAAAATAAGTAATAACACTTAAATTATATCTAAATGTACACACATGTCATTGTTAATGTATCATTCTCACGCTTTTAAAATACTATAATAATGCTAATAAAGAGTTGTTAAGCTAATGAGAAATAAAAAAAACACAAATTTACATCATTACTAGATACCAAATAACTTAATTTTGATAACCAGCTTCTAACCACTAATATTGTTTTGAAACTAAAAACTCCTACTAAAGAAACAAGTCACCATAAATATAAGTAAACACTATCTCAACCATACTATACATATAGCTTGTTTAACTGACAAAAGGCTACCTGCTACCTATTTCATAAAACGAATAATTCTTCTTCACTTCAGATACTCCTGTTAACATAACAGTCACATGACATTTTCACAGTTACTCTTATAACTTTTACATAATTCCATATAATCTTAAATTATTAGTTGTAATATATATATATATATATATATATATATATATATATATATATATATATATATATATATATATATATATATATATATATATATATATATATATAGTTTGTAAGTTGTAGAATAGATAGATAAGAGTTTGTGTTATAATATTAGTGGAATTCTGTTTAAACCTTCCAGATTATCTAGTTGCAATAGACTGCTATTTTAAAATACATGATATTGGACTTCCAGTATTCACGTCTAACTTACGTTACAACAGTTTGAATGACTTTCAACCAACTTTATACTTACAACTCATACCGTCAAGACAATTTACTACAGTAGAGACACACAAGTACACATCATTGACTGTCTACATCACATACACATCTACTAGACTCAAAACAGTTCACAAATCTTACTGACCCTCGTTATACTGCAACAAAGCACTGCACTTATCTACACTCATTTCAACAAAAGTGACTTAAAATTGTATGCAAGTTATACTGAGCCCCACTAAGTGTCCTCTGGTCCCAGTGTCAATTCAGAAGTCCGTGGCACTCCTCCTGACAGGATACTCTGAGAATAGTCCTTTTGGGATAACACAATGGGATAACTTGACGAGATACCCTGGTGTATACCCAGAGTGGAACATCTTTTGGGATGTCTGTCTCGGGCGAGAGTTGGAGGTCTTCTTGTGTTCATACTGTACCATAGGGCATGAATCCATACTGTACTGGAGACGTCCATGACACACTTAAATCGATAATATATGTTTACCACACTAATAATACAGACAACATGATAACTACTTACAAAACGAATAATTCTGCTCCATCACTGATACTCTCTACACATTACACTTACGCATCTCGAATATTGTTTATTGTTATTGTTAATTTTTTAACATTATACTTATAATTTTTTAGTAATTTTCTACTTTTAGGCTCTTTGTTTTCCACTGGACATCTGTCCTTTTCACTCACTCTGCTCAATTCTTTTTAACTTATTACTTATCTCTAAGGCGTTCACTGCTCGGTGCAGCTTCACTAAAATGCTTTGCATTTACAACAAAAATTTTCTCTTCAAAATTTTCTACATTTTAAAATTTGTTTATTGTTTGCTGTTATTATTACATTATTTTTCTGATAACGATGAAACAATTCAATAGAATTATTGCTCTCTATAAACGCTTTCATAACAACTTTCAAATACATGTTTTGTATTTTGATATCGTCCCAAACATAAGACAATAAACCTGTATCTATATCACGAACACAATTTCTCTTTTCTTTTAATTTTTCTTCTTTCAATTTTAATATTTGAGCACCATCAACAATTTGTAAAAACTTCAACATGTTTTGAAACATGTTAGACATAGCATTACACTCTTCTTTAATCAAATCCCATTTATTGTTTTTTTGAAAAGTTTCCATGTTTTGTTAATTGATCTAAAAAAAGTAATTACAATTTAACAGATAAATTATTAAAATCATATACTAAATCATGAGTATATTCGATATGTTTATAAGCAAAAGTTAATAATTTTGAAAAATTTTAACTTATAAATTTTAAATCATTTAAATAATTTTGAATAAAATTATCTATTTCCATTGAATTCATAAAACTTAACATATCTATTTCCATTAAATTAAAATCACAAGTTTCTAAACAACATAATAGATAAATAAAACAGCAAATATTCGACATAATATAGCAAACATTATTTTATTAGTTGACTAAAAATAAAAAAAATTACTCAATTTTACATTTAATATATAAATTATTTTTAACTAAATATTCATTAATGTCTGCTTTATTTATAAAGCTACAATATCCATAACCACATTTTTGTACATCTTTTGGCGATCGTTGAAAAGGATTTATTATCAGTAATAAAATTTTTTTAATTTGTTTACCATTAAGGTCCACATAGTTTAAATGTAATTACGCGATATATAAAATGCCATTTCAAAATTGCATCATAAGGTGTAGATCTCATCATGATATACAAACCAATTTCTTCTTCCACGTAGTTATCACATTTCATATTTATATTCAATTTCATTAAAAATTGATAAATTTTAAAATAAAAGGTACGCTATAATAAACTTTGCTTTCATTTTTTAATTGTTTATTAAAATTTTCATAAATCCATATCTTACTACCTTTACCACCATTATTATGCATTTCTTCTAAAATGGACATTAGTAAATCTAATTTATTTATTTTACTATTATACAATCAGTTGAATAGAAAACTTGGATAGTCGGTATAAATGGTATAAGCAGGCCTCACATTTTCTTCAATTCTATCAGCCATAATTTTTACTAATGTTATAAAAATAATAAAAAACCGTAAATATATATAAAAAAGATATTACAAAATTATTTTCCAGTGGAACCAAAACCACCATTTCTTTCTACTTTATTGATCTTTGTCACTAGCACTTTATGACAAGAACAACCATCAATTTCTATTATTTTTTTTATAGCTTTAAATGTTTTCACAAATCCCATTTGAGCAATAGCATCTCACGTTTAATAATATAATCTTCTTTTGAATAATTCATCAATATGATTTTAATTTCATCTTTATAATCAGCGTCTATTATTCCTGGAGAATTAAACGCAACAACACCATATTTAAGAGCTATACCTGATTTTAAATATATGTGACCTACTAAATCTGGATCTATGAAATCAATAGATATGCCAGTGCTTACTAAAATACGTTGCATAGGTTGAAGTATATAATCCTTTGTACTTCTCAAATCAAAACAAGCACTATTTTTTGTTTCATAAAAACACCATTCCTGTCCATCTCTTATTTGAATCCTTTTAATCCCTTTTGCTTCATAAGAAGACCATTGGTTACGTTTGCAACGTCCATCTCTTATTTTAATCATTCTAAAAATGTTTAAATACATACATTATTTTTAAGATCAAAAGAATAAACTACATGTTCCTTTTTTTTCTGTGAGAAACAATGCAATCTTTACAAAAATTTGATTTACAAAAAAAAACAATTAAAAAAAAACAAAAATATTTTTTACAAAGATCGCAATGTCCAAACCTATGATAATAAAAGTCAAATTGTTTAAATCACTTTTATTTAATTCTCTATTTAAAATTTTATTTATATAAGGTAACAAAGGTATATTTGTATGAAACTCGGTATCTATCCATATGTTATAAAATCAGTCGTCTACTTTTTTACTAATTTTTATCATAATCTTCTACAAGTAAAGATTTTTCTAATATAACACTTCCATTAAAATGTTTGTATTTCAACTTTACAATTTCTAATCTTGTTTTTTCATAATAACGAATCTCAACATTTTCCATTTTCTTGCAATTTAAACACTTTTTTTTTTGCACTAACTTCAACTGAAGATGTTGATGTTTGAACAAAAAAAATTTTTTTCCTTTTATATAAAATGGTAGTCATAGCAACATAAACCATTTTATTAAAATAGAATTAAAGTATCAATGTACATACTTTAAAGTTCATCATGCCACATTTTGAACTTTAAACTTACATTACAACATCATTACATCATCATTATGTAAGGAATGTCGTTCTTAAAAAAACTTGTTTAGTACTCGTTTTTTAATCTCTCTTTTCAACTCAAAACAGTATAAAAGGAGCTCATTTTAATTTAAAATTTATTCAAACTACATTTAAAAAAGATGGAAAACGAAATTGAAACTGTTTATTGCAATGATAACAGCATGTCAACTTTGCAGATTTAGCAGCTGACACGTAATGGTATCTTGATTTTAAAGAAGAAAAAAATATAAAAGATAAACAATATTCAACTGTTCCTCTTAAACCTCTTGCACAACTCATCTATGTTAAAAAGAGTTGATCTATAAACCAAAAATCGATACTAGTGAAATATTACTACCATGGAAATACAGAGAAATGTGTGATCTCAATAAAACAAATTATTTAGTCAGAGCTGAACTGAAATTAACAAAAGACGACATCAAGTTTAAAATTGGCCCCTAAGGTGAAATTACTAATAATGTGGTCTTTAAATTTAATCGCAACAAAATGACAAAAAAAGTGTTGGAAGCTTTAATGGATAGTATGCAAGGTGCTCAAAACAGAGCTTATCTCACTGTAACTTATCCTAAAACGGGTATATTAAAAACTGTGAAGTTTAACGGATACACGATACGTTTAGAAAAAGAAGAGGACGAGATTTATAATACAGAGTACGAAAGATTATTAGCTGTAGAACCTTCTTTCCACAACACCATCAATAAAAACGATGTGGCTAGAAGTTACAATATGAATATGAAGAAAGCAAACTTAAACAAACGTTAAAGCATTATTTTTTGTTTCCTTATATATTTAACAAATGGGAAAATGATAACTTGAAGAAAAATTGTAAAATATTAACAAACGTTTACCCTGCTTGCGTAGTAACCGCCTTGCAAGACCAACCACCTTGCTTTTCATTCAACGATAAAGTTTTCCATAATGGGTATTATAGCATTTATACACCTGTTTCTATTTACAAATATTTTATAGAAAAAAAAGTTTGCGAAGAAGGAGATAAAGTTTACATTTATAAAGCCTTTGATCGCTGTAATTTTCATGAAAAAAGTTTAATAGAAATGTTTCCTACAGCTCAATGGTTTTTTTCTTTAAAAGAAACTTTAACATTTCAATCGTTTTATACAGAAAAGAAGACGAAGTTTATAATTATAACACCAACGAAATAGTATCGAAACAACCTATACACAGAAACACTAATTATACCAAATATTATGTCACCGCAAAATAAGGATTATTTGCAAGACATTTTCTTATTTGTTTATTATTTTTCCATTTTAAAAAGTTGATATACATGTTTATTTATTTGAAATATATTGTTAAAACATTCGCGTTTGTCTTTTTTTAACATATAAACGCAACAAATATTGTTCTTTATAAAGCGAATAAAACTCGCATATTTATCAACATCAAACTCTGTATATTGTTGAATATCGTTACTTTCTATAAAGCCATTATCGAAATCCTCTAAATACAAGGTGAACATAAGCGTTTCATACTTTGGACAATGTTCGTGTGTATGTTCTTTAGTCATATTATGTTGAAAATGTTGTAAACATAAACTTTCATTAATAATATATTTAGGAAGTTTACTCAATTTCGGAAATAATAAACTGTTTAAATCGAATGAGTATATTTTTTGGTCTTTTATTGGTCGTATTACATCCTATATTGCCACCTTTATAAAAAACGAGATATGTTCGTATTTTGAAAATATTGCTTTTAAATACTCGACGACAGAACTTCAAAATATAATTTAGCCAGTGTGTTGAAATGTAGGATAGTAGTCTAATCCATGTATATTACTTAGACAATATAAATATATTTTTTTATATTTTTCTTTCAAAGTTTCATATTTTTCACAGGGAATGACTTGTGTATGATAAAACTGTTTTTCGCTAATTAAGCGTAGACATAATTCTCTTATACAATTTTTTCCCCAGCAATGATTATCTCTGTTGGTGATAAATTCGAAATCGAAAATCCACAACTAAAAAGGTAAACTTTTTTTTAACAAAAAAAAGCGTATTCTTTTGATAAAATGAATAAAAAAGTATAAAAATCATTAAAAAATTTCGCGTTGATAGCATCATTAATCGCGTTGATAGCATCGATAGATATCGCGTTGATAGCATCATTAAAAAAATTCATAACAATTGCGCTGTGTGCGCGCTTGATGAAGTGTCTAAAAGATATAAACACCATGAAAACAAGTCTAGAAATTCTTCACCCTCATCTGTTCATGTAGAAGAAGAACATTATACGAATAAAAAATCATTTGCATTTCTACAAAATGCACTCGATTCTAAAAGAATAACATTAAATTCTTACCGTATTGAAAAATGTTTTAAAAACAGTCAATTTAAAAATTTGCTCGAAAATCCTCAACTTTGAACATCTCGGCGATAACTATATAGCTAAACTCTATAAAACCAAGCTCACTGTTTTGATACTAGACAGAGATATCAAACCTACTTTTGATCAAACAGATGGCGATCAAACTGACGGTTTCGTAGATACCTTTACTACAAAATCTATACCTACCGTCTCTTATTTGATAGAAAACTAGATGGAGCTTTAAAAAAGAAATCAGTTAAAAGAAATATTGAAGGAATTATAAAGGAAGGAACCAGCGATAAAAAAACTTTATTTGTTAATGTATTGCACGCTATTGTAACTGTATTATTACGAGTTTTTTTAGTTTAGAAAAAGAAGAATAAAAAAATGGCTACTGATCAATCTTTGTCTCGTTTTTTTAAAAATTTTGAATTTAAAAATTATTTTATAGTAGTTTATGCTTTTGACGAGCTTAGCCAAAAACAAACTTATATTCCTATTATTAATAATATGAAAATAAAATGGTGTTTTTATCATTTATAACAATGAAACCACAAACGAAGCAGGTCAACATTGGAGAGTGTTGATGAAAATAGACAAAGCTCATTTTTTTTGTTTTGATAGTTTAGGAGAAGAAAGTATATTACAACAAATTCCAAAAACATTTAAGATTTAATAGACAATTATTTGAAGCTATAGAAGAAATAAATAGTAATATACAAATCAACACTATTAATATTAACTACAATGAAATTGAAATTAGTTCTTATATACGACAAACAAATCATTTTTCTACAGAATGGACAGCAGATAATTATGAGTTTATTGGTTTACCAAATTTATTTTAAAATATAGTGAAATGACTAATAATCAAAACATATTTTTTTCATATAACAAATTTCCTTTTCAATGGAATGATAGCATTTTGTGTGGTGCGTTTGCAGCTTATTTTGTCGCCCTAGTATTTCGAAGTGAAAATGGTTTATATACTGATCAAATTTATTTACCTTCACTGTGCAGATTGGTAAACCGTTATTTTGGCGCAGTAACAACTCTTCATGCATCCAACTAATTTAGCTAAATCTGTATCCATTTTTTTAATTTATACAAAAAGAACTAATTCACTATCTCGATGAAACTGCTAAACAACTGTTTGAAAAAGACATGCAATTGCATTTATATATGAGAAAACAGGAAAAGCTGGAACGAGAGCTATTGTCTATGAAAATAAAAGAAATTCCTTTGAATCATGATAATTATCTTGTTTAAGTTGTAATGGAAAAAAGACTATCTTTATAAAACGTAAAAAGAAAAAAACGAAAGAAAAACAAAGTCATCATTTATTGTATATTTTTATTGTTTAGAAGATTTTACATAATATTCTTTACAACTGTCTATTTTTAATATACTTCAAACACTTTATCGGGAGCCATATAAGGGTTTGCAGGTTTTGTAACAACAGGAACAGGAGTAGCCACAGTTATTGTTTTTTTGCCTTTCCACGCTTTTATTATACCGTATAACAGCGAACCCACTTACAATGCGTTGGTTACATTTATAGCGGTAATAAAATCAGCTAATCCTCTTCCGCGTCGATTTTTGGTACGTCGAATTTTTCGAGACTTTCGTCTATAACGTCTTTTACGTCGATAAACCATGTTTTAAATAAGTGAAAATCTGAATACTGTTTTTGTCTTCTCCATATATGAAAACAAGTTTTTATACTTTTTTCATACGTTTATACGTTTTTACGTTTATGTTTATACGTTTATACGTTTACGTTTATACGTTTTACGTGTTTACGTTTATACGTTTATACGTTTTTTTTATACGTTTTTATACTTTTTTTATTCTTTTTTTTATACGTTTTTTTTTTTTATACTAGTTTATTTCATAAGATGACCATGTGAAACATCATCTTGTCCTTTCAGTAACCAAAGATTAAATGTTTATTTCATTTTGTTTACAAAATCTTCATATAACATTTCAAATTCGTGTTTTTTTTCATGAAAAATAAAATCAATATTGGCGTTTTCATTAGAACAAGTTAATTCAATTTCTGTCACGACATCCAAGCAAAATAATAGTTTAAAATTTCCCTGGACTTCTTTTAGTCCATCATTAGCATCAAATTTAGAAACTTCTATACTAATGAGTGATTAGTTAAATTTGTTTAAACCAGATTTAAAATCCATTTTTTTTTTCATATGAATTTTTTAATATAAAAAAACTAAATTTATAGTTTTTTTTTAAAAAAAACAACAGAAAAAACACTATTAATTATTTTTTTTAACAACTTATTTTTGGTATCTCGTTACCAATATAAAATTTTTCTTTATTTACATGACTTATCTTGTATAATTTATGTATAATATCATAGTCTAATATTAGGCCTCCAAAAAACGTTGATGATTTCGTATGACCATTTTCTTTTGTACCACTGATAATTTCGGCAATGCCATTTTTATATTCATAGGTGAGAATGTAATCGCCTCGTACAATAGTGTTGGTTCTTAAATTTTTTAACTCGTTTTTGTTATATTTCTTCATGTCTTTTAACAAGCATATATATTCGTGAGAATTTTCTTTGACATGTTCTCGAAATTTTTCGATTAAACATTTTTTACAATATTTTTTCATGTGTGTTCTTCTTTTCGCTTGTTTACACACTTGCATTGAATTCAATTTTTGTAAATAAACGTTTGCAGAGTTTAGCTTTTTGTACTTATTTTTTAATTTGATTAAAATATTGTTTTAAATACACCACCAAGTATGGGTATATTACCTAATAAGTTACCAAGGATACCTTTACCGCGTTTTCTAAGTATACGTTTTTGTCCTCTACCAATTAAAGGATGATAAGGTCTAGGGTGAGGTAAATGTCTTCGATGTGCAAAAATATATCTTTTAGCTCCCCTATGTCTCCTCTGTCTTCTATGTCACCAAAAAAGTTTTTTTTATATTTTTTTTTTCTAATAAAAAAATATAATAGCTTACGAGTTTTTTTTCTTTTTTTTAGAAAAAAAAGAAAAAAAAAGTCGCTCCAAAAATAGAAGCGATTTAAAAAAAAGAATCAAAAGACTGTTTTTTACACCAACCATATATATATATAAATAATTTTTTTTTGTAAAACACATTATTTTTTTCTATTTTTTCGACTTATATTTGCTTCTTTTATTCATGTTTAATATCGACATACGATTCAGCAGTATGAACCCAGCGTTTTTTTCTTTTACCACCTCTTCCAAGTTTACGGTTTGTTTTATTATCTTTATATCTGTTATTAATTCTTCGTAAACAAGATAATATTCTTTTACAATTACTCAGTAAATACTGACTTTCAGTCTGTGTCGATGTTGAACTCTGTTTTGTACCAGTTTGTGTTTGAACTGCTTTTTTTGTTCTAGGAACTGTTGTTTTTGTACGTGCCATATCTACAGTGTTTAGGGATCTAGGAGTATACCTTATTTTAGGCATTTATAAAAAAAAAAATATTTTTTATTTAAACTTTATATATATTTTTTAATTATTACAAAAAGCAACATGGTGTTTTTAAAATAAAACAACTAATAATTTTTTTTAGTAAAAAAAATGAAATACATATCCATTAACAAAATACAATATGAAGTAGTTCACGATGGTTTTTTTAAAAACCACTATATTATCCAAAATGGAAAAAAAACCCCATTTCAACACGTACGACCTTATTCAAGCATATTAGGTAATTTTTTTATATTATTTTATATAAAAAAAGAATAAAAGATTTTTTTATAAAAACTTTTTTTTTCTTATAGATAAAAACATGGAAAAAATGGAACGCTTTTTACAAAGGGTTGTTGAAAGACACGAAATTACAACCAACAGAGTAGTGGGACCTTCCCACTAGGATTATTCCCCACGTAAGTTTAACTTTACTACTTTTTATTAATAAATTAATATAAAAATTTTTTTTAATATTCCCTCTCACTTTTTTAGAGAGTCCAGATCCTGAATCTCAAGAAGATGATTCTTAAATTATGTATATTTGTTTTTTAAGGAAAAAAGTTTTTAGTCTTTTTTTTATATTCTTGTTTTGTTTATAGTTTTTTATTTATATTTTTTTTGTTTATTCAATTTTTTATGTTATCTTTTAATACAATAAAAAAAATGATTAAACAAATTATAAATCATACTTCAAAAGAACTGATTCATGATTGGAAAGAATTAGCTATTTATCTCAAGTTTAGAAGAAACGAAATTAAAAAAATTGATGTTAGTTATCGAAAAAACTTTGATAAAATAAAAAAAAATTTAATTCTTTACATTTTACAGCACACAAACAAAAAAAAAGAGCGATAAGTTATTTATACTTTGTTTTATCGAAATGGCAAAAAGAAGATGTTAATAATGGACTTTTTTTGAAATTATATGTTGTTAATTTGATTATAATAAATTATTTACAAAACATTTTTTTTCTAATAAATATTATATTTTTTTAGAAGAAAATAAAAAAAATGAATTTTACAAAAATTAAACTCAAAACAGCAGGACGTTTTCAATCACGATGGGAAACTTTAGCTCAATACCTTGAATATAAAAAAGAGAAATCGAATGTATACAACATGATTATCGAGACACAAATGAAAGAATGTTCAGAGTCTTAACTGTATTACATCAAAAACACGGATCAAAATTTGAAGCAGCACGTATTTTATATGATGCATTATGGTATTGGTCATTAGACATTTTAATAAAAGAAACAACTCATCTTGAACTTATAAACAATTTAAAAAATACTTATTATATTTGTTATGATTATAAATTTTCTATACATGATAAATCTTTTTTGTCGATTTACTTAAAAAAAGACTAGTTTATTTTTTTATTATGATTTTTTTATATAATTAAATGTTTTTTTAGCAACTAATAAAAAAAATGGCTGACAACAAATTCCCATGTTGGTTTTGCGAAGAAAAATTTGCTATGAATCAACTCATGAATCATCAACTAGAATGCTCTAAAGACAAATTTGATCAATAAACAGCAGACACATTTGGTCACGAATAATTTACATGTAAGAAAAAAGTAAAAGATTTATTAAATCATGAATGCCATTATGAATTTCTAGAAATTGTTCCAAAAATAGGGTTTTTTGTAATACTCCAGTCGATAATAACTACTATGAACACTCTGTCATATGTTTTCATCATTACAAAGATCAACAAAATCAATATAGGGAGCAAATTATCCAAGATTGAAAAAGAAATTCAAATTATTTAAATCTTTCAAATAACTACATTATGAATAGCATGAAAAATCTTCAAGAAATTATAGCAAAACAAAACAATGATTATAAAGAATTTTTTATTCAAACAAAAAGAAGACGATCAAGAAATTAAAAAACTAAAAGAAGAAAACATCAAACTAGTTCAAACTAACGAAATAATGAACGATGAAATGCTAGAATTAAAAAATCTCGCCTATGACAACATGACCATGTTAGCAAATCAAAAAGATATACAAAATCTCAATAAAGAAATAATAAAACTCAATCAAATTGTTGAAAAAAACCCTGCAGAATTCTTAACATTAAAAAAACAAAAAAAAGTAATTCAACACCCTTTAAAGACAAGCATATCATCAGACTCGATCAAATGAATCTAAGACTGCTATCAAACGAAGCTTATTATACACAACCTGTTTACTCACCTGAAGGTTATCGTTATCGCATAAAAATATATACTCGCAGTACAAATGTAAACTATGTAGCCATTTACTTTCAACTCAATCGAGGAGACTATGATGATGCTTTAAAATGGCCCTTTAACAATAAAGTGATTTTTACTCGAAGAAATAATGATAAATTTTTTGCTCATACTATCACCTCTGAAAACTATATTCGATGTTTAAACGCGAGTTATTTTGATAAACCTACCGAAGAGTATAATGTACCTTTTGGTTTCCCCAATTTTTTTCTCAAGAAGAACTGCATCAGTTTATTATTAACAATAATTTATTACGATTACTATTCAATAATATATTTATGTCCAAATTTGTAATTTTTTTTCTATTTTTTATGTAACCTTTTTTTCATATAATGATTTTTTATACATGAAAATTTTTTTTTTGTTAGATCAACTAATAAAAAAATGAATTCAGTAGAGATTTTCAGACAAATCACTCTCAAACTCACTTCTGACAACGTGAGAAGTATTAGATTTATGCTAAGAATACCATATGGAATCAAAGAAAATTTAAAAAAAGCAATGGATATCATGGAGTATATTAAAGATAACGTTATAGAAGATGAGCAGGGTCATATTTATGAAACTTTGGAGAGCAAATTAGAATTTTTAATGAAAATGTGCAAAGTTATTCATCGAATAGACACTGTAAACAAATATAAAAACAAAATACCACGACTACCTTTATATGAAGAAAGCATATTTAAAAATTTACCACCAGTTTACTCACCGCCAAATGAATTTTATCCAAGTGAAGTTATACGTATCAAGTAAGAGGAACTTTTGAATTTTTATAATCCTTTACCTGAACCACCTGAAGCACCTGAATGTGCTCAAGAACTTGATTTCAACAAGTGTTTTTTTTTGTATTTGTTATTTTTTTATATTTGTATTTTTTTTTAGATTACTACTTAAAAAAAATTGATCATAAGAAGCAACTGGGGTAATATTAGTAGAATCATTGAAGATGAATTTAGATCATTTCACTACTTTCTATATAAACGTAGGAAAAAATTAAACGACAAAAAAGAATCATAAAGATCAACAAGAAAACTGAAAGTTGTTTCACTTATTTGGAAAACATTCATTCTTACATTGAAAACTTTAATCACGAAACACTGATTTTGTTTGAACCACGCGAACATCATTTTTCTTATTACCTTTTTCAATACGACGATGATAGATTAGATAACATAAACAAATTTACCCTTGAAAGACAATATAAATTAACCTTGAAAGATTTTTGCAAAAGAACCTTGGCTCATCAAAGAATCATTTATGAATTTGAGCAATTACAAAACAAAATCTTCTCTCTATTTAATAGAACCGAACTAGCACACTCAAAATGGAAAAAAGGAGATTTTATTAGATTATTATTTTATAGTTATCGAAAACACATTTTTTATGAATAAGTTTTAGAAAATAAAAAACATTTATTACTTTTTCATCTTCAAAGACGTTATCTTCACAGTCTATTTCGTTTACTTTTTACAGAAATTTCGTGTTTTGCAAATGCAAATAAACAATTAGAAACACATTTAATGAAGAAACTATATCATTTAATGATGGAATATATAAACTGGGCAAAGAAACAATATTTTATATTACAGAGCACTGTTTTATTCATGTTAATATTGTAAAACAATTTTTTTAATATTTTTTTTTTTAGATAACTAATAAAAAAAATGGAAGCAATAAAGAAAATTCAAAGGAAAAGTTCTAAAGAATACGATTTTCAATATGAAAAATTGGTATGGCTTTGTCCGCATACAAGATTGTCATATAAACATGAAAAAGTACCATCATTGAAAGATATAAGTAAAAGGAAAATGGCATTTAACAGAATACGTCTAGAAATTAAATTATTTCAAAAAAACTGAGAACTGCAATATCTATACAATATTACGATACAGAATATATTATTTACGATCAATCGTTTGATATATCAACAGAATATGGACCTCGCTTTTTATTTAGTGATAATTTAGATTTTTTTTAAGCACAAGTTAATTTTTTATATCTCTCACTCGAAATATTCTCATTATTTTTACAACTTTTTATCCAACACTGAATATCATCAATTTTATATTTTATTAAAAAAAAAACAGAGAATGGTCTATAGATCAATATGATTTTATTACCTCACAAAAATTTGTACATATGAACGATATTATTTTATATTTATAGCTAGAAACTAATAAAATAAACAAAAGTGGATACGCAAAAAATCAAAAAATGAGCAAAATAGTGAGAAACACAATGAAAGGTATATTCATTTCTTTTATTTTATTGAAATAAAAACATTTTTGTTAATCCTATTTTTCTTTTTTTTACAGCAATGTAACCCTACTTCTTTATAATGAATAAAGAAAGTTTAAAAAAATCGCGTCTATTAAACGAGAGATATTTTTGCGAAAAGAATTGTGGAAGTCGTCAAGCTCGTCAGCTCCAAAAGTAATAATTTTTTTAATTTAGAATATATATTTTTATTACATTTTTTTGTCTTTTTTTATTCCATTTTTTATTACTTTATTTTTTTATTTATATTTTATATAACTTTATATTAACATTTTTTCCAACTTTATTTGGATAAAAAATGAATAATTATAATAATAATGATGACTTGGAAAGTGAACTCACAGCAAAACCTTTTGAAATGGAAGTACCGAGCAAAAAATTAAAAAGACCAATGAGAGGATTGGATTTTGTAAACTGCTTAAAACTCGAACAAAATATATAAACAATAAGAAAAATATAAAAAAAATACTACCCAACATGTCTATTAATGAGTTTATAAAATTAGAATTTTCTGTAAATAAATCATAATATTTTTTAAACCTATACCTTTCTTTTTTATTATGACCCTCGAAGGCGTCAGGGCGCATTGACCTCGCTAGGGGCGTATAAAAAAATTCAAGAGACCTGCCCTGGCTAGGGGTGTTCGTTTTTTAAAGGGTGTAAAATCTAGAAAAGTGTAAAGTTTGAAAAACAAATTTCAAAGGGCGGGTCTCTTGCCGCACTTTTCCAATATTCATCTATCATCAATTGTTATTATTGTTGTTATTATTATTGTTATTGTTGTTATTATTAATAGTAATATTATAAACACTGTTATTTTTGTGTTGTAAAGTTTATTATTTTTATCATATTATATGAAAATTAGCATTATATTTAATTGAATTAGATATTATTAACATTAGCAAGTGTTTACTTTATATTAGCAAATTCACTATTTGTAAACATCCTTAAAAGTAAAATCTTAATTCAGAAATAATTGATTGATTTAAATTTTCACGAATAAAAACTTGTAAACGTCCCAATAACATAAATATCTCAAGAATTAATTGAAAACGTCCCAATAACATGAACATCTCTAGAACTAATTGAAAAGTTTGAAATTTTGCAAAATGCTAGTAGTGTAGCTTGCGCTTTAACCTAACATTAAAAAAATAACTTTAGAGATCAAAAATAACAGACTAAATGGTACAAAAAATTACTTTTAGCGATTAAACACTCATTTGATAATTTTATAATGAATATATCGTGAAGATTTGAAACTAAAATAATGTTTTTTATTAAGATATCATTGTTTTCCTATAGCTACTCATTATAAAAAAAAAAAATATTGAGAAAAATCAACTTTAAAATTTCAAATAGTGTAGACTACTCTGATAAATCATCTGTTTAAGAAAAATCTTACTGATATTCGAAAATTATTTTGGAAAAAGTAATTTTACTATTGAATTTTACAAGGATTAATAGTCTAAATAACATTTTTTTTTTTAACATTAACATAAATTCTTAATGCTTTTTTTTTTATTTGAGAGCAAACTTATTTATAAATCTGATATTAGCTTTTTATAATTTGTTAAGGCAAGCTTAGATATTTTTGACATCGCAGGGTTACTAGGCCGGATGAAAAAAAATCGAGCAATAGCTTATACTCAGTAATTGGTCAGCTTTACGTTTTTTTACAATTTAAAGAATAAGTTTTTATTCACCTTTTCCTCATTTTTTTAAATTTTTCTTCATATTTACCTATATAGTTTTCTTTATATTTTCCTTAAGTTCACGTAAAGTTGAATAATTATTGAGTAAATTGCTTAAACTTACATCAATAAAATATTGAGCGAAACTCTTTAAGTTTTTATTCATGTAAAGCTGAACAATTACTAAGTAAAAGCAATTGTTCATTTTTATTTACCCGGCCTAATGCATCAATATATATAATATATACTTTAATTTACTATATAGTTATATGTTCTAGCGGTATTAGCAAAGCAAAAATCAGTAGCTTATTTATACATTTTGTATTATATGAATTTATTACAACATGTACCACTGAGCAAAACTTTTAATACCATAATTTTATTTATATCATAAATTTGTTGCATTCAGTAAGATTATTAGTTATCACGCGTAAGCAGTAATAATGCGATGATATTAGGCATATATTGATATAAAAATGTATAACACGTTATCGACATCGATTATACAAATTTAGGAAGATATGTTTACCAATAAAGACTTCAATCGGTACTATCCGGCGCAATTATCTAATAAGCTAAAGATTTATGACAAAAAATGTATTTAATTTTATTAAAAAGAGATTAATTAAGATAGATTACCCAAAAACAATGCAAATAATTTATAAAGATACTAACGAGAAAAGAAAAATTTTCTATAGTATGATATGGCGGTAGATAGTAATATATGGCGGTAGTAAAACTTTTTATTTAGATAAAAAATTAGGGATAGGTATCACAAAATAAAGATAGGTTGGTTTCCTGATTTATCTATTTAGGAAGCTAGGGAACAAGCAGTAAATTTAAAAAAACAAATTGCGAAAGGAATTATTCCTGCAAAAAAAGAAGATATAACTAAGCCAATTAAAGATACAAATATTGACAGTGATTGTTGCTGATAAATAAGTTTATTTTCTTTTGATAAACAGCAATATCATGTTCTATTGCCGTTATATGCTCCAGTAAATTAAGTTGATTTGGAGTATCTATAATTGCTGTACGATTATTCTCATAAAAAGATTCAGATAAATGAGGATTCTCTAGTTCAATATGTTTTCCGTCATTTAACTGGCTTCTTGCAAAATATAAATCTTTCGGTGATAAATCATAAGCATTAAGATTGAACTGTTCTGACTTTAACCGATTAATTATCTGCCGATATAATTCTTGAAACTTAGCAGTGACGTTAACAAATTCAAGGTTTAAACTATATTAGGAATATAAATTCTCTAAATATTTTTGATGTTCTTCTACTTCAGCAAGTATTACAGCAGGAATTTTGCTTTTATTCTTAAATTCTTGATGTATTAGTTCTTCTAATTAAGCTACTTTATCTTTAAATCTAAATACTTCCAGAAAAATATTTTTAGCCTCGCTTCCTAAAATTTGTTTTAGCTTTTGTAGTTCCTTATAGGAGGATTTAGTATGTGACGATTCTGAAGGTATAACGTCAGGGCAAGAATCGTTAGTAGAATAAACAGGGAGTTTTGGCACATTTTTTTCAACCATATCTTTAACTATAATCTCATATCATATTTCAACTATAATCTCAACCATAAACTCAACTATAATTTTTGAGCCAAAATATAATAATATATTATTATATTAATATATTATGGTTTAAAACTATAAACTCTGAGCTATTTTTTGAAATTTTCAATCAACTTTTCAGACTTATCAATTCTTAACTATCAATGAGTTGAACGAATCAGGATAACCATACCACTTTACTAATGATTTGTTTTTAACTTGACGAATAACTTTTTCAATCCTAAATATGTCTTGATCAGTTTTTTGCATTTCTTGTTTATAAAAAGTACCTTGTTCACCATTATCGTCATTTATTTTATACGTTGGTGGATCTGAGAACAGAGTCTGTGAAACAGTATAAACCACTTCATTCCATCTCGGTGGGTATCCTTTTTCAAACGTTCTCTTCTTTTTAGTTATCCTAACTCTATCACTAATTGAAAACTTTGGTTTTACAGACTCTGATCGTGCATTTCCATTTAGATTTAACCAAACAATATTTTCATTCTTTTTATCGCTAGCTTCAACTGGTGTTATTTTAATTAAAGAATGCTTTGTGTTGTTGTATTTATTTACTATTTAATCTAAAACGTTAATATATTCTCTACTAGAATTAGCTGAAAAGTACTTGAACATTTTATCTTACATTGCTCTATTCCAACGTTTAACTTCACAACTTTTTTCTTCATTTTCAGTTGAATATAACTCAACCCTAAGCGCTTCAACATGCTTATTATAAAATTCTAAATCTTTATCTACCCACATTTTTTGACACTTTCTTTCCTTAAAGATTTTATTTAAAGCATTAGCAACATCAACTCCAGTTGTACTTTTCAATAAAACAATCCATCCATACCTCGAAAAAATATCTATCACCATTAATAAGTTTTTAATACCGTCATTGAATTTGGAAAAAGATTTCATATCAACTAAATCAGCAGCCTATATTTCATCGATTCCATTTACAATAACTTTTCTTTTTCTGAAATGTTTTACAACTGGTCTATGAAGTTCGTTTACAAGTTTGTCAGTCCATTTCAGACCTAAAAGATTTACTTCTTTATTCTCGTCTTTTTTATTGATCGTTTGATGTTTTTTGAGAAGTTTTAGTTTCAACACCCAATTCATATGGATCTGAAAGACCTAATCTAAACTTTGCTTTAGATGATATAATAGGTTTTATAATACCTCGTTCAATTCTTTCACGTATTCTCGGATTTTTCATAAAATCCATTTCTTCGATCATAGTTTTTTAGCAAAATATCTTTTTGCCGTGTCATCGAAGTATTTATTAGCAAGATCGTGATGGCAAACTGGATTATCAACTCTATCTATGGGTTTACTCCATTCTTTATATACGTCAGTAGAATTTAATCGTTCATCTAAATTAGTACCACGACCTGCAAAGTTCAATCCAGGCAAATGCATTTCACCTGGAAACTTTGACCATGGTAGTTTTATTTTACTTGTTGCTAAATTAATTGAACTCACTTAATCTCCTCCTGTTTTTCAGGATGCAAATTGAGTTTTTGTTTTTCCGCAAATAGCGCAAGTTCCACGTTGCTTATTTCTATCGTTTTTACTCACAATATTTTGTAAGTTTATTGTGTTTGTTTTGTTTCTACATCTAACGCAGTGCATTTTTATATATAGAGAAAAAAATGATATATAGCATTTTTATATACAAAAATGAAAATCTTAAATATATATAAATGGATATTATAGATGTGTCATCGAATGCGAATAACAATTAGAGAATTAATGATAAATTGTTACCTAAGAGTATAAAAGGAATTATTTTTGGAAAGTCGGGTTGTGGACTAACTTCTTTATTATCGAATTTACTTTTGAGACCTGGTTGGTAAGACTATAATAATTTACAAGTTTTTGAAAAATCTATTTTCCAACCAGAATACAAAATATTAAAACAATCTTTTGAAAAAAATTACCAAAAGAAATTTTTCTTGAACTATTTAAGTTACAAGACAAAATAAAAAAATTAAATGCAAACCCTGAGCTTATAATTGAAGGCATTTCAAAAAATTTAAATGAGAAAACAGACATGGAGTGGAAGTTTTTTGAAACAGCAGAAGATGTATCAGATCCTCAAAATCTTTATATTGATAAGAATAATTTGATGATATTTGATGACTTACAATTAACAAAACAAAATAAGTGTAAAAAATATTATATAAGAGGAAGATATAGTAATGTAGATTGTTTCTATCTTGCACAAAATTATTTTATGTTGCCTAGGCAAACTATACGAGATAATGCAAATTTTATTTGCTTATTTCCACAATATTCAAAGAATTTAAATCACATTTATAATGATCATGTTTCAAGTGATAAGACAAAAGATGAGTTTTGAATTTTTTTAGAAAGCTTGGTCAGAGTTTCATGGATTTGTTATTATAGATCTATTTTCTAAAAATGATTATGGAAAATATAGAAATGAATTAAATTGTTTTTATATACCAACTACTTAATTTTAAATTTTTTTTTATTGTATATAAAAATTCAAAAATGCCAAATGTATCAGTGAGCGGAAGTAGCAGTATACTAGGAAATAATTATAATCCTATAATTACACTTAGCGGGGGCGGATCATGGATTTTTATTGACTGTAGCAAAAATGCTATAAATATTTTTTGGTCTAACAAAAAGGTCCTCGCTTTTCACATTTGCCGACAGTACGAAAAGTTCAAGTTTGCCGACTGTACTATATGATCTACATATGCCGATTTAAAAGAGCTAAATTTGCAGACATAATGAAATAAAATTCATTGATAGGGGTGGGGGAAATGATTCATTCACCATTTGTGCCAGCCTTAGATGTACAGTGGCTTGTAGTGATACATGAGGTCCCCTGTTTTCACTTTCGTCCGTTTAGAGCCGAAAAACGTTACCTGATTTACGCGACGTTAAAACTATTTAGTTAAACTAAATACTTTTTAACGAAATGATAGTTTACTTGTTTTTTATGATTTTTAATTATGACTAAAACCCTAAACGAACCCTTATTTTCAGTCGATATATTTAAATTTAGTTCTAGTTATTCCTATTGCCAGTTAATGTATTTATGCCAAATAATACACAAAACATTGCCATATAAATTTATCTATATATTTAAATTAACATAATATTTGTGGCTGTTAAAATTTTCGGTCTGCAAAAAAATTGGAGGGTAATATTTGAAAATGAAAACGACAAATTTAATCAAAATTTGTTTAAAATTCAATTTTTTTATTTAATCAAAATTCGTTTTAAAACACATACTTTATTTAATGGCTTACCTTATATATATATATATATATATATATATATATATATATATATATATATATATATATATATATATATATATATATATATATATATATATATTTCAGATATATAAAAAATATCTGAAAATTAAAATAGACACTTTAACGATTTATATAAATCTATAAAAACAATTTATAAATATTTTCATATTCTTAATAATATGCTTCGTTACTTCATTACAATAAACTTTTTTCAAATCAAATAAAAAATAGTACATAAACGTTTCAATAAAAAATATATTACTTTAAATAAATAAGGATTGCTTTTAAAATCCCAAAATAACAAACTCCGGGCATAATATAATGAAAAATGATACAATCAGCAAATGTCAGCAAATAATAAAAACAAATGTGTCAATAAATAAATGTCAACCTAACAAGACTAACTGAATATGGTCGTTCTTTGTTTAAAACAACATAGTTCTTTGTTTGATTTGGGTGTTGAAAGTTTTCAGTTTTTCATAAATGAATATAGGAAAGTATATTGTGACGATAATTTCAATTTCAATTTCAACTTTTGATCAACACTCAATTTCAATTAAGTATTGCATTAAAGCATAAAAGTATTGAATATGGAAGTCAAATAGACTTTATCTTTAATCAAAATGAAGAAAAACCATTAAGCAGTATTGTCAAAAGGACATTATAATCCACCTATTTCAAATGACTTTAGATATTGACCAAAGTTTAAAAAAAATAAAACATTATACTGGGAAAATTTCATATTCGTTAAGCAAATCATAATTTCAAAATACATTTTCATGTAAACAAGAAACTTCTTTGTTTTCAAAGAACACTTAAAAAATATGACTTATGATACTTTTCTTAAATTTCTAAATTCTGTTTCAAGCAGTTCTGCAATAAATTTTCCTAACATAACATATTTGTAACAAAAGTGTTTCTCTTAATAGCGTTTTAATCAGCTAGATTATTTCTTAACATGAATAACTTGCAAAATGCCTAGTGACATGCGTTGATATTTTATGCCTATTTTCTGATTTTTTTTCATGCATAATGCTGTATCACCAAAATCCAAAACAAATTTTCTTTGTTTATCATTTACATTTCTGGGGAAGCTTTTTGATCATCATTGAACCTAAAATATATGCCCACACTTTAAAGATTAAAAGTTTTCCATTATGTGAAAGCAAGTTTAATAAAATCACCAGCCTTGTTAATGCTTGAGATAGTAGAAGTTTTACGTTGATTAAAAAGAACATTGTAAGTATTATCAGAAAAAAAAGATTTTGCTTTTTGAGCCCATCATTTTTTATGCTTTTGATAACGTGGACAAATGTGAAACAACATAAGAGCTCTATCTGTAGTTGTTGTAAACCATAATAAAATAGTAAAACCATAATAATAGTATTGTTGTAAACCATAATTAAAAAGTCTTTAATGTAAATTTTGGCTTTTATCAAATATAAGAAAAAGGCTATACAAGAACTACAAACATCTATGGTATATAAGTAGCGTAACTAATAACCGTATGTATAATAGATTATATATAAATAGCGTTACTAATAACTGTAATATTCAGAAGACGGGAAGTGACGTCATTAATATTATATTGCATTATTACTTAAACTATAACAGTCTTCTTCACATTAGGAAAGTCTTAGGGCGGAGAGTATAGACTTAACCTCTGATATTATACTAGGAAAGAAAGTAGTCGTCGAGATACTTTGGCCTCTTCGTAACGCGTCCTGTTCTTAAGGGTATGTTAGTAAGATTCTCGGGAGTAGTAACTTTCTGCATAGGCTGACTAGGTACCGCTGTTGTAGGTGACTGATTACAAGGGATACTATCTATAATTGAATTCTCAACTAATTGGCTTGAAGTTACTTCGTTGGTTTCGTTTAGTTCTTTTTGGTTTCTGTTTATTGAATTGCTGGTATTGTTGATCATCTGTTCAATGTTTAAATCACTGGATTGTTGTTGAACTGATTCTGTTGGGGGATTTAGGTCTTCCAGTGGGGCGAGGTCTTTTGTTGAAACAGTATCAATTTTTCCATTTTAAAATTTTGTTCGAGCGTAGTGGGGAGATATTGTTTCTAGCAGTTGAACTCTGTCAACGAGTGGATCTCCTTTCATTCGTACTTGACGTCTGTAAAGAATTGTGGAATCCTGTTCTGTTAAAGTTAGGTAAAACAGTGCCTATTATTGATGAGCGTTGAAAGTTCATCATCCTCTGATGGGGTGTTTCGTTAGTAACGGTACACAGAAGTCCTCTTATGGAGGGCAAAGCCATTTGCAATACTATTTCCGATTTCTCTTTTCCTAGACTTAAGGTTTTCAGAGCTAGACTAATAGCTTTTAGTATTGTTCCGTTTATTCGTTCACACTGACCATTGCCTTGGGGATGGTAAGGAGTGGTTCTAGTTTTAATTACTCCATTCTTTTCTAGAAAAACATTAATTTTTAAGCTTTCGAACTGAGTTCCACGATCTGTATTAATAGATGATGGTGCATCAAATAATGAAAAGAGGCTATGAAGGTGTCGTATAACAGTTTTAGCTGATATGTCTTGACAGGGGAATGCAAATGGGTAGCGTGAGTACTCGTCAACCACCACGAGGATGTATTTGTTTGTTGTAGTGGATTGTAAAGGTCCAACAAAGTCCATCGATAAGCGTTTCCAAGGCCTTGTTGTCTGAATGTGACGACCTGTTTGTGGTTTGTAAAAACGTGGTTTGAGTTCATTGAAAGTTGTACATTGGTTTGTTAATTGTTTGATTTCTGCGGTGGAGTATGGTAGATTTCTGGTTTTGCAGAAATGTATCATTCTTGTAACTCCAGGATGGCATAGCTGGGAATGGATACTGTAGAACGCTTTAGTGTTATTTACAATCGAGCAACATCTTGAAAAGGTATCTGCTACAATGTTTTGGTTCCTCGGCCTGTATGAGATTGTTTAATTAATTTATACAGGGCCGACAATGCTAGGGATGGGGAGTAGCCATAGAACATCAAGAATCTGAAAATTCAGAAGAGCAGTTTGTCAGTATCAGGAAGAACCTCAGCAAAATCAAAACTGCAACCAAATTAGTAACATTTTTAAAGTTATCAACCAGCAAAGCAACAACCATTATTTGGCAGTTATCTCAAGATGGGATCGACATTTAGAAACCTACGTAGTCCAGTATATTAATATCAACATTTGAAGAAGCTGTTCAACTTAAAGAAGAAAAGAAGAAACACTACATTTAGAAATCTGGTCACTGCACTTTGATGGAAAATGTATTAGTCACCAAGAATATCAAATCCATATCAAGTGTTGAAAAATAAACTGAGAGAAGTGAAGTTACAAGCACTAGACCTACCAGATGGAAAAGCGGATACTGCTGTTATAGGTATAACAGCTATTCTCGATGAATACAATTTATGGAAGTATAATATGATTGTAGCCGAAACTTGAAAAAAAATTAAACACTGGAAAAAGGAATGGGATTGTCAGTCAGTTAATTAGATGTTTTACTGAAAAGAAACTGGAAGAACCACAATTCATTGATTCTCAATATTATGTTCATGACTAAGTCATTCCTATAGTAATAAATGAAAAACTTAAAGAAAACATCCTACTATCAAATATCCTTTTATCCCAGAACTTATAAAGAACTACGAACAGCTTAAGAAGAATTTGAAGAATGGTAAAGAAGTGATTATTGAAACAGCAGGATAGCATGATGATATGAAATTTATATTTGATTTAATTTGGGTATTCCTTCTTTTGAAGAGTCTGTAGTCTTTCTGAAAGTGAAGTTTCAAAAAAAATCTAAGTTAAATAATGCAAGATGGAATTCCCAAGCAATACTAGTTCTTTTGGCATTTATTCTTCTACCAGATAAAAAAGATCCACTCAACATATGTAGATTTATCTCTTACAGATGGGTGGGCCATTCGGTTTACTAACCAAATGTACAATGCAGGTAATTGTTGAAAGCTTGTAGCAGCTTGCATGGTCATAAAAATGCATTAAACTTAGTGAAACAGTTTTGGAATGAAAATGCCATTGACACTGGAAATTCCCAGAATAAATCAGTGTGCAGAAAAAATGATCAAGTGTCTTCAAGATTTTTTTGATATCTCTTAAAAGAAAAAAATCCTCCTGCTTATGCTTATTTTGTCTAACAATGGATAAGAATTGTATATTATGGTTTAATTAAGCTAACTACTACACAACATATTTTTGTTATATACAATTGAAATTTTATCCATTCGTATATATGGTAAATTTGAATTTTTGGTTTGTGGGTGACCTTTTTCGACAAGAAAATCGAATAAGTATTTTTTCATTACATTTATACAAATTGATTTATGATTACTGATTTATGCCCCAACAAAATGGGGTCACAAAAATATCATAACCCATATATATATATATTTATATATATATATATATATATATATATATATATATATATATATATATATATATATATATATATATATATAGATATAGATATATAGATATATATATAGATATATATATAGATATATATATATATATATATATATATATATATATATATATATATATATATATATATATATATATATATATATATATAAAAGTTTATATACATGTACATGGGTACCCGCAGGATTTTTTGATGTTTCAGATAGGACACCTTTTTTTTTTCCGTTATTTACTTCCTCAAGGAGGCCATTAAAGATGAGGAGGCTACTTAATAGTGGTTATAACCCTCTCTCAACTCTAAAACTCCGAAACACGAACCTTTACGAACAAGGCCGCTGCGCGGAGAAACAAGTTGAGCACGGTACTACCAGGGACATGGTAGGATCGACCTTAAAACCTCTCGCTTATGAAGCGAGCGCTTTACCACTACACCACTACTGCATTACCACTTCACCACTTTCATACATTGTGTAAATTATACAATTTGTTGCATTCTGTTTATTGAAAATAAGGGAAATGGATCTTTGTCGGTTATTATATTAGTATATGGTGCTGAGTTAATCAAATGCCTCCAATTTCTACAGCACTATGGCAGCCGCTTCTTTTTCAAATATCGCATGCTTCCTTTTGGCATTAGTTAATGTTCTTGAAAAGAAGGCAACTGGCCTGCCAAGTTGTAATAGTGTTCCTCCGAGTGCTGAGTCAGAGGCATCAGTTTCTATTGTTAATGAAACTTTTAAATTAGGGGAGGCTAGACAAGCTTCTACAAGTTTATTTTTGAGTATTTTTATTGCTTCTTTGGCATGTTGGGTTAAACTCTTTGTTGGAAAATTGTCTCTTGCTTGAGTAAGTGGGAGAGTTAATGCTGTGCAATTGTGTATCCACTTAACGTAATAAGCAAATAAACCTATCATTCGGTTTAGCTCTTTCAACGATCTTGGCTCAGGCATATTTTTAGTGCTTCGTATCTTTTTTGATCTGGCTTTATAGTTCCATTTTTAATAATGTGGCCTAAGAATTCGATATGAGTTTTTTTAAACTCTTTTCTTCGTTTATCTCAATGATGGCGATTTTAGCGTGTAGAAATGATGGCGATTTTAGCGTGTAGAAAGCGACTAAGGTTTTTATCGTGCTTTTGGGCATCTTTTCCACCAATAATTATATCGTCGAGATAAGCGTATGTGTTTTCAAGTTTATTATCCTGAATGAATTCATCCATTACTCTTTGGAAGATTGGTACTGCGTTTGTACATTTAAAGGGTAAGCGTTTGAACTCATATAATTTGCCATTAGCTTCAAATGCGGTTAGTTTGTAATCTTCAGGTCGTATTCTCACTTGATGATACGCCGATTTGAGATCAATTGTGCTAAAAATTTTATGGACAGCTATTTTAAGTATTAAGTCATCGATTCGTGGTGTAGGATATGAATCGAGCGGAGTGTGTAAATTAATTGTATTCGAATAATCGATCACAAGGCGATTTTTATTTCCTGTTGATACTACAAAACATTGAGCTCGCCAAGGGCTGCGGCTCACTTGAATTATGTCTTTTTTCAGTAAGCGGTTTATTTCATCTGTTATGACGGAGATATTTTTGGGAATCGTCGTGATTTTGGAAACGTCGTGAGTTTGTAGCTACTGGTTTTATTTTGTTAATATCGATTCCAGGAATTAAGGCGTATGTTGAACATTTCATACTTTTTGTTGCTAAACAGAATTTTAGAGGCTCTTTGTTTCCTTTAAAATTAATGGTAATTGAGGAATGACATGTTAACACGTCCATTCCTATAATTACTGGTGCTACCAAGTCGTCCACAACGAGAAATTGTAGTTTTAGTTTTTCTCTAGCCAATAATAATGAACCATGGAAGATACCTTTAACTTTTAATGTCGAGTTGTCTGCCAGTAATACCTTTGAGGTAGATTGAGTATCGTATGAAAATTTCCATTGTCGAAAAAGTTTTGATGTAATAAAAGTTTTGTCGGACCCAGTATCTAACAGTGCATATGTTAGATTTTCGTTTATGGTGACGTTAACTAGTCTATAAGGTGAGTCAATTGCTGCTATGACCGTAGATATTATTGTGTTATCATCCTTTTCGTTATATTCTTTAACAACTGCTGTTTTGTTTTAAGTTTTGTTTTCTTTCTTAGAAAGACAGACAGTTGCCCAGTGGCCCTTTCTATGACAATGTGTAAATGTAAAGTTTCGTGCAGGGCATATGATTTTTGAGTGTGGATCATTACCGCACCAAAAACAGGGAGATTTGGTAAGATTATGACTTGCTGCAAAAGTTGGTAGCGTGGTAGTAGCTGTTACGGTTGTTGTCAAATTAAGGGCATCTTCGGTGGCCAATTCCATCGTAAGAGCTGTTTTATAAAGTGACTCTAAATTGTCATTCGTAGCTTCAAGCAGTCGTTGATGAATAAAAGGTGAGCGGATACCAGCTATAAAAGCACCACATATTAGTAGGTTACTATGTTGATATGCTGTTTGAGGTTCTGTTGGACATTTTCTGGAAAATTGTTTTAAGTTACTCATAAAGCTTTCAATCGATTCCCCTTCCTTTTGTTTAAAAGAGCGAAGTTTATTGCGCATCATGATCGCTGTCGATCGTTTTTGATACTTGTTATCAAGAATTTTGATTGCATCGTCTTGATGTAACATCCTGAATTATCGTAAAAGCCTTCAATCCGCATAGAACGAGTTGAAGTTTACAGTCCTCTGGGATTGTGGCTTTATCTAGATAAATTGATAGCATTTTTTTCCAGTATATATAGTCTTCTTCGTTTGGTTCGTCGATCAGTACTTTTTTGAATATTTTTGCATCCATACTGATATATATTCATATATAATAAATTTCTATATTTGATAAAATTGTTGTAAACCATAATAAAATAGTAAAACCATAATAATAGTATTGTTGTAAACCATAACTAAAAAGTCTTTCATGTATATTTTGGCTTTTATCAAATATAAGAAAAAGGCTATAATACATATACAAGAACTACAAACATCTATCGTATATAAATAGCGTAACTAATAACCGTATGTATAATAGATTATATATAAATAGCGTTACTAATAACTGTAATATTCAGAAGACGGGAAGTGACCCCATTAATATTATAGTGCATTATTACTTAAATTATAACCAGAGTTGTTACGACATAATATGTCTGGCAGATCTGTCGACATATTTTTAGACATATTTTCTGCCGACATTAAATATGTCCCACATATTTTCGATCAACATATTTTGACATAACTTTATGTCTGAATTATTTTCTGCTGACATAAAATATGTCAGACATATTTTCTATGGACATATTTTGACATAATTTTATGTCTGAATTATTTTCTGCTGACATAAAATATGTCGGATATTTTCTACGGACATATTTTGACATAATTTTATGTCTGAATTATTTTCTGCTGACATAAAGTATGTTAGACATATTTTCTATCGACATATTGTGACATAATTTTTTGTCTAACATATTATTTTATTTCAATCTAACAAATTTATAGCGCATTTCAGCTTAATTTAAAAAGTTAAGTGAAAATCGTCTAACAGATTTGTTGCTTTTTTGCAATCAGTTATGCTTTATAAAACTTTTATTATAATCCCTATAAGCAAAAATCAGTTGTTTTATAAAGGTCTTTTTCTGCCCTTTTTAGCGATGCATCATTTGATAGTAGTGACTAATATTGACTAGTATTGATGCATCATTTGATAGTATTGATTAGTATCGATTAGTATTGGCAATTTCCCGTTATAAGAATCTAAAAACCATCTCAAGCTGAATTTCTATTACTAAAAGTGGTTTTATTAGTATGATTAAATTTAAAATTATTCTTTTAATTAAAATAATATTAGAAAAAAAACATTATCAGTTATTTTTAATTAACAGTTGATCTTGAAAAAGGTTTCATTATGAAAAATTGAATTCAAAAGATTCTAATAATTTATAACTAATTACGAATAATATACTTATAATTATAATAGTTATGATACATTTATCATTAAAAAAACTGACAATTGCATTATAGTTGCATAGTTAACTGCCATAAACTTGCATAAAATGTTTTGAGTGAAATATTTATTTTAAAAATTATTTATTTTGTTTTCCTTACGATTTAAAGTCAAAAATGGAGAATAATTTATTAAATGATCAAGTGAAAACTCAATTTGAAATAAATAAAGAAGGAGGAAAATTTAAATGTGCAAAAAATTTTACAAAGGCAAATTAAGTAACCTCAAAGATCACCTTCTTCGAAAACACAAAGAAAAAGCCGACGAAATTGAATTAGTTGAAGCTACCCCAGCTACAAGGCATCGAAATGACAATGAAGTTCAATTAATTAAACGAATCAAGCTAGAAGTTGACGTAAGTCAATTAATTGGAGAAATGATTCGATTAATGATGCGCTGTAACTTGTCTTTAGCATCAGCTGATGAAATCGGACAAATGTCTTTAGTAAAAAATGCACTCAAAAAATTCAATATTTTTATACATCGTCACAGCATGAAACGCTACATTCAACATGCATGTGAAAATATTTTTTTGCTAATAAGAGAAGAAACTGAAAATGTTCTTATGTCGTTGATGTTCGATAGTGCGTCGCGATATGGAAGAAACGTGTTTGAAGTTAGTTGCAGATATATCAAGGACGGGGAAATAGTTGACAGAACCTTAGACATAATTACTCAAGAAGGTGGACAGTTTGGCGAAATTTTGGCTGCTCAATTGGAAAATGTGATTGGAAAAATTGGAAAATGTACTAATGATACCTACACAACTTGCACAGATCAGGGAAAGAATATGATGAAGGCTTCAAATATTCTCCAAAATGCACAAGATCAAATGAAAGTAATCCTTGAAATTTATAGTGACGAATTTATAGATTTCGAAGACGAAGAAATTGATATTGGCGCTTTAGAGAATGAAGAAGGGAATTATAGTGAAGCCCACACTGTTTGCGTTGAAAAATCGGTAGGATTGTTCTGTTCAGCCATGTTTTGTGGCGCACATGTGTGTCAGCTAGCTGCCAAGGACGTAACGTCAATGTTTGAAGATGCATTGAATAATATAAGAAAGGTTGCTATTGAATCCAAAAAAGTAGCATATATTCAAACATATAAAAATCTAAAAAAGCCTCGTATAGACATTGCACCTCGTTGGGATTCCACTTTATTGATGATAAAAGATTTTTATACCAACGCAGAATCATATCAAAGGATACGACACAACAAGTTAAAGTTAAATGATGCATCATCGAGCTTAATAGATGAATATTTCAACGCATTTTTACCAATACATTCGGCCATGATGGATTTTCAATCACCAAAATTATCAATGAGTGAATTCTACGTTCAATGGATTCATGGAAAATAGAAATCGAGGACGTTCCAGCAGGTGATTTGGGATAAAAATTGTTACTGACCAACGCAATTAATACACGAGAACAAGTTTTTTTAAATGTGAAGCCTTTATTGCTGCTTTAGTTCTGGATCCTAGATTTTCCTTTACATCGGGTCATCAACTGTTTAATACAGATCTGTTGAATAGAGGAATCACACAGTTGATCGAAATCCATCAAAAACTTTGCACTCGACAAGAACAGTCAAATTCTTTATCAACAGGAGAATCCATACAATTAAATGCGGCATATTCATCAAATATTCTGACGAGATACTTCCGATGAACTCAGAAGATGTTGAAGCTGAAAAATTACGCCGTTTCATTGAATATACTGGAGGAGGAACAAGGCAAGGTATTATTAATGCATCTTCAGAATCAGATGAAGATATTCGTCAACTAGTTTTAAAATGGGCTCTTAATGAAGCGCGAGTGACATTAGACGTTGAATTCAACATTCTTGCTTACTGGAAGAAAAATCAAAAAACAAAATGGGATCGGCTCTATGAAATTTTGCAAGTAGTTTACGGTGCAGCGTTCTCCAGCGTAAAAGTCGAACGCGATTTCTCTTGATTGGCTTTGGTTTATAGCCATCTACGTACTCGCATTTCAAATGATTTCTTAAACTCCATCATGGTGGTAAAAAACAATCTGGATTTAATTGATAAAATAAAATTCGTTTAAAAAACTTGTTTACTTATTTAAAAACAATTTTCATTTTTTTTTAGTCAAACAACTGCTTTTCTACAAGGTCTCTTAATTTGCAATAGAATCTTATGAGATTTCATTTTTCATTATGAAAACTTTTGAGGAATTGTCAATTGAACCTGTCATTTTGAAAAGGAAACAAGTCCAAAACTTTTAACAATTAGTTAATAAATTTAAATTAAAAATTTCTGTATGATTTAAATTTTTTTATAAAAAATAAAAGTTACATAAGTTATATATGTTCTTGATTTATCTACTTTTATGTTAAATTTCTTTCGTAGTGTAGAAATTATTTTATTTAAAACCATGTTTTGTTAATTTTTAATAGTTTAAATAAATGGACTTGCGCCCTTTTCAAAATGACAGGTTCAATTATTTTATTGTTAAATAAATCATAACTATTATAACTATAAGAATATTATTCGAAATTAGTTATAAGTTACTACCGGTTAGTCTTCTTAATACGAATTTAATGAGCTGAGTATAATTTTTGCGAAATATTTCAAATTCTTCAGCTTAAAGGAATTTAATTTGGCACAAAATTTTTGAAATGATGTGATTTTTTCATAAAATCTTTTGAATTCAATTTTTCAAAATAAAATATTTTTCAGGATCAACTATTAATTAAAAATAACTGAAACAGTGTTTTTTTATTATTATTTTAATCAAAAAATTAATTTTAAGTTTATTCATACTAATAAAAACCACTTTCAGTAATAAAAACTCATCTTGAGATGGTTTTTACATTCTTATAATGGAAATTGTCAATATTAATCAATACTAATCAATAGGGATGGCAGTTTTACTTACATTTTTTTTGCTTACTCGAGTAGTTAATATTTATTAAAAAGTAAATTACATAAGTAATTTGAAACGTTTTATGTAAATTTACATTTCCCTATAAGTAACTTATTTTTTTGAAACGACTTTTACTTTTTAAAGTAAGACATTTTACTTTCAAAAAAAAGTTATGTAAAAGAAGTTTACATCAAAAAGTAATTTACTTTTACATGTTTTTTTTTTTTTTTATGTTAATTCACCTCCCCAAGGCCGAGAAGGCCACTACACACGAGGAGGCTGCTTAATTGTGGTTATAACCCTCTCTCAACTCTATAACTCCGAAACACGAACCTTGACGAACAAGGCCGCTGCGCGGAGAAACAAGTTGAGCGCGGTACTACCAGGGACGTGGTGGGGATCGAACTCGGAACCTCTCACTTACAAAGCGAGCGCACTACCACGACACCACTACCGCATTTTATGCGGTAGTGGTGTCGTGGTAGTGCGCTCATGTCATCAAAAAAAGAAAAAAAGATTCAAAAAAGTGGAGTTCTCTCCCGTGCTCTGAAAACAATTTTAACTTGTACTTTTATTAAGTTTACACAAATGCTGGAAGGTTTACAAATGCATGAATTACCCATAGCTTATAAAGTATGCCCCCTTTCCCCATCTTCCCCTACAAACTTTCATTATGAAATTAACCTAATCTGCTAAACAAACAAAAAGAAATAAAAAATCAGTGATTGTTTAGCAGCCCCTATTAGTACTCATGCGACAGGGAGCCCGTCTCTATACTACTAGTATAGGCTATATTTGCCCCTAATTATAATAGAACTACCCTTAACGATATACGTGGAAAAAAAACAGGCAATAGATTTGAATACGCTACCTATCTCAAAATTTATGTTAAATCAGCATGAAATGACTGTTCTTTGAGAAAGTAAATAATATAACTTACTTTTTACTTACTTACCAAGTAAAGTATAAAATTTCATATAATATATGAATATAATGTATAAATAATTTTTTTCAAATTACTTTTGTATACGCTATTTTTGCTAATTACTTACTTTTACACGTAAAAGTAATTTGTTGTTACGATGAAGTTTTATTTTACTTTGTAAAGTAGTAATGAAGCAAAAAAGCAACAAATTTGTTAGACTATTTTCACTTTACTCTTTAAATTAGGCTGAAATGCGCAATAAATTTGTTAGATAGACTTTTTCTTCAAGAATATCAAACAGCAAATATGTCAGACATAAATTTATGTCAAAATATGTCCGTATATAATATGTCTGACATATTTTATGTCAGTAGAAAACAATTCAGAAATAAAATTATGTCAAAATGTGTCCATAGAAAATATGTCTGACATATTTTATGTCAGTAGAAAATAATACAGACATAACTTTATGTCATAATATGTCGACAGAAAATATGTCTGACATATTTTATGTCAGCAGAAAATAATTCAGACAAAATTTTGTCAAAGTATCTCGACAGAAAATATGTCTGACATATTTTATGTCAGCAGAAAATAATTCAGACATAAAATTATGTCAAAATATGTCGACAGAAAATATGTCTGACATATTTTATGTCAACAGAAAATAATTCAGACATAAAATTATGTCAAAATATGTCGATAGAAAATATGTGGGACATATTTTATGTCAGCAGAAAATAATTTAGACATAAAATTATGTCAAAATATGTTGACAGAAAATGTCTGACATATTTTATGTCATCAGAAAATAATTCAGACATAAAACTATGTCAAAATACGTCGATAGAAAATTTGTGGGACATATTTTATGTCAGCAGAAAATATGTCTCAGACATATTTGACAGATAACAACCCTGATTATAACAGTAGTTAACCAAGGTTTTTCATTAAATGGTAAAGTTAGATTTTTATCACATTTAATTGCCTTCGCTTCGCCATTGACTTTCTTACTGATTTTAAAGTTAAACGAATTTGATCACATAAAAATTAGGAATTTATATGTTTACAGGTTTTCATAACATTTTCGAAAGAAATTTAGGACCATCAAACATATAACTTGTATTACAAGCTATCATAACATCTAAAATACTTTTCGAATGAGAATTTACATCATTGGTTTTTCTAAAACAGCAACTTCCTGATCCAATAAAATTTTTGTAACATACACCTTGTCAAAGGGAGCAATAGTTCCTGGTATTAGCTAAAAAAAAAAAGCAGTAAAAAGTTCCTTTGATACAACTTTATTAGACAAATCCTATGGCAATCGTCTGATAAAACTGTATCGTAATTTTTTATTAAAGCTGATTCTTTAACTTTGGAAGATTTATGATATTCATGCAGATTCTTTATATACTAGTCTTTCCATCTTGATCGGAAATGCGTTAATAACATGGAAAGATGTTTATTACACTTATTTATCTCTATATTATAATCATTTTCGAAAGAGAATTTATATCATTGGTTTTCCAAAAACAGCCACTTCCTGATACAATAAAATTTTTGTAACATGCGCCTTGTCACAGAGAATAATAGTAGTGATTCCTTAGTTGAAATTTCCGAATTAAAAAAATAGTAGCAGAAGGTTCCTTGCAATTTTAGAATGAACTAAAAATTGATCTGAGAGGAAAATTGTGCATTTTAGTTGAACTTTTTTATAGTTTTGATGTCTATCAGATCATATAGTAAAGTGTTGCTAGACGTTTTAAAACTCACATTAGGTAAACGTTCTCTCCAACGTGTTTTCTTCTCTTTGTCTTTGGGAAATCTTTAAAATTTTTATAACATTTTAAAATCGTTTGACTTCTTCAATGATAAATAACTCGAAGAACAGCAATAAACACATTTCACCATTTTTCATAAACATAAACCAATTTCGCCATTTTCATAATAGGTTAAATAAATAAACCAACATACGATACTATTTAATTTAGTCTTTATACTTATGAAACCTCTTCCTTTAATGTTTGCTACCCACTTTATTAAAAAAAGTTTTATTAACGGAGAGTGAATATTTTACAGAATTTCTGTCTTTGCTACATAGTTTTTTTTTTTGATACAGGTTCTCGCTTGATTACTTTTAGTCACAACGTAAGACCTCCTTGTTAATAAAAAGATGGAACGTAAATAGTCTCAATATATAAAAAATTGTCGGGGTATGTATAGAGTTGTTTCAAAATATGACACATTGACTTTTGCTACAGTTGCCTCAGTCGATTTGCCATTTTATTTAACTCCCAGTTCAATTTAAGTTGATACGCTTCGAATTGTTTGACATTCTTTTAAAAATTCATGGACATGTGGGACAAAACCCGATAAAATAAATTGCTCAAGAGCCGTGTAACTTAATATATTTACCATTAATATTAAAAGAAATATCAAGAATGGAAAATAAATTGCTTGATCAAGATGGAAATCTTTTGAATTTACGAGGAGAAAAATTAACTATTACATTTCATATAAGAGAAGTGAAACAAGTTATGTAATTTAAAAAGAAAATTATTTTATTTACATATAAAAATGAATAAATATACTAAAATTAAAATACATGTTTCGCAGGGGCAGTTGTTTCAAAATATGACACATTGACTTTTGCTACAGTTGCCTCAGTCGATTTGCCATTTTATTTAACTCCCAGTTCAATTTAAGTTGATACGCTTCGAATTGTTTGACATTCTTTTAAAAATTAGAAAAACTTAAAAAAGCAATTGAAGATGGTTATGGAGCTCGTATTAAGTTATCACATTCAGATCTAAATGGTGAGCATGTATTAGCTGTAACAGATTTTCAATTGAATAGAATTAAAAGGGCATATAAAAAAGGTACTGGTGTAATAATTAATTTAGGTAAAACACAACTAGCTCACGATTCTTAAATAGAGGGAAGATTTATTGTTTCACTTTTACCTTTCCTTGGTACAGCTGGAAGATTTTTATTATCAAGTGTTGCTCCAGCACTAGCAACATTAACATTATTAACAGGAGTAGGTTCAGCAGCTAGATCAGCTATGGTTGATAAAATTGCTGGAAGGGGTATTGTGTACAGGAAAAAGAATGGAGAAGGAACCCTTCAATATTAATAACTGAGGAAAAATAGGATATGTTTGCACAACACAACACGCAGGTGTTTAATCATTAATAGGAGGGCAAGTTAATAAAAAATTAAATTTTATAGCAGAAAAGCATGAAAAGATTAATGTACTTGCTGATTCAAAACTAAATACAATAAGTGACTATATTTCTAAAGCTTTTGTAGACGGAAGTATAGATGATAATGAATTTAAACTAATACTTAGAGAACTTGAAAAATTTAAAGCCATGCTTGAGGAAATTAGAAAAATTCAAAAGATTTAATTAATGAACAAACTAAAGAATCATTAATTAAACAAGGAAGAGATGAAGCAATTAATATACTCAAAAACAGATACAGTAAAAATGCAATCGTCAAAACATAAAATAGTGTATTAAAATAAAACATAAAACTTAAAACGTAAACGATTTACGTTGTGCTTTTTTATCTTTATTTTTAAAAAAGCAAAATGTCATTTCTAAAAATTGAAGATCCTGAAAAAAAAAACAATATTGTTAAAGATTACTTGGATACTAAAAAAAGAATACGGCAGAATAATTTATATGAAAAGATGGGTGAAACTAAATTACAGTTAGGCTTAGAAAAATTGTAAAAGCCAGTAATTGATAGTCAAGATGGAATAAAAGAAAACATATCTAAATTGCAAGATCAAGCTGATAATTTCGCACTGACTTTTTCAAATTCTTATCCTGAAGCAAATAGAGAAATAATGATAACTGATTCTAAAGAACTAATGCCTTATCATGAAGAAAATAAAGGTATGAGGCAAGGAAATATTACAACAGATGATCTAAGAATGTATGCTAATAGTAAAAAATCTACAGATACTTCATTTGGAATACATTCTAAAGATGATATATTTTATATTGGAAAAAAACCAATACATATTAATGATAATGATATAACATTAATGATGAAACATATTATGTTACTCCTGGTCTTTGGGAGTTGATAGTAAAGATTAATCCTGAAAAGAATTTATATACTGAGGATGGCCTTAAAAAATATAGAAATATATTAATACAGACAGATGCAATTACTTCTGATGCTAACACATACAAACCAAAGTCGTCTCGTAGTGGAAAATACAGAGAAATAATAGCTCCTATTTGGAGAGATATAAATAAAAAGCGTAAATCAAAAGGAAATGAAATCTGAGGAAGAACAAGAATACAAACTGTAATTCTTCCAAGTGATCCAGATGAATTTATTGAAATGCTTGATTTGCGTATAGATGCATTTGAAGCAGGTAACACTGGAGCAGGAAATGAAGCTGTTGCAATTTGTGATGTATTATTAGATAATGATATAATTGATAATGAAGAGTATAAAGCAATACAAAATATTTTATATCATATATTAGTGCATATAAAAAAAAATATGTAGTACATAAAAATTACATAATGAATCTATTCCAGATTAGTCATAATAAGAGATATATAAAGAAACATGCTATTGGAGGAAGTGGTATATTTAAAAGTATAAGAGATTTATTTAAAGGAATAAAATTGTTTCACAACCTGCTATTAGTTAAAAAAGTAAAGAAATACTTTCAAATTTAGTTTGAACTAATGATCTGATTAATAATGGATATAATAATGGATCTGTAAGACCTTGAAAAAATAATGTAGATGAGGTAAAAACAAATATGAATAAAATTTTGATGGGGTCTGCGTTATGATCAGTAAATAATGTATCAAATGAAAATGCTATAAGAATAGAAGATCTAGTTAAAAAAGGACGCGGCCTTCGATTTGCGTAGATTTAACTTGTTAAACGAATGAGCTACGCGTATACTTGCGTAGTAGATTTGCGTAGATTTAATTTGTTTAATCAATGAGCTATAGCTTAGCTAGATTACATTTACGCGTTGACTTGCTAAATTTTTTATATAAATTTTAAGAATTGTAAATTAAGAATTTTTTTTTATATTGTATGCATAAAAATAAAATGACAACTTCCGAAGAATTAAACTTTACAAAAATGCCAATAATGGAATTTGAAAGATTTGAATTCCAGAAATATGAACCAATTAATGGTACAAATCTAAATGCTAGACAAATAACAATCAACATTGAGCAATATTTGTTCACACTTCCATCTGAGGCTTTTCTCTCATTTAAAGGACAACTTGTTAAAGCTGATGGAACAGCTAAAACTAATGCAGATTCAGTGGCGCTAACAAATAATGGTATTATGCATTTATTCAGTGAAATATCATACAAATTATCAAACCTAAATATAGAAACTATTTTTAGTCCAGGTCAAGCAACTATAATGTTAGGAATGCTCAAATACCCAAACGACTTTCAATTAGCGCAAGGATTAAATCAATTGTGGTATAAAGATAATACAACAACAGCAGTACTTGCTGATAAGCAAGGGTTTTCAGCAAGACAGGCATGCATAATTCAGAAACCAACTACAAAAGGAACATTTTCATTTTGTGTACCTTTAAGACACATTTTTAGATTCTGTGATGATTACGACAAGTTATTTATTGGCTTAAACATACTATAAATCTTGTAAGACAATACGATGATGACGCAATTTTTAAGCTAGCTGGTATAGCTGCAGGAAAAGTTAATCTTAATAAAAAATCGTTGTTTATGTCAAATGTGTTAAAATCAGACGCAAAGAGGTTTAAACTTTATAAGCAAATCGAATCAAAAGTGACACTTCCAGTAAGTTTTCGTCAGCGTCAGTGTTATAGTATATATGTTCCACAAGCTACTTTATTTTCTTAAAGACTGAGCGTAAAGTCATCTCCTGATAACCCGAGATATATTATTGTTGGATTTCAAACAAGAAAGAGGTTAGACCAAAATGCTAATGCTTCAATATTTGATCATTGCGACTTGAAAAATATGTACATTATGCTTAATCAAGAAAGATATCCTGCTGTTTTATTTTTTTTTATTTTAGTTATTTCTTTTTTTATTTTATTTATTTCTTATTATAATTTTTCATTCCCAAATCAGCAAATTTCAAGAGCTTATAAAGATGAATTGATCACACACAGCAACATAACTCCTTCTGACTATAAAGATTTACACCCACTCTCTGTTTATAATGTAGCAATCAATCAGAAAGAATAAAATCATCAACAATAGATGCACAAATTAAATATGCCATAGTACCTGTTCCAGCAGGTACTATGGCATATGCTATTGTAATATCTGATAGAATTATAGAATTTCAATCAGACGGAAATAAAATGAATATTGTTTTTTAAATTTGTCAATTATGTCAAAAGCAACAGAAGCCACTGATGACAAAAGTCCAGTTGGAAGACCTAGAATACGTCCAGTAAAAAAAGTAAATGAGAAAAGACAAGTTGGAAGACCTAGAATACATCCAGTAAAAGAAGAGAAAAAAGAAAGAGATCCAAAATATGAAAGATTAAGAACAATTAAGTAAAAACCAGTCACTATTAAATTAAAAAACATAGAAACAGAAGAAACAGTATATAAATCCTTAAATAGTGCTATGCGTGGAACTGGGCATGCATATAAATATCATAAATTGCGTGATGGGAAGATTGATAATGGTTATAAGATTGAAATATTAAATTCGGAAAATTTAAAAAAAAATCTTGATATATAAAAAATGGGATCTAATAATTTATTTGAAAAGCCAAATGCGATTGAAATATTAAAAGATAATTCAGATACAGTAAATTGGCATCAGTTATCTAAAAATCCAAACTCTATTGAAATTTTTAAAGATAACTTAGATAAAGCAGATTGGGTTTGGTTATCTTCAAATCCAAATGCAATTGAAATATTAAAAGATAATTTAGATAAAGTAGATTGGATTATGTTATCTAAAAATCCAAATGCGATTGAATTGTTATCTTACATATATAAAAATAATTGAATTATTATCTTACATAATGAATCTATTCCAGATACAAAATCTTCAGAAATTTTAACCCCTGCACCTTTTATATATATAACATTGACAACTACAAAAGAGCAGGAGATTGCAAAATATCCAAATACTACTTATTATTGTAGAATACGAGGATGGGAATGTATTTAAAAATCAGAATAAATATAAAAAAATTAAATGTGCTTTGTAAATATTTTTAATAATAAAGAATACGACGAAATTTTTTTATTTTGAAAAATCATTTAAAGAAAATGAAAATTTAAAAAAAAATCTTGCGATATAAAAATAGAAAATAAAAAAATCACAGAATTGCAACAAATCGCAAAAGAGCGGAAAATTAAATATTATTATAGAACGAAAAAAAGTAAATTATTAGTAGCGTTAGTGCACACACGTGTTAAGCGCACACAAACGCAATCTACATCAATCGAACAGAAATATACTAGATGATCCTGTTCTAGATATATCATCTTCTACAGTTTTGACTCCTATTCCTTTTGTTGCAACTAATACATCAATATCTCGAAAAAAATCAAATAATAATTCTATTGCAAAATTTGTAAAATTTGTAAAATTTAATAGTAAAATTACTTCTTCCAAAATAATTTTCGAATATCAGTAAGATTTTTCTCAAACAGATGATTTATCAGAGTAGTGTACACGATTTGAAATTTTAAAATTTGTTTTTCTCAATATTTGTTTTTTTTATAATGAGTAGCTATAAGAAAACAATGATATCTTAATAAAAAAAACATTATTTTTGTTTCAAATCTTCACGATATATTCATTATAAAATTATCAAATGAGTGTTTTATCGCTAAAAGTAATTTTTTGTACAATTAATTCTTTTATTTTTGATCTCTAAATTTAGTTTTTTAATTTTAGGTTTAAACGCAAGCTAAACTACTAGCATTTTGCAAAATTTCAAACATTTCAATTAGTTCTTGAGATGTTTATGTTATTGGAACGTTTTCAATTAATTCTTGAGATATTTATGCTATTGGGACGTTTACAAGTTTTTATTCGTGAAAATTTTATTCAATCAATTATTTCTGAATTGAGATTTTACTTTTAAGGATGTTTACAAATAGTGAATTTGCTAATATAAAGTAAACACCTGCTAATATTAATAATATCTAATTCAAACAAATCTAACGCTAATTTTCATATAATATGATAAAAATAATAAACTTTATAACTTAATATTAACAGTATTAATAATACTACTAATAATAATAACAATAATAACAGTAATAAGAATAAAAATATTAATAATAATAACAGTAATGACAATAAAAATAACAATAACAATATTAATATTAGTAATAATAGTTAAAAGTAGTAAATATTGATAAAAATAACAATAAGCAATTGTAATGACAACAAAATATATAATAAACATTAAAAAGAAAACAAAAAAAAAACAATACTAAAGTTAACAAAAATTGATTATAGAAATTATAAACATTAACTATATTTTTTTCATAAAAAGCAGAATAAACTGGTTTTAACGGTTGAGAATGGTTCGAGAGATTTATGTCCGTATTTATGAGATCAGTGTTTAGAGACAGACAGATTTTAATTACTATTGGAACGAAGATGATACGAGTGTTGGCACTTTCAGAAAAAGGTATTTATTATGTGTAAAATATAAGTAAATAGAAATAATGGCTGGATACCTCCTTAAGAATTTTTTGTTCCAATGTAGTTTGAATGTAATTTATTTTCCTCCGCGAGATTTAAATTAAAAGATTTTAAAGATTGATATTTATCTGTAATTGATCGTACATTGTATCTAAAATATACCTAACTTTTAAAAATAATAAAATTATTATAAAAAATATTTTCTTTAATTTCTATATGGATTCAATCCCACTTAGTCTTTGAAATGTAATTTGCGCCAACAAATCATTCAGTAGTTAATATAGACGAAGGGTTAATTATTGTTTCAGCAGTGTTTACAATGTTAGATTTCTTTCCTCAAGATACTATAATTTTATCGTTAATTTGATAATTTATGTAACTAGGATAATTTATGTAACTAGGATAATTTATGTAACTAAGAATCTATTTATAGATAAGAAGTACTTTAATAAATATCCAGATCGATTGAGTGAAAGCCTGAAGTAAGCACAAGTATATTGTTATCAATTTCTAATAGCAAATCTGGTTCCTATGATTTTATTTTTGTAACTTTTTTTGTTTCGAAATATGAAAGAGGTAAAAGTTTCTGCAGAGAATTAATATTAACGGGACTTTCCTTAGTTGCTTCTATTATATTAAAAAATTTTATGATAAATTTATGGATATTAACTATTCTATTTGCAATTTTGGTAACGTTTTATAATATGCCTGTTCTTGTCCCATCAAAAGGAATTTAAGTTTTATAAAAAATAGGCACGTTATTACTAAATATCTAAACCTTGAACAGTATATAATTATATCTAGCGCAAAAAAAATTTAAGAAAAACTTTTGAACTATATACATGCATATGAGAAGTTACATATTTTTTCATTTTAATTTATATTTTGTTTTAATAAACGCAGTAAGCTAGTAATGCTGAAAAAAAGCATCAATTGTGAGCGTTCACGGGTTTTTAAATTTTGCCTAAGTTAAAAACCATTATGCGTATTTATTACTATATTTCAAAACTTTTGATTGTACTCTTTTCAAATAATAGTAGATTTTCGTATATAAAATTTGCATAAATAAATAAATAGTACTATAAAATTGCAAAACTTAAACACCAGTAAACGCTCATCTTTAATTCAATTAATTTTGCCAAGTTATAAGCAACTCAAAACTTATGATTTTCACTCTTGTATCTCCTCTGAACCCAACAATACACTGGCGTCAAGTACGTTATCTAGTACGTTATCATTAAAGTTATCAAGTACGTTATCATTAAAGTTATCAAGTACGTTATCATTAAATTTGCTTTCTACGGACCTTGCGCTCGCGCTTCTTTCATAATAAGCTAATACTTGAGAATAAACCAAATCTCCCCAGGACCCACCTTTGTCTATTATAATTTAGCCAAAACAAACCCTTGCATCTTTATTTCATGGAATAAAGATGCAATGGTTTTTTTTGACAAAGTTATAATAGGCAGTTCATTTTTTGTAAGCTTAATTGCTAAAAACCGACCCTTTACTTAAATCAAGAGAAAAAATTTTATTATCTTCAGAACAAAAGTTAGAACCATAGCAATTATATATCAGTACATAAGCAAGTTATAATATAAAACAACTTATAAAATATTAGGTTTTCTATTTTAATGCGCTTATGCTTCACCAGTTAAAGTAACATCACCTGTATCGTTATTTTCTCCGAAGTGCACAATTTACAGCACAGCATTTACCTTTGTAAGCTTGCTAACATCGTATCCCATAAATTTTAGTTTTTGATATTTAGTATGTAACAAATTACTCAAATCTTTATGCATAGTATTGTTTTCTTTACAAAACTTTTTAGACTTTTTTATAGCACCAGCAAGAACTGTACATTCGTTAGCATTTAATTTAAGATAGTTTGGATGATTTCTATATTCTTGATCAAACTTTTTATTGTGAACTGCATTGAAGAGAGTAATCATCTTAGAAAAATTTTCTACCATAATATATTCGCAAAGCGAATATTTTCTGCCTCATAAAAAGCAATCTTTGATATTGATTCCGTATCTGGATTATCACTTATTAAGTTTTCTTTTACCCAATCTGAATAGTTTGAGTATTTTTTTTTTTAACTTTGTGTACCAAAAAATCCTTGTGTCTTCATTCTAATTCTATTTGTAAAGTACCTTTAAAAATAATATTTAACCTGTTGGTTTTTGTTATTCTTAACCATTAATTTTGAAAGTTATAATACATTGTAATCTTATTTAAGGAAATATTACAATTCATAATTATTTACTGCAGCCTCAGAAGTAGCACTTACATCCGAAAAAGATTCATTTTGTAAACAGTCCATATATACTTTTGTTTTCCATGTATCATTCAGCTCAAGTGCTATTCCATTTAAATCTTTTACATTCGAATTGTTGTAATCTTTCTGAACAAATTCTATCAAAGAATTTAAAATCTGTTTCATTCCTTTATGCCTTGTATTTTCGCATCCTGTCTTTAATTGTTTATAAGGTATTAGTAAAATCATAACATGACTAATAATTTTCTTTTGTAATACATCTTTTGTATCATGACTACTCATTCTTGAACGGAACGTTGCTTCGTCATTATAACCCTTTGCTCTATTATTTTCTGATTTACGGTATTTAGCGCCGTCTTGAACAGAGTATTCCGCCTGATATTTACCTCCTGCTGAAGGATAAATGTTTATTTTATTTATATCTTTTTTTTGTTTGGGTGCTAACACTTTTGTCTCTAATGGCCTAAAATTAAATACCGAATATAGGTGTTTTGCTACATGGTAATGAAAAATTTCTTTTAAATTTGTTTGAACTTTTATTTCTTTATTATAATTATTTATCTCTTTATCATCCGTAGTAAGATTAATACCAACTGTTTGTTTGATATTATATTTGTTATTATATTTATTTTGTTGTGTAGAAAACATATCTGCTACTTCATTCTCATAATAATTTTTATAAGCAACTAAATCATTTAAAATTTGTAATGCTGCTGCAGCATTTTTTACTGTGGATCTTTCATTATTTACAATCCTAATAAGTGAATCATATTGCAATATATTAACCATATGTTAACATATGAATCATATTGCAATATATTGCCACCATATGTTAACTCAGCATGAGATTTAATACTATTTCTTTGATTTTCTAACTTTAATTTTCCAGCTTCCCGCGCATCATCTTTAGTATTGTACGGATTCTCTCTAGTAAAGAATTACGTTCTTCAAGAAATCCAGCATATTTGTCTTGATTAAACATTGTTAATATTATTCTTGCAAGACCTTCGCAAACTATAGTGATTAAATATAAATCTTTTGGGTCTAGTATTTTATTGAGAAGGTACTGAATCCCAGAAGTGATATATTTTTGAAACTTAGAGTTAAAGTTTGCCATAGTGAAGTCCTTCTCTTGCTTTTGAAATTATTTATCAAGTTCCTTTATTAAGGCCTCATTGAATATCAAATAATATTCGTTTTGCTGATTTGTTTGAGATATTGTTTTAAATTTAAAAAATCCTTCTATATCATTTATTTGAATGTTGGTATCAGATTTTACCTTATGATACTTATGATATATAGAGTTTACTATTTCAAATATGTATGAAATATCTCCGTCTTCATAGTGTTCATCTGATGAAATTATACTTTTTATATCTTGCTCTATAAAGGCATAAGGAGTAACATGACGCATTTGTTTAGTAGCGCTACCTAAAACTTTAGGGCGACCTACTATAATAACTTGGTTATTTAATGGGTCATCATTGATGACGATATCAACTAACGCATCATGACTCATATTGAGCTTATAAAGGGTTTTTTTAGAATAAATGTATATAAGACTTATGTTGTTTAGATAATTTGATTGGAACCTTGGGAAAAGCAGCTGAGATAGGAGAAAAAGAAGAACTGCCAAACTGCAAGGCTTGTAATTCATGACTTTCTTCAAAGGATGATTTTTCCTGTTTTATAGTTAAAGATTTGAAGTAGTTGAAGATTTATTTTGACTAAGTTTTTGCAGGATTGCCTCCTTCCATCGCTTTATATCTACTCCACAAATCTACCCTAATAAAATAAACTTTTCATTATAAAACTTACTAAATGCCAATCAAGCGCAAAACTCATTTTATATGTAACAAAAAGCAGTTGCAATTGCCAGTACATATCGGCCCTCTCTATTTTAATCAAGAGTAATAGCTAGGATTTTATTACTTGGGCTGGTTCTTACAATCTTATATTTTGCACTTGATTAATGTTTAAGCATTTATTTAGTAATGTTATAAAATAAATAACTCAAGGAGGTTTTATAAAAAAAAAAAAGCAAATATTTTTCAAAAACCACAAATCTGCACCCTGCATCAACTGTTTTGAGACGTAACTAAGGAAAGACTGTAACTTTTTTTATAAAATTCTTAAAGTTAAGGATTTCCAGCAACTTGAAGTTTGTGTGATTTTGACTGGAAAATGAGGGGGGAAAAGTGCCAAAAATGTTTTTGTTTCTTAAAATGATTTTATTATAACCCTTATATGATGCTTTTAGTAAGCTGCGATTCTGAAACTTGTTACCAAAAGAGCTTAAAACCTGGCAAGTCTGAACCTTTAGTTTTGTATCTCTCGAAGCAAGGCAAGGTAGTTTGTTCTAAAAACGACTTTTAACTTAAGACCTTGCTACAAAAATGTAAAAATGCTTTTAGAAAGAAAAAAGCAGTAAACAAAAATAAGATAAAAATCGAAAAAGCGTTTTTCAAAATCTCTAGTAAGCTAAAAAAAAATTTAATTTACTTTCTAGAATGTCACTCTATTATTTACATTTACAAGTGTACAAAATAAATTAAAGTCTGTTGAATATACAATCGATTAATATCTCAGTTATGTTGAAAAATCAGTATGGCATGTTTTTTTTCGATGTAAATATTTTAAAAAGTTAGCTGAAGTATAAATCAAACTATTGCAATTATTTATGAAATTCCAATGCTTACTTATTTTGTCTTTTGTTTTTGTACTCATATATAATTTAGTTAATAAAAAAAAAAACATAAGCTTGTTAACAACAACTCTATATAGTCGCTGTAAGTTATTGCTTTGTCACAACTCAAATTTAGTTACAAGACATAAATTAAAAAAAAAAAATAGACGAAGTATACCTACGATTTGATAAGTTCAAGAAGTTTTGTTTCCTGTGATCTGTAACAAAATTGGCGGTACTGGAGGGTCTCTTCAAATACACTTTAGGAAAATGATACTTAGCTCAAAAGAAATAAAATATGCAAATAACACCATAAAGTTATAGGCTGTTGAAGGCAGTTGAAGAGATGCAACTTAGAAAATAATGATAACAAATTTAGAAAACACTACCGCCCTTAATTTAATAACAAATACGCCAATGAAGCGCAAAATTTATTTAACATGTAATAAAAAGCAGTTGTAATTACCAGTACATATCGGTCCTCACTATTTTCATCAAGAGTCATAGCTTGGATTTTATTTCTTGTACCTAATAATGACAATAAAAAAGGCATTTAAAGAAATTTGCACACAAATAAAAAATCTATTCGAGTTTATCAATAAAAAATATCCATGTTTTTTGAAGTAAATAAAAGATACATCAAATATATATAATTTAACCTTTTGATGGCCAAGTGGTACAAACTGATGCTAACTACGTGTTCCAGGTATGATATTTGCAGTATCCAATCGTTCCTCAACAGTGTTTCTCATCAAAGTTAAATCTTCTGATATATATAAATGAAATGTACCCCTTCAAAGTTTTCATTGAATATGTGTACATTGCTTGTGGAGATAAAATATGATTACCCAAATCTCTTTGCAAGCTTGCTAGTGTTGCTAAACGTTTGACTGTACCACCTAACCCATCACAAGGTTGCTTACCGTGACTACTTGCAAAAAAGTTCCATTTAGCAGAAAGAACAAAATCTTCAAGATGAAAATAAATCTTCAAAATATTTTTACAATTTTTGTATTGACCTGAACACCCATCTGAAAAGTATTCAATATGTTTTATTATGGTAGATTTGTTTTAATATCGTTGCTGACAACATCAATAATTTTATACACCATGTTCACATCATGCATCATACCATCTGAAACAATGCAAAAAGTTTTGTGATTGAGAAAACCTTCTTTTTTAAAATAAATAATCACAGGATGTAGTGTACATTATAAATTTGTCCAATGAAAGCTTTGTTCTTCATCCTGAACTGCAAATTTATAGTTTTCTGAAAAATCACTTGGAAATAATGCTGTTAACTCATTAATATCTTCCTTTCTTGATCTCAGGTGTGATGCTTGACTCTTAGCTAAATATGAGTGTGGTGCAAGTTCACTTAGTTTTTTACATATTAGTTCATTGTACTCAGACACTGGCTCTTTATTATGTGTTAAGCTTGAACTATCTATTGTTATGTGTTAAGCTTGAACTATCTGTTGTTATTTGTTAAGCTTGAACTATCTGTTGTTATGTGTTAAGCTTGATCTATCTGTTGTTATGTGTTAAGCTTGAACTATCTGTTGTTGTCCACTGATCAAATTCTACTTCATCGTCATCTTCAAACTCTCCAATTAAATTGTAAAGTTTTTCAACCAATGCATTCATAGTTATTATGCATTCATTAGTTTAAATATTTGCGCTATATGTAAAATTGTTCTTTGAAGAATTAATATTAGGAAAACTGTAATATGTCTCTAAACTAACAAAAGCAATTTCATATTCTTTTTCTTCTCTAAGAGAAAAGGGGCAAACTTTTTATTATACTGCCATTTCTGCTCACTGATTAATATGTCATTTTTGTTTTTATATAGAAGATAATATTTTTTATATTTTTTTAATTTCACAAGTTGGTATATAAAATTTATCTAATCCACTTCTAAATTTTCCATACCCTCTTTTAGAAGACAGATCTATAATAACAAATCCATGAGGCTCGGACCAAGCTTTCTTACAAAAATTTTAAACTCATCTTTTGACATATCACTTGAAACATAATCATTATAAATGTGATTTAAATTCTTTGAGTTTTGTAAAAATAAGCAAATAAAATTTGTATTATCTCATATAGTTTGCATAGGAAACATAAAATAATTTTGTGCAAGATAAAAACAATCTACATTACCTTTTCTTCCTTTTATATAATATTTTTCACACTTAATTTGGTTTGTTAATTGTAAATCATCAAATATCATCAAATTATTCTTATGAATATCAAGATCTTGATTCGCTCAACTCATGGGTTGATAAAAACGAATTAATTAGTCTGAAAATTTTGTAATAGGACATGTTTTCTTTAACGCGTAGGGTTTCAATGAGCTATGCGTAGCTAGATTTCATTTATGTTTAGATTTAACTTGTGAGATTATAGCTTAACAATTACAATTATGTTTAGATTCTTATAATTATTATTTCTTTGTTGAATTAATAATTTAATTAACACAATGTCATGCTAGTTAATTTATAATAATAATAATAGTCCATAGTAAACATGTTGAAAAAATAGTACATCACCATTTTTTCCAACGCACTTTTTTGAAAATGTACTATTTATGTGTCTTTTTATGGTTAAGAATATAGTTTAAATGAGTTAAGAAATTATAGTTAGTGTGATGGTTGAAAAAAAGATGTTCCAGAATGTCCTTTTTATACTACTGACTGAATTTTTTATCAAGTGTTTACAAATCAAAACACAAATAACAAAACACAAATAATGAAAGTCAACTTTTTTATAAGTGATAAAACTATGCAATATAAAACTGCTCGCAGTTTAACTGTTTAAATACCTCTGTTTTAAATCAAGTTCCACCTCATTGATACCGTTTACCGCTGTGTCAAAAGCCAGTTCACCAACGCGTTTTACAATTGTGTATGTTCACTAAAGCGTTTTACAATTGCGTTGCGTCGACACAAAATTGTTTAGGGTTGCTTTTTCTAGTGTTTTTACCAGCATAATTTATCTTTGGATCGACTTTGTAAAATTTTCAATTTTCTGCACCAAGAGATTTTATACTAAATTAATATTGTTTTATTCGTTTCCAACAATATTGATATATATCAACACCCTCCTGATTCTATAGTTTAAAGAAGAAAAATTATTATTTTTATTTTTAACTAACTGTTATCAATTTTAAAGTTAATTTAAAAAAATAAACAAAAGAAGTTATTATTAAAGACTAAGAATAACACTAAAGAGTAAGACTCTTTAGCACTGTTGAAGACTATACAGTAAAAACAACAGTTTCACATGTTTGTGCACCCAGTGGCAATAATTAGTGTATATGCATCCTTTTTATCGTGCACTGGTGTTTAACTATTACTTCTGAAATTATACAAAAAAACATTATACATAACTGAGATGCTCGAACATGATCGTGTACAGAAATCAACTAACAGTCATATATAACATATAAGACTAAATTCATCAGATAAAAAAAGCAACTTTTATTAAAATTAAAAACATGAACTATTGTGGGTTTTGCCCTGTAGTCTTCAAACAAATGCACAGTAATAAAATTACCCGTTATAATTTTTAAAAACATAACGCCAGTTTTCGTGTTTTATAACGGGTAATTACCGTTATGTTCAATGTATAATTCGTATGAAAATAACATAACGGTAACTGCCGTTATGTTATTTTCATACGAATCATACATTGAACATAACGGTAATTACCCGTTATAAAACACGAAAACTGGCGTTATGTTATCCGTTATGTTTGAAAACCTGAGATAACGGGTAATTACCCGTTATGTTATCCGTTATGTTTAAGGAAATTTCAATATTCTTAAAATATGCTTTTTTTCTTCTATAATGACCATGTAATTCACTAAAAACAAAACTCTCTTGTATATATATATATATATATATATATATATATATATATATATATATATATATACATATATATATATATATATATATATATATATATATATATATATGTATATATATATATATATATATATATTGCTAGTTGTAACACAACTAGTTACAAATTTTTTATAAAACAGTTTGCTATGGAAAAGGACATTAACTGCGATCTATACTTATGAGGAAAAAAGTTATGATATTGAACATTTAACAGAGTGAATATTTCTTTATATATCCATACATTTTGAATGTTGTGTAAGATTTTTTTTTCTTTATAAAGATAAAATGTAATTAATGTCTAATGGCAGGTCAAATGCTTTGCAAATACTTTTATTAGTATTAGTTTGTAATCATTATAAATTATTCTATATATAGTATTATGTAGTTTAGGATCATGCATATATTTCCTTATGCCATACTCCTTGTAATTAAAAATCACTTGGGGACTATAAGAACTTGGCAATCTTATGTATTCTCCAATAGACTCACACTAAAAAATATATATAATAGTATAATAGTAAAATATTATTGCAAAAAAATATTGTGAAAATTTTTTAAGTACACATTTCAGTTTTTCATATACATTCCAGTTTAAAATCATTTTTGTGAAAAAATTAAACTGTTACAAAAAAAAAAGAGACAGAAGAAAAGTTATTTTATGGAAACATAGACATGCATGTTGTTTAATTCAAAATAAATTCTAATATTGAGGTGATAAACTTGCATCCACTTTCATAAACAATTTATCACATGTTAAATAATTTATTACATTGGAAATAAGTTTCTGCTGGAGCTTTAACAAATTATCAGTGTAGCATCCTTGAAATCAGCATAAAAACGAATTGCTTTCTCGAGCATTAATGTAGGAGCAAAACCAATTCTCTTTTGTATCACATTGAATGTTTTATTATTAAATAGTTGTCTATTTAAAATGGACAAGGTTGGCTGTGAAGGTTTTTTTTTTTTTAATTTATTCTAAAATGAAAAGTACTAGTCGATTTTAAACATACATGAGCTATAAAAACTACTCTAATAAAAACCGGAATAAATTAAGAGAAAAACTATTTACAAGAATATCTAAATAATATAAATATTGCTTAAATACATATTTTTCTTACTTCAACATCGTTTAATAGCTGCTCTTGATTAACTACCAATTCAGTCACAACAGGTTTAAGTTTCTTATTGTTATTTGAAACAGAAACCTGTGGAAGCCTTTTCGTCTTTAAGCTGTGACACTTGGTATACTGTCGTTGTCGAAAATTGTTTGGCAACTTTTTAAAAATGAGATCCTAACATAACCAAAATATAATCTTATAGTTTATAAAAAAAAAGTAATACCAAATTCATGAGGCTGTTTGCCAAACAAACATTAATGCATAAATTGTCAAATAAAACTTTTAAAAAACATTAACTTTTAAAATTTACTTTTTAATAATACATAATGCATAAATGATTATCTATTTAAACAAAAAAGTACATGAACTTAAAAGGAATAAAATCTCTAAATGCAAAATTAATACTATCACTTTTAGTATGAACACATTGGACTAACAAATACATTATTAAACGTTATATTTCACTTACCCATCGTTGACCATAACAAGGATATAAGCCAAGACAAGTCGACTTTAACTTTGAAAAAAATATTTTGTGCAGAAGAATTCTATTTTCAATGATAGCGTGAGTTGGGATATGGGAGAAGCAGAATGATAGCAGACAAGCCAATAATTAACTGGCCACAATCTTATCGTCTACTACAGAGTTGCTGTTAACAAATTGTTTAATGTGTGGAGGAAAGTAAATAATGAGTTGTTGTCTAACATCACCAATAAAAGGAATTTTATCAATCTAAATCAATATCCAAATAGATATTAATACTATAATATTAGGAGAAAGTTGTTATTAAATTTGACACGGTAAAAACTTCAAATAAAAAAATGCAAATTTATTTTTATAATAAAAAATTTAGAACAAGTTATAAACTATAACATTTAATGATCAGTGCTTCATAAGTCAAAAAATGTTTTTCATCAATATCAGGATGTGAGCCTGACAATGGCACCGCCTATATAAAACTTAATCAACCGCCTGTATAAAACTCAATTAACTTTAAAAAAAATAAAGAAGTATAAATTCCAAAATTGAAAAAAAGCTATACAAACATATATAACTATATATATATATATATACATATATATATATATATACATATATATATATATATATATATATATATATATACATATATATATATATATACATATATATATAATATATATATACATATATATATATACATATATATATATACATATATATATATATATATATATATATATATATATATATATATATATATATATATATATATATATATATATAAAATTAAGCAAAATAACATTTACAAACTCAGTCTAAAGTAATTTGTGACAATATTATTCTTTTAGTAAACTTTTGGTTGTATTTTCTCACTCTGTTAATAGGTGCATATGTACTTTATGAATGACCCCTAACTGTATTAAGCTATTTAATTACAAGTAATATATGGAAGTGCTGGAGGTACAATATAGATGTTACCAGTCTCATTAAAGTAAAATGCAGGCCAAGGAAAAGGAATATTTTCTGTTGAAATAGGTGCTAAAGGAATATTAATATCTTCAATACCACTAAAAAATCCTCCTATCTCATCATATGCAACAGACTGGAGCTGTGTTGTAATAAAAAAACTTTTTGTCACCTCTGACTTGTATCTTCTTAATTATATAAACAAGAAATTGTGAACCACTATTAAACCACAAACATGACCCAAGACAATATTTAATACCATTAACCTCAATACGAGATATTACATTTTTACTAAAAGTTACTTGATCGAATTCACAGAGAACTCCATTATTTAACTCACCAATAGAACTGTAAAAAGATAATACAGTGTTTAAAATCATTCCCTTTAGGGCTGTTTATGGCATATTTTTAAAATTAAAATGTCTGATATTTTTAATTACTTGATGTTTTCTCTCAAATCCCATGCACATGTGGTATCGTAGAGGACCAAATTGTCTGGATTGATGTGGATAATGTATGAGAAAATGAAGCTTAGGTATAATTTTTTCTGGATATAATTCCATAAAAAGTGTATGATAAGCAGCTATTTTTTCCTCTAAGCAAATTGAATAAACATCAGTTGTAGTAGGAGAAAGACATAATTGAGGTATATAAAGAAGTTTAATTAGACATGAAAAATGAAGATCAACCACAGTGGTTCTCAAAATAATTGGCAAAACACGGCAAAGAGATAGCACCTGAGCACTTCCAAATTTGCCCTTAATAACTAAATTGACTATTACAGGTAGTTTTTCCCTGTCCAGTAGATACTGAAAGCACTTTACAAAGTCATTTAAGCTATCTAGTGTAAATAAATCTTGAAAAATAGCGTTACTTAAGTAAAGTTCTATCTGTAAAGGTATTACACCTTCTAACAAATCATACATAGGATCAAAAAGCACTTGTTTTGTGACATTAAAATTTCTAATTTCTGGTAAAATGCTTGCAGAATGAACAACATACAATTTTGACCGTTTTTGACGTTGTTTGGGAGGTAGAAGTGGATTATCAAGTTCTTGGACTCTTATCTTATGTCCTTCTATATCACGAACAATACACTGAGAATGTCTATTGTGAATAAGCATATATGAACGAGTAGAATTACAAACTCGACAACACCTAAGAACCTTCCTGTTAAAGCCTTCCTTAAAACCAGCAATTGCAATACATGCTTACGAATCACCAATGAAGTTCTTCAATTTAACTGTGAATAGCTTACCTTTAGTATCGGGTACAGTTGAGGAATCAAATAAGGATAGCTCATTTAGAGATTGAACTAAATCAAGGAGAAGTGATTTCATGAAGATTTTATTTTTAACTGATTTAAAACCAGTTATTGAAAAGGGAAATATTGAAAAAGTTTTACTGAGGCTATAATCAGCTACATTTAACAACTGAAAATACAAAACTCACAACTTATGGTTTCCTCTCGATTTACCTATTGGATTGGTATTACCTAAGTCATCTGAAAACAATGAAACCATTATTTCAGAAGAGTTTTCTAAACACTTATCATATTTAGGGGATATCAAAATAAACTTAAGTATTCCTTTAAATGAAATATAGCATCCTTGTAAGCCATTTTCAGAAATAGATTCAACTTTTGGTACATTGAAAGCATTTTTAAGGTACTGCTTTCTTAAATATTCTGCAGATAATTGCTGGCAAATTATAGATAGCTCTTCTTTTGGTGTGTTATCAGTTAAAATATCTTTTAAATTTGAAAAAATAATATTGACTACATTTTCAGAACATCTATTTTTTCCTCTCAGGTGTAGAGCTAATGCACCAAGCTTTCTATTCTCTGTTGGAATCTCAATGTCAATTTCTTCAACAGTGTCATCAATTTCTTCAACATCTTCAACCATAGTAATTAGAATGAGACAGTTTTTATAATGAAGTTGAAAACCTCTAACACTTTTAAATTTAGTAAAGCAATTATCGCATACTACTGAACCTGCCTGACCATGTAATTTAAGATGAGATATCATTATATAAGGTCTATATGTTTTAAAATCACAAATATAACAATTTAACCTTACTTTTTGGATTGCATTTGTTAGTGGATTAGATGCGAAAGCCACTTGAGCAGTATAAGATAGTTGAGTGAAAATGCCTGTCAATGAAGACTGTGAAAACGCACGTTTTTGAGCTAAAGCTTCTTGAATAAATACTGGTTCAGATACATCTGCTGCGCTCTCTAAATTTGATTGGTCACTAGATTGTTGGTGTGAAGTAGGTGTCAAAAGTCAATAGTAGAAGATTGGATGAATGCTTTGAACAATATACCTGCTGGTGAGCATGATGACATTTGGCAGAAAGAGCTTGAATAAAGTTTAGACACTGGCAAAGACAAGGCCTCAACTTCCAGATTTTGCTTATTTAGAATGGCAACAAAAGTATCTTCATCGACATTACATCCATTCCATGTGATTCCACAAATGTTCCCACTTGTACTAGCAAACTTCTTTGAAACTAAAATAAAAACATAACTTTAAATAAAAACACAACTTTGAAACTAAAATAAAAAGAAAACATATTTTTTCTTCAGATCTGTCTATTTCATAGGCTCTAAGCATATTTCAAATTTATTTAAAAAGAGTTTAAAAAATAAAAAAAGGTAATGTGCGGTAACTTTGACACCAGAATTTGACAACCCCACATAAAAAGAGCAACTTAAAATAAAACATATTAAAATAAAAAATATATATTTATGTGTATAAATAAAGATATATTTTATATATTATATTGAAATGTTTCGCAGTCTACTTTTAAAGTTACTCTATGTAAACTTGATTAAGAATTAAAATGAAAATATTAAATAGCATGCATATACATTTGCAAACGTTTTACTTAGGCAAAATATTACGTAAAAATTTTATATTATTCTTAACAGCAATCTATAAACATTATTAAATGTGTATTTCTGAAATTTTTAAAAATAAATATGCATACCATTATTTAATAAATCAATAAAACTGCTATTATTAGCAATAACAGTTTTTCGTTCGTCAAGGTACTTAACAAGAACAGCTTTGACCATTTAATCTTCTTCTTTGTTATTTCTTTTCTAATTACAATATAAATTATGAAAGTAATGATATTAAACCATGTTTTGTATAAATATTATTTTGTGGTAATAATAAGGCACATTAACTAAATAAATTAAAAAATTAAATAAAAATAACAATAACGCACATTAACTTATATAATAATTTTACATAAGTTATTTAATATATGATTTATATATAATATATTATTAATATATTATATATAAATCATATATTATATGATTTTATTCAGGGACTTATATATATGTATATATAAATAAATATATATATACATATATATATATATATATATATATATATAGATATATATATATATATATATATATATATTCTCTTCCTAATGATCCAGCAACGGTAAAACTTAAAGTTGAAGAAAAAAGTTCGATAAGTGTCTTTTACTAATTTATATATATATATATATATATATATATATATATATATATATATATATATATATTATGGTATATATTTCAACGATTTATAAATCATTGATTTTTGCTACAAATAATCAACCTTATCTTATTTATTATAAAATATATATATATATATATATAAATATATATATATATATATATACATGTATTATATATATACATATATATATATATATATATATATATATATATGTATATATATATATATGTATATATATATATATATATATATATATATATATATATTATGGTATATATTTGAACGATTTATAAATCATTGAATTTTGCTACAAATAATCAACCTTATCTTATTTGTTAATTTAAGATTAAAAAATCTTCGTGCAACAATTAAACAAATTTCAAAGATTCTTTCAACTCGCGCTTTTTTTACGAATAATTTTATGATGTCATATTATAAGGTGATGACTTATTTCCAATCAACATAATGGCAAACATAACGGTTAATCAAACACATTACATTTATATACAAACATACAATCATAACGCTTTAGACAGAATAATTACTAATATAACATAACGCTTAGACAGAATAATTACTAGCATAACGGAAAACATAACGCCAAACTTTTCATTTACCGTTATGTAACCGTTATGTTAGCGTTATATTTTTTGCTGTGTGTAATATTTAATAACTTACAACTATTTATATTCTTCTCCCAGTGTTACAGGGTATGAAATATGTTGTTTTCTTTAAGAAAAAAAATTAAATATAACACAGGGTGTCTGCCAATTAATATATAATGGATTTCCCTGACTTTTCCCTGATTCTCAACCTGTTTTTGCTGACTTAATTTAAGGCTACGATAGCTCAACTTCAGAGAAAATCTACTTAAATTCTTTCGGAAAAATGCTTTAGTGCAAATATATATAAATATAATTACAAGCAACATTCAAATTATCAATAGAAGGCCGTAACAAAAATCTGCTGAATAAATTTTTACATTATGCTTATGATATAAAACTGCCATACGTGCCATGTAAGTTTGCCACATTCCTGATTTGCCCCTGATTTTTTCAAAATTTAACCCGATTTTCCTGATTTTTTTGCAGAGATCTGAATTCCCTGATTTCCCTTGATCCGGCCGACACCCGATAATAACTTCCACATAATCTTTATACATATTCTGAAAACGAAATATTGCATATTTTTTAAAATATTGAAACTAATTATTTTAAATTGATTTCACAGTTGTTACGGTATGGGTAATTATTAGGGTATGTACTTTTCCTTAAACAACTAAACTTCAATAAAATAAATAAACCTTAACCATAGTCTGTATAATATTATTATTAGCAACGCATATGTTATATATTATTCTAATATATTACAATTAAACATTTAAAATCTTACACTTTTATTAAAGAGCTTGTTTTTGCTAACTCATCCGCAAGATTTGGCATAATTAGTTAATTTTGCCACAAATAACATACTTCAATTATTGTTTTTGCAACCATTAACAAGTTTTTGTTCTGTGTTTATCATGTTCGTCATATTATGAAAACATATTAAATGTAACTGAAAATTGCATTATATAAGATATACTATATTACATTAGGATATATTTAAGCATCTAAAAAAAATTTACAGCTTACTTACTGTCAGACCATCAAAAATTGGTTAAATTTGTGCAAAACATAAAGTAGTCCTTCTTATCTTGCTTCACATTCCATAATAAGTAGTTTAAGTAGAACTTTGGTGTTGCTCAACTTATCCCTATAAATTATATATTAAACTAAATACATATTATTATTTCAAGAATTTAAAATTATATGCTAATACATATATTTTAGGTGAATATATAAGTTTTATTATAGGCTAATACATATGTTTTATATATATATTCATATATGTTTTATATATATATATATTTGTTTTATATATATATACATATATGTTATATATATATATATATATACATATATATATATATATGTATATATATATATAAGTTTTATATATATACACATATATGTTATATATATATATATATATATAATTATATATTTATATATATGTATATATATACATATATATATATATATATATATATATATATATATATATATATATATATTTTAAACATCTTCGCTTCGAATAAGGCTGCGAGCAGCCACTAATTAAAGTTGGAAGTTACTGAAACAGAAAAGAAGTAGATTGTAGAGCAAGATAACGATTGACGGACACCTTAAAGGATTGCAAATTATAAGAATCAGGAAAATAAGATTAAGGAAGCGAATTCCAAAGAGCTGATGTTCGAGGAAAAAAACTAGACGAATAAGCGTTTTTGGAGCACTTTGAACAGTCACAGAAAAAGGATTAGACTTAATTGAATGACGAGAACACGAGAATAAATTTTAGTAAATGGCACAAGAGACGCTAGCTCTTTAGAGCAGTGCCCATTATAGTATTTGTAGAAAAGAGAAAGAGAAGCAACATTACGACGTGATAATGGTTGTAGGTTGGCTGCATAAGCAGGTTCAACTATGTTTACAATGCGTTTTTGCACCTTGTCTAAAAGAGAAAGGGCATCGTTGGAAGATCCGACCCAGATATTGCAACAGTATTCCATACAAGGCGGGATTTGAGATTTAAAGAGATAGAGAATAGAATCCAAAGTAAGAAACTGACGAGCTCAATAAAGAGATGCAACCTTAGAGGATGCTAATTTTGCAACTGATTTGATATATGGTTTCCAAGAAAGATTGAAAGTAAGAGTTAATCCTAGAAGATGAAAGCAGATGGCTCATCGAGTGCCTCACCATTAATAAATATAGGAAGATCAAAGTTATTGCGACAACGATTGACTGAAAAAATAGAGTTTTATCTATAATGAAATTCACCAGCCAGTGAGCCCCATACTATAGCAGAAGTGAGATCCTTTTCAAGCTCAAATGTCCCCTCCAAGCAATATTAGAGTGTTGGTTTATTATCACGACAAGAATAAATGGTAGTATCATCAGCAAACAATGCCACCTTAGATGTAAGAATATCTGGAAGACTGTTGATGTAAATTAAAAAGAGTATAGGGCCAAGGATAGAACCTTGAGGAATCCCTGAAGTTACAGAATAAGAAGAAGAGTGCTGTCCATCGAGGACAACTTTTATGCTTTAATTGGAAAGGAAGGATTCAATAATCTTAAAGATGTTGCCAGATGCACGATAAAAAGAAAGCTTATGAAAAGACCAGCATGCCAAACTTTATCAAAAGTTTTTAAAAATGTCAAGAGCGATGGCCTTAACCTCTCCACCTTTATCTAATGCACGATAAAACTTATCAGTTATTACTGTTAGCAAATTTGCTGTAGAACGAAAAGATCGAAATCCATATTGATGGTCAGAAAGTAAGTTATTAGATTCAAGATGAGAGATTAAGTGTTTGTTAATTAAAGATTCAAAAACCTTGCTTATGATGGGAAGAAGACTAATGCGACGGTGGTAAGACAAATCAAATCGCTCTCCAGAATTTTTGAAGATAGGGTTAACGGATGCCGCTTTTGAGGAGGCTGGAAAACAAGACTCTGATAAGCACTTGTTAAATAGTTTTGAGAGTATAGACGACAGCTCTGGAGAACACTTCTGAAAGACAATAACAGGTATGTTGTTCGGGCCACAAACTGTAAAAGAGTCTAGGCAGGAAATCACTTTAGATATAGAAGCTAGTGTGATACAAATGCCAAGCAATGGATCAACCTGTTTGTTGGCAATATCAGGTAGAACGCAACTAGTGGAATCAAGAGATGATATTGATGAAAAGTCTTTAGCAAACAATTCAGCTTTGTCTTTAGAGGAGGTGAAAAGTCTGATCCATACAAGAGAGTTAGAACTAAAGATTTGCCCTTATTATTGATACTATTAAAGATTCTCCAGAAGTCACGAGAGCCTAATTTTTGAGATGAGATGCGAGATTTCATGACCTGAGAATAGAGGGTGTTGGCGTTAGACAAAACCTTTTTACAATGGTTTCTATCAGTAATAAACAGATGTCTGTTTTCTGGAGAATTGTTTTGCTGATAAAAATGGAAGTAACATTTTAGATTGGCAATCGCAGCAGCACAGTGTGAGAAAAACCATGGAGGAGAGTGAGGCTTGACCAGGAATCGTCGAGAAGAAACAAAAGATTCCATGCCAGCCCGAATCCACGGAGTATTTAAGATGCGCATTTGTCGACAGGAAGACTTCTAAAAAAGATTTCTACCCAAGGGCCATCACAAAGAAAATCACGGAAAGAATCCCAGTCAGCTTTACTGTATTTGTAAGAGG